>NW_017728951.1:52665394-52697276 GCF_001723895.1 Crocodylus porosus
TGCCAGGGCCGCCGGCCAGATCGTCGGCCACGGCTGGGGTGACTGGTAACGCAGGGAAAGCCTCGCTCAGGGGAAAGAAAGAAAGAAAAAAAGAAGTGGGTTCACAGCCCTGCTTGTCTGCAGAGATGATTTTACAGTGTAGAAAGCGGAAGTTCAGATTGAGCGGGCATAATTGGGTTTAGGAGCAGATGACCTGGCAACCAGAATAAATAATAGAGCTGATGACATACTTAGGTCGCATAAACTTGTTCCTACTCCCAGCAGATATCTTCAGTTCCATTTTCTACATTTCTCTATTTCCATTTAAAATAGTATATGTTTTTATTTTTTATATATAATGGTTTATTTTGATCTAGGAAAGTAACAACCCAGAAATATAAAGAAAATTGAAGTGGGCTGAATGAGAGGGGCCTCAGTCAAAATAATTGTGCTGTGTAATTAGAGCTAGAATCAGGGAGTCCCAGAGCAGCAGAGCTCAAAAGCAGAGTTCCCCGTTATTCATGTCCCCTATTCTTTCTCCCTGAATCCTTAAGTCTCTTCCCACCCACCCTCAGAGCTGTAAATTGTATGAAGGCTAGAATACCGCCTAATAGGAAATGCCTGTCGCACTGAAAATCCTCAACCTGTATTAGAAGATGCCACACACTGGATTCTTATAGCATTTAGGCAAAATAATGCCTTAGCTACAGCTTTGAAAACATCAGTAGAATCTACCTGACAGACTGATGCACCTACCCAACTGTTTAGGGACTGAAATCCCTTTGAACATCTGGTCCCAACTACCTAGCAGCAGAGCTACCAGCTTCATATGGTAAGCAGTTTCTGTCCTTCATGAGCCTTGTGTGATTCAATATCTTTAATCACTGAAACATATGGCTGTGTAATGAGCATTCATTTTTGGAACTGAAGTACTGTTCGGATTTCAGAAATGGTTCGGGTGGCTGAACAATTTACGCGGAGCCATGCATGCTAGTAACTTCAGTGTATCTTGATGTTAACTTCCATTGATAAATATGAAATGCTACTAGACTTCATCTTCTAGTTCACTGATTTTTATATATACAGGTAGATGTTTTGATATTTTATATAACATCTTTTAAACCTAAATAATAAAAATATATATATTTAAAAGTCCTGGAAGTCTTTAAGGTATACCAACATTGTGTTCCTTATGCCAAGTAAGTTCAAACCTGTCAGGATTAAATAGTTGTGTGACAGTGATTTTTGGGGTGGTTTATTTGTTTGTTTCTATTTTTTCCCTTTTTCCATAAATGCAGTGGTATAAGTATAGAGAAATGGATGTTTTCTAGTGACACAAAGCTGTTCCATTTGCCAGATCTTTACTTTGAGAAAAGTATTATAATAGTCACATAAGGCAGCCTGAATTTGTATTAAATACAACATTTTTGTTTGTTTTCCCTAACATTTAATTATTGGATAACTTTGAAGGTTTTTCAAGGGGGGAAATGTTTTTCAGGTACCGTGCCATGGTAAACACCACTGTTTTCACATCTTTCCTATCTATGCATTTAAATGTGTCCTCTCATGTATCCAACAAGGCTAGTTCTCTCACAGTTCATATGTGGGCATATGCTCACAGGCATATACTCCCAGAAGTACCATATCTCTGTGAGTGGCAACACCATTGTGGACATGGCAGCTCAACTGCTGGGTTTTTCTGTTTGGTTTGTTTTGTTCTAGTGCAGTTGCTCTCTCTGGGCTTAAAGTGAGTGGGAAGGACTAATCAAATATACATAAATTGTCTTAACTCTATAGCGACAAAACACCCCGTGACCATTTTGGTGTAAGCAACTTGTCCGTCAGTGTGTAAAAATTCTATGGCATAAGCAGAGAGATTCTAATTCTCCAGGACATTCAACCTCCTTAATTATTGAGACCATCTTTTTTTTTTCCTTTGAGACCTCAATGCATTATTTCATTATACACCTTCCAGCTTCTTCACCGAATGAACAGGAATTCTACAAGCACTGTATCATTTTGATGTCTTCCCAGAGCATTATCTGTTCTGTACATTGAATTAGGCAGGGGTAAAAATAAAGTAGGTGATAAAGTATTTAGACTGAATTGTAATGTATATGGACAAAGGTTTCACAGATTATCTTAATTCAGGAATCTCCTAACTTTCGAATGCTTGTCTTTGCAAACAGTGTGTGTTCTCTGACATGGATCATCAGTAGGAATGGATCTTTAGACCCACAACAGACCCTTCTCCTGCTCATTCTAATGACATAACTGGTAGAAATACTAACCTGTTTATTTTCTGTATGAGCTAGTCATGAGAAGGGAGATGTTATACTGTAGCAGTGATTTTCATAGGTATTTGTTGAGGGCAAGAGGAGGCAGAGATGTTAATACTTTAAGTTCAAATCCAAGTTACTTAGGGGAGTGTATCTAGTGCTTACAGACTCTTACCCTAGTCCCACTCTCCTCCTATCCATCTTCCTGTTTGGATTCTGGTGTTCCCAATTTCTGTCTACCTCACCTTTGGCCTCCAGCACCAAACCCCTGCTTTCATACACAACCTAACAGTGTGGCTCCTACCCCAGTCTTCCACTCCCGTTGGCCCCAAAGCTCCTATGCATTCTTCCTCTAGCCAGATATCTCCCAAAGCCCTTTTATTTCTATACATCACAACCATTTAATCCTGTCCCCCTTGAGCTCTGCTGATCTGTAACTTTGACCTTGTTCTGTATTTAGCTGGAACATTCCTGGAATATTTCCAAAATGTTCACTCTGAGACAGATCCCCAGCAGGGAAAATTTCAGCCCCCAAAGAGTTAAAGTTTGGTAAAGCTATAAACAACTGAAAATGGGGTAGCCACTCCTAACTATAGGCAGAAATACCAGCTCCATCTGTACTTATAGGATGAAGGGTAGGGTTCAGGGAAGAGTTTAAGGCTATAAATTCCTTTTTAAAGATGATCTGGAGCAAAAAGTAGGGGTTCCTTTCTGTTGAATGAGTTTACAAATCAACACAAATATTGTAATTAGAACAAATAATTGAACACTTCCTTGGGTAAAGCAGTTACTTAAAATGGAGACTTTTAGTATTCAAATGCTATCAAAAACATTTTTTTCAGAAAAGAAAATTATGTGTAGGGGAATGCTGATCATAAATTCCTGTTGCTACTTTTTGTGGTAAACTGTTTCTCTGTCCACATGTCTTGCTAACCAGAGAACAGTGTGAAAAGCATTAAAACTTTACCTAACTGTATTTCTCAGAGTATAATTTTTAACTTATTTAAGACAATGGCCCATTTATTTTATAAATCACTGTTTGTTGCAATAGCTTTCAAGCTAAAGGCACTAAATCAGTTTATATTACTGAACAGTGGAAGAATGTAGCATTACAGCTGTGCTGGCAGAACATGTATCAATGAGATATTGATCTATCCATGATAAAGGGAAGTTGTGCTGAATGGACTCAAAGCTAGAAGTGTTATCTCCATACTGCAGTGTTTGTTCAAGTAATACCCATTCTTGGAAAAATAGTAGTATGTCTTTTTTTAACCATCTCTCTGTGGTCTTAGTGACAGCACTGCCATTTATCTAATCAACAGGACCAAATTAAGCATCTGGCAATTCTTTTAGAACTCAGAGACGTAAGCCAAAGAGACAAGCAAATAAGCAACAACAACAACAAAATATCCTCATGAACCTGTCCACTTATATAGAATATCCTAAAACATCAAGTAAAATTAAAACATCGCTTTAAATACCAAATGTCAAGGCTGTTTGACCATGCAGAGTTAGTTCCATGTATAGGAGCTTTGGAATTGAAGCAGTGAAATACTGAGTATGAAATTCTGGCCCTACTGAAGTCACTGGAGAAACTGACAAGCATTTGTTCCATTTCTCTATGGTAACAAATATCTGTGATAATGAGATCAAAATTACGGTGCTTCTTGTTGATGCAAGTGGGCAGTAGGAATGTTGCTGTGTTTTCTATTTACAGAGGACCCAGAATAATATTGTATTTTAGTTGCTGTGAATACAGCAGCAGAGACAGAGCATGGCAGAACAGGTCAAAACCAAATAAAAACAAAAAGACAACATAAAAAAAAATCCAATGAACTGGAAAACCTGGGATTTGGCCAGCTCTAGGTTTAGGACTGCATAGTGCCTTCAACTTGCTAGCTTCCTTTGTAAACCTATGGTAGAATCTATTCTTCCAGCTTCTGTAATGCCCAGACCGCATGAACATGTATGTAGCATGTGTTCATGGAGTGGGGGTATGTGAAAAAAATTCCATCAGATGAAAAACAATTGCTGAAAGAAGGTATGCATTCCTAGTATGCTTTGACTTTTCCATAGAGGGGAAAACAACCACCACAATGTTAAGCATCCATTTAAAAAGTGGACATTTAAAAAGATAAAAACACTGATAATAGTTTGCATTTATGAGATCCTGTTCCTGATCACTTTTTTTAGAGCAGCACCCAATAATAAGGTGAAATAGAAATAAGTAGCATTTGCAAAGGGTGATTTCTGTGATATACAAGAAGTATAAGAAAGCTTAAGAATGATATACATATGAAGTACAATTAGAAAAGTGATCCTAATAAATAGACTGTCATTATGGATAAGAATAAGTAATTATTTTCTTTTGAAATTCAGGCAGAATGATTAACTCTATACTCTATACTGATTATTTCCTCTCAAATAAATGAGTTTTGATGTTACTGAAAACTCTTTTAGACATTTTTTGAGAGCTATCTTGCTGTACGGAGTAAAAGGCAAATATCAGTCACCATCTAATAGAGGTGAAATTAAAGGTCAAGTGAAGGTACCCACTGCCCGTTCTAAAGAACATACTATTATACTAAACTGAGAAGGGCATCCTTGAGAGCATTGTATCTTTAATAAGATAAGCTGAGTTCTACATTGCAAGGCATTTCTACCATTTTTCTTCATCATTTCTGACATAGTAATGTTATTCAGCTCTCTCCATAAGTAGTGAAGAGTAATTAACACTTCAGCTCATATGAAACTTGTCAGCTAGCATATGGAATAACTCTCTATAATGTATAACAAATAACTGATAGAGTCTTCATATATTTTTTATTTATTGGTAGGAAAACTCAATATAGAATATTTTTTAGGCTATCCATCCATGTATTCTGGTAATTAATCTTCTAGAAATCCAATAGATCCTTGTGTTGTTTAACTCAAGAAAAATGCTTTTCTCTGAAGGCAAAACCATTATCTAAAAGGAGGGAGAACAAGTTCACTGATGGCAAACATGTCAATCTTGTCAAGCTGAACACACCTCCAGTTTTTAAAGGGTGTTAGGCATATTGTATTTTGAAGATCATGTTCAATTTGGATGGTAATGATATCAATATGAATATTTATCCTCTTTAAAGAGCTTTTTATCTTTAGATCTTATCACTATATCAGAGCAAGTAGCACTATACTTGATACATGCTAAAATACAAGTTAGCAGAAATCTTTCAAAAGCAAATTAATTAGCCACACATCTCATTGATTTGGATATCCAAGTGATTTACTATCTCTTTTCTAATCTGCCCCCAGCTGACTTGTGGATAGTGATAGTATAGTCTTGACTTTTGCTCTTTTAAGAGCAGAGGCACATGAAAATGTTTGGTGGTGTTGATTGGACTTCCCAGACTATTTCCTAACTTTATATTAAATTGTTAATTTTTTCTAAAGTTGCGATTGCAGTGACTTTATTGGATAGCTGGCAGAATATAACAGAAAAGGAAACCAAAAATTAACCAAAAAAAATAAACAAACCCTCCCCCAAACTAACCCTGTCTGAAATTCAGAATTCTAAATTGAAGATGATTATGAAGATGCAATTTTTAATATCAACATATTTCTAGTGTAGATAACAGCAAATTTATTTAGTTTTGTAGATATCAGCACATAAAGATAGAAAGCTACTTAGCAGCTGTAAGATTATTCATTTTTCTGAGATGTCACACAGGTGTGAGTTAGAGTTGTGACACTGATGCTTATTAGCAGCATTTTTTTATGGCCGATTTTCAGTATGAGATACATTTCCCCTTTATTACTTTTAATATGTTTTTCCCATAACAGATATTGAACCAACCTTATATTTATATATTTAAATGTGTGTGTGTGCATGTGTGTATATACCAACCATATATATTTTATATATTAAATTGTATGTGAAAAGATCCAAAGGGGCCTCTAGAGGATAATGAAAAAAGGCGAAAGTATAGGACCGAGTTAATTTTTACCACATGTTTGGATATTGACTAGTTTATTAATATTTTCATCATTATTGTTAATTATAATATCAATTATAGCATAATAGATTCTTATAGCTGAACTTTTGTTTTTCAGTTCTTCTAACATGGGCTATATTATGTATTTTGGCTATTGTGTTTTATCTAAAAACCTATGTATAGCAGGCTGCATGCTTTCAGGGGTTTCAGCCTAGTCACAGGTGATAAGCATATTATTGCAGGCCTGCCTAGAATCATTGGGTCATCTGAGGAAGAAAATTGGCTGGCCAACAGGAAATTAAAAGCTTCCAAGTGAGAGAGGGAGAGGGAGAAGCTGTGAGGCCAGAGGTGGCAGCATCAAGCTGGAGTGCTCTCCCATGGCCTGGGAAAAGACTGCAGGGTATGACTTAACCCTTTATTGTTTATGTATTGTTTGGTGATTTAATGATGTATGTTGTGTCCTGTGGGGGCAAATTAGCTCAGGGAGATAAAGCTTTGTGTTATGTGAATGGACAACCTACTGCACGTGGAGGAAAATACAGGCAGTTTAAAGTGAACTTCAGTATGGAGCCAGAAGCCCTGCTGGAGGGGCTGCAGCAACAGCAACAGGGTCAGCAGCTTCAATTGCAGCAGCAGCAATTCCAGAGGGAGCAGCAGCAGATGCAGGTGCAGCATACCCAAAGAAAGCAACAATAGCACATGCACAAAGGAACAATGGAAGTCATGGAGAGATGGCAGAGGTCCCAGAAGGAGCATGATGGGAAGCTTGATATACTCAAGAGAAAGCTGCTGGAAGCCACTGCTGAAAACACACAGCTCATAGGAAGAATTAAAGTTGTGGAAACTTTCTGAGAAGCCAGCCTGGTAAGGGAGGCAGGAATAGATAAGGATTTACAGGCATAGATTTCATAGACATTAGGGCTGGAAGGGACCTTGGAAGATCATCGAGTCCAGCCCGCTGCCCCAGGGGCAAGAAATCAGCTGGGGACATAGGATCCTAGCAAGATAAACATCCAAATTTATCTTGAAGTCATTCAAAGTAGGTGCCTGAACCACCTCCAGTGGCAGGTTATTCCAGACCTTGGGGGCTTGAACAGTAAAGAAGGTCTTCCTTACGTCCAGCCTGAAGTGGTCTTGCATGAGTTTATAACCATTCAACCTTGTAATCCCTTGGGGCACTGTGGTGAAAAAACATTCCCCCAGATCTTGGTTGAACACCCCTTATAAACTTATAGGTGGCCATCAGCTCACCCCTGAGCCTGTGCTTTTCCAGGCTGAAGAACCCCATGGCTCTCAGCCTCTCTTCATAAGGTCTGTTTTCCTGACCTCTGCTCATATATGTGGCTCTTCTCTGGACTCTCTCAAGCTTCTCCACATCCTTTTTGAATTGTGGAGCCCAAAACTGGACATGGTACTCCAGCTGCAGCCTTACCAAGGCTGAGTACAATGGGAGAATGACATCCTGGGATTTGCTTGAGAAGCATCTATGGATTCAAGCCAGTGTTTTGTTCACCCTACTAGCCTCAGCATCACACTGAAGGCTCATATTCATCTTGTGGTCATCGTGCCCCCCAAGTCCCTTTTGTCCATAGTGCTAGCCAGTGTAGCACTGTTAAGCCTATAAGCGTGCTGCAGGCTTTTCCTTCCAAGGTGGAGAACCTTGCATTTTTCAGTGTTAAACACCATCAGATTCTCATCCGCCCATTTCCTGAGCCTGTCAAAGTCAGCCTGGATTGCCCCCCTGTCCTCAGGTGTGGATGCTTTGCCCCAGAGTTTGGTATCATCGGCGAACTTGGCCAGTCCACTTCTGACTCCAATGTCCACATCATTAATGAAGATGTTGAACAATATAGGTCAGAGCCTTGGGGGACCCCACTGGTCACAGGGCACCAAGACGATTGACTTCCATCAACCACCACCAGCTGGGTCCAATCACGGAGCCAATTCCCCAGCCAGCGGATTGTGGTGGACCCAAGGCCGCAGTTGCCCAGTTTTGCCAGGATACCAGATCGAAGGCTTTTTTAAAGTCAAGATATACAACATCAATTTTCTCTCCCTTGTCCAGGCGATACATCGCCTGGTCATAAAAGGAAATAAGATTGGTCAAGTATGACCTACCTGCAATAAAACCATGCTGGCTATCCCTCAGGATGTTGCCATTGGCCAGTCTGTTAAGAATGGCCTCTTTGTTAATCTTTTCTAAGACATTCCCCAGGATAGAGGT
Organism: Crocodylus porosus; assembly: GCF_001723895.1. Classification (NCBI taxonomy): domain Eukaryota; kingdom Metazoa; phylum Chordata; order Crocodylia; family Crocodylidae; genus Crocodylus; species Crocodylus porosus. The sequence goes on from NW_017728951.1 coordinate 52,673,854, forward strand.
CAGGCTGATGGGCCTGTAGTTAGCTGGATCCACTTTCCTCCCCTTCTTGAAGATAGGCACCACGTTGGCCTTCTTCCAATCTTCGGGCACTTCACCAGAGCATCAGGAGTTCTTGAAGATCTGTGCCAGGGGCTGAGTTATGATGCTAGCCAGCTTCTTGAATATTCTGGGGTGTAAACTGTCAGGACCAGCTGACTTAAAGGTGTCCAGCCTTTCAAGGTGTTCCTTCACGAGGTCAGCATTCCTTCACAACGTCAGCTTAAGTGAGCTGACTGCAGTTAAGGCTCCAGGAAAAAGCTGACCTAGTCTACTTGATGAAGAATGAAGCCAGGGGACTAAAGGAGATGGTTAAAGCAACTGGAAGAAGAAAATAAAGACCTGTGTGAAGGGTCCTAAAAAGCAGTAGAAGAGTTGGCGACAGTGGAGAAACCTGTAAAAAATGTTGTTTGCTGCTACCAAAACCAGGGAAAATTTAGAACAGCAGTTTGGTGGAATTCAGACTCTCATGCAGCAGACATTGCTTTCTGCTTTACCATCATGCTCTCAAAAGAGGTTGTAGAGAAGTTAAGAGGAGAGCTACAGAATACAGATCACTTAAAGGCATATCACTTCTGAAGGCATTGACGTAAAAATGCTCAGAAGCGTCCAGGTTAGGATGCCTAGGCTCCACACAGAAAGTTGAAATATAGAAATAACTCTTATTAAAAATCCTCAACCTAATGTTTGGGGAGCTCGATGGTAGGTGCAACCCAGAGACAGAAGGGCTGAGGAAAGAGCTAACCAGACTGAACAATCAGTTTCCTTAGGAGGAGATACAGGAGTTATTAGAGCAGGTAGAGGTTAAGCACCACCATTGTGAACAGAAAGAGACAAAACTTTTGACCTTGAGGAGCCAAATCTTGCAGTTAGAAACAAAATTGGAAGGTACTAAGAGTCCTTCTAAAGGGAATGGAAGGACAACCAAGCAGGAGAAGGACCAAGATCTGAATGAGAACCTGGGGATGGACCCCCAACAACAACACCCAGGGGAAGAGGTTATGGAAACCCCAAGGAGCTGTGGTGAGGATTGCCCACATGAGGGTCCAGCTACAGTGCCACAGAAGGCCCATTTGAGTTGCAGCCTCAACAAAAAGGGCTGCCTGAAGAAAAGGGGTGATGACAGTGTCCACCACTACTGTGAAGGGGAGGTGTCATGAAACCCAGAATGGGAATTGTGGGGGAGGAAACCCCAACAGAATAAATAAAGGGGCCTGCTTCATCTTGAGCACAAAGAGAGTCCAAGTCTGAATCAAAGAGCCAAGGACTTGGGCCAGGAGAAAGGTGGAACCCTCCAGAAATTGCATAGCCCCACACTAGAGGGATTGGGTATGCTGCTCAAAAAATTATTGAGTGGAAGTCATAATGGTGGAATTCCTGGGCAGTGGTTTTATGGCTGCTAATGACAATGGACATCTAATTCAGGGAAATATTCCCCGAAGGGCATAGGGAAGAATAGTACTCGTAGGATTGGGGGGGGGGAGGGGGGCAAGACATTGTTTGAGGGGAAAATGCTTTACAGAAAGAAGAAAAGTGGGGGGCAGGAGGGAAGGGGCAAATGTCACTGGGCATGCTTGAAAGTGGGGAAATTGTAGGATTCAGAAAGGGGCTGGCAGGCTGCAAAGGGGACAGGTAGACCTGAGCAGGAACCTCTGATAGAGACTGAACATAGAATACCCACTAAGCCCAATAATGGACGTGAGCCAGAGGCAAGGGCAGAGGAGCCCTCATGGATAGTTGAGAAGAAAGCAGGTGCCAGGCATAACCCTCCATTGCCTCTCCCAGAACAGGAGCCAGAGCCAGAAGAAGTAATGGTGACAACATTGACAGTGGCAACCCAAAAAGGGAGCAGCAACACCAGGGCAGGTAAAAAGAATATGAGGGTTGGATGCCCTGGGTCCAGTATATTCATAAGCAATCTCTGCTTCAGAGTGGGCAGGAGGAGATTGAAACAAGTGTTCCAAATAGCAGGAACTGTAAGACATACAAAAATAAGGAGGAACAAGAAGGGGGAAAGCTGAGGTATGGGGATTATTGATTTTGAACACCCCAGCAAAGCCATTCAATGCAATGCTTGATGAATAGTCATTATGTGACAGACTCATGCCAGTCAAAATGGATAAAGGGACAGTGCTTTATAGAGACCGTTAACCAGAGATGAGTGCAGGGGTATAACTGCCCTGAGACTTAAGGGACTTGGGGATTGGGTGTGGACCAAATAGGAAAACTGCCTCAGTCCTTCAAGCTAGAAGAGGCTCAAGAACGGGGGCCTGTATATGGAGAATGATGAACGACTATACTCATTGTAAAGGGTATAGCAGGGAGGTATATAACAGGGAGCCAGAAGATTCGTTTAAGAAGAGACTGAACTGGTGCTGGGAGGGCTGACAAATAGAAAACAGGTTAGTGCCTGAAGAGCTATCAGATTACAACCATTTCACATAGTACAATTTTGTTGGGTAAAGACAACAGAACAGGATTTTATATGTCACATCTTGATACCCCTGCTGAGCTAATGATCTGCCAACAAGGTAAAACTCAGCTACCATACATAGATACTCACTGCTCATTACCCAAACTACCATTAGCATTCATTTCCATTATTTGATTTTTCCTGTTTTCCCTGAAGATCATCAATCATTCACATTGACAGCTGCATAGACCAAAGACTAAAATTACTTAAAATGGCTGTTCTGCAGTAATTGAATTTCCTTCCATCATGATACAGAAGCAGATGCATATAGCATAATAATGCATTTTGGCAATAATAATAAATCTATTAATTCAGTACCATCGTATTTTTTAAATTGTCAATCTACATGAAAACATCCTTATCCATGCTTACCTATCTTTCCCACATATATCAATTATATATATTACTTATTAGAATTTGCTGAACTAGACCTATAATAACAAAATAAACTACAATCCTTAAATAATCTTTTTGTCCTGCTTATTTGGGATTTTGGCAAGGATTTAGCAAATATTATGCTAGCATTTTGAAAATGTATCACCACCTTAAAACTTAATGAACATACAAACACTTGCAAAGATTTAAATGTTGACAAAAATCTGTGATTTAATATTCAGTTTCTAAAAGGTGGATTTGAAGTTGCACGTCAATATTTCTTAGAAGCTATGAGCACATATCTTAAGATCACTGGTTTTAAAACCAGCCTTGTCTAACTGGTAAGATATATAAGGGGAAAAATAAATCTCTGGAAGTATGTATATAGGAAAAATGTTAGTACTTGCTATGCTCAAGACATGAGAGGAGAAGAGGGGATTTCTTGTTGAAAATATCGAGTGAAACCTTTAAAGGATCCAAAAAAACTCAAAACTCCAAGTCAAAGAACCCTATATCTCACTGAAGAAATGATAATCTAACTGCTGTGGAAAAGAACTGTGAACTGGTTAAAGCAATCTTTTGTAATTTGTCTCCAACTGACAACATAGAAAAATATGTGGATTTCTGATGGTGGTTTGGTTCTGTATAAATGATTGAGAAAATAAAATTCAAATCTTCTTTGCAGAGCAAATTGACAATTAAACTGACAATGAAAAAATTCTTATGACAGGTTTTTGTGGCAACTGCAAAAAAAAAGTCATGAGAGCACAACAGAAACTGTCACCTTGCAGAAATGCTGGTGTCTAACTGCTTAATCATGCTAAATAGTAAGTAGCCCTTCTCTTGACTCATGGGGTGCATCCAGATGAGCACGTGTGTCCTGCAAAATGCACATGACATGTGAATAGGTTCTCTGAACTGCATATTTGTCACACAGAGGCAAAATTAGATGCTGGGAACTCCCAGTATCAAAAATACAAGCAGGGCAGTGCACATGGCTGCAGTATACAATTTGCCATGCACCAGAAAGCACAAGCAGTGGCATTCCCCAAGGGCAAGTAGCAGCAATACAACTATGCCCCCCAGAGAAATGCGCATGAGCACTTATCTGGATGCTTCCAAGGTGTCTATACAGCTTCTGAAGCAAGCCCAGGGTGCTGCTGAGAAATAAGCTATCAGCTCAGTACACTCCCAAGCTAGCGGTGTGTAACAAGCAAACCCTCCAGAAGAGCTGGCTTGGGAGAGATGAGACTGGAGTGAAGGGTACGGATTTCTGAGGGCATGGGTTGCAAGAGGGATGGGTGGTGGCCAGGAAGAGCATCCAGGGGGTGGGGTGGAATGGGACAGGGGGTATGCACAGGTTCTGAGGCTGGAGAAAACACTTTTACCTGGGGTAGATAGAACCAGAGAGGCAACAGTGGGGGTGCTGCAGTCCTCTTTTGGATTGTTCCATACCCTAGAAGCCTCCAGAGACTTTAAAAAATCCCTAAAGCATGTGAAAATCCTCCTTTACTTTCCCTCCCTTTTCAAAGGCATGTCCCCTCCTTCCACTCCCCTGCTTAACTTTCATCACTAGGTTTATGCTCCCACAACATGTTGCTGCTGTCTCCTCCCCAGCTGAGTCCACCCCTGCTCAGCCTGGTTGGCTCTGGAACTTCCTGGGCCCTGAATAGTGGAGAAAGCAGCAGGGGCAGTCAGGAGAAATGAGGGGGGAGAAGGGGGGTTGATGGGGAATGAGGAGGAGAGGGGCATGTCTCTGAGCAGGAAGGGGAAGGGAGGGGGGATTTTCACCTGCTTAGGAGTGTAAAAAAGTCTGCCTGTACTGGTGGGGGTGGAGGAGGCTGGGAGCAGGGGGTATACAGTTGCTCTGCAGTGTGGGTTCCTGCTCCTGTGTCCCCATTTAGGAAATACTGGATCTGCCTGACTCTTACCCATACCAGGAACTCCATAGTCTTTGCTGAGCTGTTGCTGGTATCACACATGCTCTACCCTGCTCCCCCCCACCCCCGGCATTGCTCTTAAAACAGTAATACTTTGGAGTTCCTAGAATGGGAATGCTTCCAGTGGGGAGGGTGGCAACTCTGGTCTGCCTTCTAACTTGGCACCTGGGACAGGTGCCCTTCATCCACACCTCTAGCTATGCTACTGTCATGAAGCTCACAAGAGAATGAAGAGGAGCCCTGAGCTCCTGCCCCAACACCATGCTTAAGCTCTCCCAAGAAAACAAGACCTAGACCAGTACTGGAACATGCACAGAAGAGCATTTTGAGTACTGTATGTTGCCTAATTTAGGGGCTTGAACACAAACACAAAATGGCTATAAATGATCAGCATAATGTCTTTGTTATACTCCCAGGCTTGTTCTGATGGAAATTTAATATGTACTCCCTGTTTTTCTTTGCACTTAAGGGTGTTCAACCGCTTGCGGGAGGAAGCATTACAGCTATGCTATTGAGCCATCTAATCCTTGTAGCTAGTGCACAGTGGAATGCTCTGAATGAAAGTGTGCTAGACAGCAGTGATGTATGCAACATGTTCCCTTAAACCAGACTTCATGAATTTTAAATAAAGTGCAAAGTTAAAGTCCATCATTCTGCATGCATGATGGATAGCTGTGTAAAATAAGCTAAGATAAAGCCCCTAATAAATCTTATCATAAGCTGAATTTTATTCAGAAAAATATTCATATACTTCTCTGAAGGGAACTCTGTCCATTTGCTTTCCTTCCTTCCTTTTGCTTGTTTTTGTCAACTTATATATAAATAAGTCATCTTTTTGGGAAAACAGGTTTCCTGAATGTTTTAGGATATGATTGCACAGTTAACTTGAATCTGCAACTTATTGAGTTTGCCATGAAGAGCACTGCATTATTATAACTATCCAGTGCTGTTCATATATTGCTTCCATTGATAGAGAGTCTACCTAATTTTTTCAGGTATGTCAAAAGAATGATTTGTTATTGCATCAACATTATAATTGATAGACAGTTGTTGAATAATGATGCCACCATGATTTAAGAGGCAGACAAGGTTCTTTGGGTAGATGCGATATCTTTTATTAGACCAACTAAATAATTGGAAATTTTTTCTTTGCAAGCTTTTGGGTACAAACAACCTTCTTCAGGCACAGGGAGAGTTAGTTGTTGCTTTGTGGCTTAAGAGACTTAAGAAAGAACTGAGAAAGAAATGAGCACAAGTATATCTAACTCTTTTCCCTCTGAGATGTACCTATGGTTTTTTTTTTTAATTTAGTACTATTCTAGGGTCTGCTCTAAAACTCTGAAGGTTGCTGGAATTCTTTCCACTGACTTAAATGAGATTTGGATCAGACCTATAAGGAACAAAATGATTTGTGTTTCCATGATTTATATACCCCTATATTCTATATTTATCTGATACTGAATTACATATTTTTACATTACAAATTTTTTCATGCATTTCCCTGATATACAAAACACATTAAACTGTTACAACTCTACAGTTTATTTCTAGGTAATCAAATTCAGTTATCACCACTGTGCTACTACCACGGCTGTCTCTGTCCACATAAAAATCTCTGCCTGTCTCTCATATCTTATTGTGGATGCCTTGTTTCAAGGTCAACATAGTTGAAACAAATTCTTTCACACACTCTTCTGGTTACCTCGTTTCTGAGAACAACCTCATCATTTTGCCTGTCACTCTGGGCTTTGACTTATGCATTACTTCTGATGCAAATCCCTTTTCATCTTCACATCCAAGCTCTGACTACATCTTGGAGATGTGTTCTACATAAACTATTTAGGCTAGGGCCCAGGAAAAGGCGCCTCCCAGGTGTACGTCTGTTTGTAGGCCTCTAAGGCAGTGTCAGTTATGTGTTTGTCTTAAGTTACACCACAGGTTTTATTCTGCATTCTGTTAGTTAAATGTACCATACAGGTACCCTTTTCAGCCCTAGGAGGACAAATAGTCTGGACATAGCAATGTTGGACCTAAGGTCTACAGCAGTGGTTCTCAGACTTTTAGGACTCAATGTGCCTCTCAGTAACATTTTGGAATTTAGCAGCTCCCATTTGAAGACTAATTTGTTTCTTACAATGGTTACCTTTCAGCCCATGGCACCCTGGCAAGTAGTGCATGGGGTGGCAAAGATGGCAGGGCACTCCAGAAAGCATGGCAAGTGGTCGTGCACAGTGCTAAGGGTGACAGGGGCGGCTTGGTGGGGCAGATTGGGAGCTCGGGTGATGGGTAGGGCTGCGCGAAATGGCACTGTTCTGTTCTAACTTCAGTTTCGAGGTCTGGATGTTTTGTATCAAATATAATTTCAAGTCTAACCAGCCTCACTGTTTCACTTCGTCAAATGACAATGGCAGGGGCAGGACCCTTCTGTGCCCTGTTCTTTCCACCATCTGCTTCTCCCTGCCTCCAGTCTGTACCTGAGGGAGTGAGTGCAGTTCCTGCTTCTGTGGCTGCTTCTCTGGCACCTTGAATGTCCGTTACCAGTCACCACACTCCAGGATCCTACTCACCAGCTCAAAGAACAAGGGAAGAATGAGGGGGAAAGAGGCTCTGCATCTTCCTGCCCTCGGGGGAAGGTGCTGCTTAGAGCATTGTTGTGGTTGGTGCAGGGGCACAGCACAGCTAATGAGCTCCTACAGAGCTTGTGGGAGGGGCTGTAGGCTGTGCTGCTGGGATGCCACAGCATCTAGGTTGAGTATCACTGTTATAAATGTATTTCTTACTATGTAGCCAGGCTGTCTTCTCCTCTATTTCTGTATCTCAGGGGATTTAATTCCTCAATTTTTCAGACCTGACTGTTTCCTAAGCTCTCTCATTCTTTCTTTCCATCTGAGCAGACCCTATCTTATAGGCAGCGATACTTCAGATGTTTTATCCATTTATACACTTGCTACGTCTGCTGTGCAACAGCAGAATTCTGTTTGCAGTGTATACATGATTGATCAATAATATATATATATATCATTGATTAGGAGGAGCATCTCCAACTCATAGTCCAAGAATAGCCACTGAATATCATGCCCTGCCTCCTCTCGATAGTCTGATGTTTTTGTTTTTCATTGCAAAAAAAATCTTTAGTTGTCCTTTCAGCATACAGAAACCAGACACTGAGGGCACACCCAGGCTGCTTTGCATCTTTATAAAGCTGCTTTGCATTGCTACATCTAGTTCAGCCGGTTGGTTAGGCAGGAGTAAGCTGCTTTGAATCACTAAAGCAGTACAAATAAAACCTTGACATTTCTACCTCAAAGGATTTGTCCACTGACAGTTTTTGTACAGATTTAGAGAACCGGCGATACAGCATATGCCTTTCATACTGATATAGGGGTATATGTGCCTGAAGGGACGCAATAATTTAATTAATTTTCCATACCAATTAGTAAAATTAATGCCAAAAGGTGTAAAGGTGTAAAGGCAAATCCACAAGAATCCTTGTTATGATAACATTATTTTCCATTAGCCATCAGTTAACACAGTTCTCTCTTCTCTTTAAAAGAATCAAAATTGAGATACCATTTCAGGGTAACAACTTAGAAAAATGCCGACCTTTCATTTGGGTACCATCCACTAACCTCACTTCCATCCCAAACTTTTCAACATAAGTATCAATGCTGCTATTTGAGACAAGTCTCAAGCAAGGCCCTCAATCCAAATGATTTTTTTTGTCTGTAGCTTGCTCAAAAATGTGGATTTAGTTTTTTTCTTAGAAAATCATAGGGGTTTTAGCTAAAATCTGTCTGAATATTCATAGGATGCTCTGTACATGCCTGTGTAATGCAAAGTAAGGGGACAAACTGAGCTTTATTTTATGCTTGTGCAAATGTGGCCTATCTCCTGTAAAATCAGAATAATTTTAGGTTCATACTAGGGTGGGTGAGAGAGAATTGGTCCAAAAGTCTCTGCCTGGAAGAGCTTATTTGTCTAAATTAGAGAAATAACATTAAAAGATAAAACAACAGATGATGGCAGGGACAGAAACAGTGGACACAACAAAAAATAAGGGGGAAAAAATTATTTTTGATAGATCATCTTTAACAAAGAAAACATTACTTGCCAAGATTAAGATAATTTCTTCAATTTTATTTCTTTCTCCCTTCACATCAGTCATTAAAGAGGGACCAGATTGTCCCATATCTGATAAATATGCAAATTTTGTGACAATCTTGCATTTAGAGTAGGGTTGTTGATATGTAAAGGTACTCCGTGCTTTATCTCACATGTCGCTTGTTCTAACAGCTTTTTTGCTAGCTATTGTTCAGAAAAGCTTCTGCATCTCTGATTTAGTGCACTTCTACCCTGCCTTCTGCCTGACTTCAGATTAACATACTAACTACCCCTCTCAGCCTTTATTTTCATTACATTCATTTAAAAGTGTACATTTATTTCACTGCACTGGAAGAGTTTTAAGAAAAATACAGTTTGTCTTCCTCTGAGTTCACTTTTGATAAATCTTTAAAATGCTAAGCTAAATGTTGTTTTAATTCCAATCTACACATCTTAGAGAAATCTGCAAAGATGGGACTGATTCTGTTTCAGGCTTTTTGACTCACTGGACTTATCTTAATAGTCCAGGTGCAAGTGAGTTTATTATTATTTTATGATCCACAGGACCTGATGCGTCACATCCAGTATGGAGGTCTCTGTTTCATACTATGGAAGTGATCATTCAGTCCTCCTGCTGTACCTAATTAAGACACACCATGAACAACAGACATGGAAGAGCTCACAAAATTTGGTCAGTTGGTTTGTGAAGCTTACAAACCCTAGCCAGCCTATTGTAGAAAGCCTGCTAGTGAGGGATTACTTTGTGATTTGTTTTGAAATAACTATAGTAGAGAGAGATTTTTGTAAGCTAACCAGAGGGATAGACCTTGACTCAGTACTGGAAAGAAGAGGGTGACCACCTTTGACCATATATTCAGCTTAGCTCTATCTGTCAGGACTTCTGAAGTAGAAATAAATGTTCAGTACCTCAGCTGTTTAATGTCACTGTATAAACTACTAGAAAGGGAATAAGCAAAATAAAACTTATGATTTAGCAATCAGTCCACAGATCGCATTGATTTTTAGCAGGATGTACTTCAAGAGAATGTATTTTGAATTACTAAAACCTGTTAGGATGACAGGAGGGGAAAGATAGTGAAGGAAAGTGAGTTAAATACAAATTATAGAGCTATATTTAAATGTTATGCTATGTTAGTAGACCATTTCAGAAAGCAAGGTCAAATGATAACATGGTAAATGACATGATTATCTCAATTAACATGCAGTTTTGCACATATGCAAATGGATCAAATTCAGGAAATAATACTATATGGTCTCTCTTAGGGACTGATAAAATGGAAATGGATATTATTCAAGTTAATTTAAAAACACATGTGGTATTTCATTCATAGAAGATGCGTATTTTCCCTGAACAACTGACAAGAAGAATTCTCTTTAGAGCTGTGAGATACAAACTTTGTAACTAGCAAAGGAAATGTTACTAACAGTTTTGAGCAGAGGACTGGCAAATGATTGTTTTAGCTCTGCCACTGATGTGCATGGTTATGGGAAAATAATTTAGATTCCATCCTTCTAGTGTTAACTCTGTTGCAGAAAGGGATGCATCACATCACAAAGTCAAACTGCTTAGCTTTTTGTACCTCAAATTTGAAAAAATTACTAAAATAGTGTAGGTGTCTTGTGTATATGTTTTATAAATTATTTTCAAAGTGCAGAATTTTTTAAAAGAAAGATATATTTTGAATATTCTTAAGGATTCATGTTTCTGTGTTTCTTATTGAATATGTTATTAGTAGGATGGGCTTAATGCCCCATTCAGGAAGTACATGAGTCCTAATCAAATATGCTAATGCATATGGCTTAAACTTGGAAGACCTGATGATTTATTTAAGGATCACTGTCCTTTTTGTGGTCAGTTTTAGTTTTGAGCCAAAACCCAGTAAAGTCATTAGTAAAACTCCTACTGATGTTTAACAAAAGATTTTGTTCAACCCCTGGTGAGGTAAGGCTGAGTTGCTGGTATGGGATTGTAGGCAGTAACTGGACAAATTGTGGGGGAAAATTAGGACATTGTCGTGTATAATGTTCAACTTATATAGGGAGCTTGCATGCAGCAATTATCCATGCTGATTAGGGTATTTATGAAACTTAATATAAAAAATTAGGATTTAATTTATTGGATTAATAGTTGCAACATGCCATATTATTTTAGCTATTGGCTATATTTTAATTATATACTGAGAGTATTGAAAGCTCCAGCATAACTAAATGTGATCTGCAGCTCTTTCTCTTGTACATCAAGAAAAAAATAAGCCATACAATGAATTGAGAACCAAAAACTGAAAGGGGTAGGGGGACTGCAAACTGTCAGCATGGGCAATTCTTGGTTTTGAGATTACTTGCATTCTGAATTTGGGCTATCTCATTAAAATCAATGGGACTACTCATGTGAGTAGTTTGCTTGGTTTTAGTCTTTGCAGCATAAAGCTTCTGGTCTTTGATTTCACTCTTTGTACTTCAGAAGCATGTTGTAATGGCAGTATTAACGATACCTATTGTCAGAAACCCCTCCACAGAGTACCCCCCTGGAGTCCCTAATTTTTCTCTGCTGTCCTGCTGCTTGTCCTGAGGAAAGGGATAAAGGGTGCAAACACCCAGTGACAATGTTTGCTCAATCTGGCCACAGAAAGTAGGTTATCACCATGACCAAGCACAAATATGGGGCTGCAGACTGCTTCAAAAATGACAGATCAGGTGAAAATCCAAATTATCATTGCATGAGGGTTTAGATAAAGATGTGTAAAATATAGCATCTTCTGTAAATTGTGTCTATGCTTCCTCCCAGCCTGTCCCTGTTTTCAGAATGGGAAGGGGGAAAGGGATCAGAGGGAGCTTTTTCTAGGAGTTCCCCAGGTGGTGCTGGAGGGTGAGGCGGATGTATTGGAGCCCCCCATCACACCCTCTAACCTTTGCAACATAGCAGAGAACAGGGGCCATAGCTAGGGGAACTGGCAGCCAGCAGCTAGATTCCCCTCCTCCCTGGAAATAGTGAACTTCTGTTTGGTCCTGGGGATTGTTGTAACTCAGAACCTTTCCAGGAAAGCATTCTCAGTTACAGCTGGGAACTACACTTCTACCTGCACCCAAAGTGATACCTCTTTATTTCTTCAAGTCTCTGCTCCAGTGCCCTTATACTGAGCCCCATAGCTATAACAGGGAAACTCAGTCAGCTTCAAGTGGCTTCCCTTTGGGTGGTGAAAGAAATTTTAGGTCCCCTTTCCATATAATGGGCTTGCCTGGAATATCACTCGCCCAAAGATCACTATTCACCAGACAGTAAATAAGAAGACAAACAGCAATATCCTCTAGAAATGTCTTGCCTCTCTGAGGAACGTGGAGCACCACTGTTTTTAAAATGCCTTTGCTATTGTTTGGTGGTTTTCCTCATTACCAGGAAACAAGAACTTCAGTGCCCATCCCATTAGTGTCTCCTTCTGTCTTGCAGTTGGAAGTGGCACCTATCTCTGCCCTAGGGGCAAAATGTCAAGGAATACTTAAGTTTCACCTACTCACTTTAAGTAAAAGTGTGCATTTCTCATTTCCTTTGGCTAAACCATGTACAAAATCATAAATATATACACCAGCATCAGTGTTTGCAATACAACATCAGTGGATACAGCATAACATAACTATTCAACAAGACCACACACCCTTTATCAGTACAGTAAACATTATAAAAACTCTCAAATCTCCACAAGATTCAACAGGGTTTGTGACACCTCTAATCTAAGTGATGAAGTGAATATGTATTGATACAAATTGAGTCAGTTTCTCAAGTCACAATCTAATAGAATTGTCTTATGTATGTTCATATTGTCCCCTTCGTCTCTCCCAAACACATTTTCTGTCTATCTCCTTTTTTTTTCTTTCCCAAACTCCTCTGAAATTATAGCTGGACTAACCAATGCATTTAAGAGCATTGAAGCAATGTAGAATAGACTGCAGTGCAAGTAGCTTGGAGACATTTATATGTGCCATGTATTTTCAATAAAGTGGAGATCTGGGTTGTTTTTTTGGGGGGGGGTCAGCATAACGAATATACATTTTGATTTGGTTATTCTACTGCTGTTCAAGGTCTGTATGAACAAGCAGTACAGTTACAGGTATCAGGACCGAATGCAAGGTTAAAATAATCCTTTTTCACCAGAGGACACTAATTGCTTAGAGAGAAAGCTGTTAAATTAAATCTCAACCATCTCAACCCGTCTTGAACACACAAGATCAATTCTGATCTGTTATACTGATATAAGTCAGAGGTAGCTCAAATGAAACTGTCAAGATTACTGTGGGTTTATCCAGAGTAGAAATTAGCCATATGTATTTCAAATGGTTTCTGTGTTGTCCCATTGATGTAAATTATTAAAGATTTATAGAGTATCTCAGCCAATCACCTAATAAGTATATAAAAAGTGTGTTTCATTTGTTTCAGGTGGCAAATGATAAAACTAGCACAACCTTATGTTTAAATCAATAAAATAAGATTAAAAAAGGAACAATAACAATAACACTTGATTCTAAGGAACGGTTTTTCTGAGTTTGCAGAAGTGCTCAAGGTTGCACACTACAATAATACTAATAAAAGTAGAGCAACCATAGCAAATTGAAACTGATAGAAAAAGCAGAGTTTTTTAAAATAAAACATTACATTCTAAAAAAGAAACCATGACCTGACATGTAAAAATTCAAGGAATGTAAGAAATATAACATGGTCATCAAATAATCCACGTGCTTATATTTACAGTAAAACTAGAAGCCAAGAATACTGTTTGAGGTTGCATACATTTTGTTAGCAATATCTTTTCATCCACTAGAGGGGACATGTGCAACAATACCTAATAGGGGTATGTCAATTCAATTTGGATTCAGCCTGAATCAGGGACAGCGATTCAATTCGTTGATTCAGATCGCTGTCCCTGATTCAGCTCAGCCAAATCTGAATCTGAATATTTGATGCGGATTCAGAAAATCAGCAATTTGGACATAGACACAGCTTTAAAAGTTTTTTCTATGTACCTTGAGGTAGCAGGCATGGCTTGTGAATGCTGCAATGCTGGGGCAGATGAAGTGTCCCACAGGAATGTCGGGGGGGGGGGACTCCATGTGCTCAGCAGCAGACCTGGAAGTACTTCCAGTCCACTTCTGGGTCTACTGGGGAGCACGTTGGGCCCCCACACCTCCCTGGCTCGGTGATCGGCTGCAGGGGGACCCCAAGTGCCCCTGCCCCACACTCCCAGGAGGCACTAGTCACCGAGCTAGGGGGCCCCCCCGCATGCTCCCCAGTGGACCTAGAATTGGACTGGAAATGCTTCTGGTACACTTCCTGGTCTGCTGTCAAGTGCACTAGGGAGCCCCCCGTGCGTCTGTGAGATACCCCATGAGCCCCAGCATTGCAGAATTCACAAGGCCCTGCTACCTAGAGCTATGTAGAAAAAATATTTAAAGCTGTCTGTATGTCCAAATCTTTGAACCTTTCCAAATCTCTTCGAATTGATTCAGAGGATTCCGATTTGATTTGGAAAGATTAAAGGGTCCTCTGATTCAATTTGGATTCAAAGATTTAGTCACCGAATTGGGCTGAATCTCTGCCAAGTAGAACCAGGGGCCGAAGCTTTGCACAGGCCTAATGCTTAGTTATTAGCAAAGGTAATTGCATTCCTGTGAACTCACACTTCCTCTCAGACATTTCCTCTCTGATGTGTAGGGGAGGAGGAGAGAGGAGAAAGATGTTGACATATTTTACTTTTGATTAATCTTGTGTCTGCTTTGGCACAAAAGCTAGTTTGTGTTATATTACTTTTGCACAGCATAGCTGTGACAACGTTATATTTTAATTATATTCCATAAAGCCCAGCTAAAGCATTTTTCCTCTTAATTTGTATTCAGCTCAAATTAAAGAAAAAACTGGTACACAGGCTGAGATTTACAATTATGGTGTCTAAAATTATTAGCCAATTTTGAGCATTGTGTAAGTGGAAACTGTCCATCATTCATTACAACGGTTCTGATATATCAATTTACTAACAACAGAAAATACTGTGGACAGAATATAAAATTAATTTCCCCCTTCCTTAGTTATTCCAACTCTGTAAACAGTATTTGTTTAAAGCATTTCTTCTTAGGCTTTACTCTTGGCAATTGGTAATGCTGTGTGTGTGTGTGTGTGTGTGTGTGTGTGTGTGTGTGTGTGCGTGCATAAGCATGTAAAATATATATAAATAATGCAGTATCAAAAGCTTATTTAATAAGTTCTGTGGCTAATAAAAATAATGGAATTAAAGTTAATGACACTATAGTTATGTTCTATAATTATGTTCTAGTTTTCTATTGCAAAAACAAACACTCCTGACATTTGTTATATCACTTCCTAAAAATGGGTTTCTTAACAAGATGTAATCACTAATAAGCAATGACCAGATCAGCAAGAGTCCTGGGAGGATTCCATTAAACCATTACTCAAAGTTGGAACTAGCCACACTTCTTGCTGTGATTGGTTCTAGTGAGTAGAGAGATTTTTGCACTGTTGAACCCATTTGATACCCACAGACAAGGTCAAGTTCATGCCTTATATTTACAAGGGTGTTGAAATGACATATCACAAGCCCCATTATGTTTTGTGGGGTTGGGGGTAGGTTTTTTTGTATTTGTTTCACTGACATGAGCTATATGGTGTTGGTGGAAAGCCACGTTATCTTGTACCCATTTGTGGTACTTTTACCACTGCATAGATTATATTAGGCTGGCTGTACACTTCTTTATGATTTTGGACATGGTTTAGCCAAAGGAAATCAAGGAGGCATACTTAAGGAAAAGAAAGTAGGTGTGACTCCTAAGTATCTGCCCAATTACTATTTCAAGTCACAGACAGAAAGTACCTCTAGTGGATGGACACCCAAATTATTGTCTGCTTGGAATGGGAAAAACAATGGCATGATCAGAAAGGCATCTGAGAGAAATTGGCCTTTTAAGCAAAAATGTCCCAGGGAGAGAAATGTCTGGGAGCTTCTGAGACTCATGAGCAATTGGGACAATGCTGATTTGGATAGGGAGATATTTTAGAGGTATTTGGGGAACTATCTTGGTGATAGTTTTTGGGTGATCTCAGGTTTTGGGGCAGTCCAGGTCCCCGGTAGTCAGGTCTGGAAGGATTAGCAGGACAGCACTTCCATGAAAATACTGGCAGGCTTCTCTGAAAGACTAAGCAGTAGTCAGATGAGAGGATAAGACACTTGTCTCTTTGTCCTATCTTCAAACTTAAGGTCATTTTTTCTTGTAGAATAGTTTCTTTTTCCTTTCATAAAAAATCCTTTTGTTGTTTGTTGTCTTACTTATTGTCTGATGAAGAGTGATCTTTGGGTAAGTGATATTCCAGGCTAGCCTGTTCTATGGAAAGTGGGACCTGACATTTCTTTCACACCCATGAAGCTGGCAGAGATTTCCCTGCTGCAAATGTAAGGTCCAGTACAAGTACAACAAAGCCAAGGCTTGAGCAGATAAGGAGTCTTCCCAGGACAAACCTCAGTTTGTTCTTTGGGACAAGCAGTGAGACAGCGGGGAGAAGGTTAGGGCTCTGGAGGGACCCTGCAAATTAGTTTATGGACAACATCCATAAAACTAGGGAGCAGGTGGTAGTTAATATTGCTGTTGCCACCTTCCTTACGTTTCTGTAGTTCACTTTAGGGGCACTCACCTGGAATGTGATAGACTGCATTCAAATTATGTCTCTGCTTTAGTCAGAGTGGAGATTTGAACCAAGACCTCACATCTGTTAGGAGTGTGCCATGCCCAGCAGTTTATTCTGTGGTGGGTTCTCTGCCCCTCTCCTTTAACTATATACAATGTATAAATATTCATACAATGTATAAATATTCATTGGAGCTGGAACGAGATCCTGGGGGTGTCACCTCTCTCAAGAGAGTGTCCTTATGGAATCCAATAGTGTCATTCTCAGTCACTCTTGGAACCAAAGAATATTTGTGTATATGAGATGTTCACATACATTCTATGGATATCCTAGCCTATTTTACTCTCTCTATATATGTTCCTACAGATATTCACTCCTTTACAAGTGCATTGTTGAAACTGAAGTTGGACTGGGGGAAGTAGTTTTGGTTTGTTTTTTGTTTTCTGATTGGTTGGTTTTTGTTCCTTGTTTGCCTGATTAAGTCAGTCATCCTGTCCTAAATCAGGAATAGCTTTTAACCCTAGGTATTAATTAATTAGAAAATATCCATACCTATATGTCTACCATGCTTCTAATTAGAAGAATAAAAAACTTACTACATACAAATAGAGCAGAAAGACCTAAGCTTTGGCAATTCCAGCACTTCATTTATTTTCATCAACTCCTGTAATTTTGTGTTAGAAAAGAAATACGCAAAGTTATGTGTGAACATTATTTCTCCTCACAGGGGAACATATGTGCTGATGTGAAGGTAACTAGGGGCAGTCGGGGAGAACAGGTAACACTGATGAGGCTTTACCTAGACAGTTACTGTTAATGCAGCTTTTAAGGCTAAACTTGATAAGCTTCAAAATATCCTGGGGCTAATTATAGAAAGTGTGATTCTTTTCTCAGCCATACACTGTTTAATACTATTAAGGATTTAATCAGTCTTTCTCACTGAAGTTACACTCTGATCAAAGTCTTTTGTCTTTCTTTGATAGTTGACAGCTATTTAAGATACAGTGTTAAGCATTTCAACCTCCTCCATTTAAAGGTAATAGATAAATTGGCTCTGTTGCCAGATACAGCTTCTGAATATCTGTCTTTTTTCTCCAGACCTTATGATAAACCATGCTTAATGAAATGTCCTTCTGAAGTATGGTGCTGACTTTATGAACTTCAATCATGCTTGGAATCTTTAGTTGGTTTGCTAGAGAATTCATTGGTTTACATTTTTGCATATTAATGATAAAAGTTACAGAGCATGTGGTATCATGTTATATTTTTTTGGAGTTAAGTAACCCCCTTTCATGGAGGGCAAGACTGAGCTTACCTTCCTAAATTCTTATCCAAAGTTTATAGGTAATTTGGGTGTATGCTGATTGTTCCCATTGATATAAAGAAAAATCCATCTTCAGGCTTAGAGCTTCTGGATTCACTTCCCATTGTGCAGTTGCAGAACTGTGGATTTGAAAGAAAAAAAAGTCAGTTTTGAGACCCATCAATGAAAACTTTTATGGCTGTCTATGGAGCATATTTTTTCCCAAACCCAGAATGAAAACCTAACTTCTAAGGAAAAACTCCAGCTAAAATTCAACATCTGATAAATAAATTCATAAATTCATAAATTCTCTGGGGTGATTCTCTAGGCTTTCCATTCAAAAAGAAAGAAGACCTGAAAACCATTTGCAAGACCTGTACATGTACATGCATTTTAATGTACTGTCACATGGTATTTTAATTAGCATCATACTGAAAACTATTTCCTAATGCAATATTAGCAAACTATAAGAAAGTATGTTTTATATTGTTGCTTTTTAAGAGTCTTATTCCTTGATACAACTCATTTTGTGTGGACATCAGATCTCAAAACTAAATTTGATAACAAGAAAACTATTGGTACAATGTTTCATTAGGGCAATGAGCCTTAACACTATTCTAATGAGACTAACTGTATTCAGTACTTTTAAGGAAGACTGAATTCTTTGTTCTTATAACCTACCTAAAACATCTTTGCAGTGTATTGGGCTCTCTCTCTCTTTAGTTCTCTAGTATTCTTTGTGGACTAACAAGATCATTTAAGAAATTATATTAATTCAGAGACTTAAGAATGGCTTGTAATTTTGAATTGCCCAATGTGTGTGCTCATTTTCAGACTTCTTTCATAGGGTCTGATTTTAAGAAGCAAACTGCAGTAGAGTGTTTGTAAATAAGCATTTCAGGTTACTTAATTCTGGCATCCAAAATATTGGTAGCTTTTGGTGGGGGGAGGGGGGAAACCTTGCTTTACATGTTTAATAAAGGGAGAACATCATACTTGTCCATAGTTAAGTTAATCTAGTAATAGTATTTTATGGCCTTTAGCTTGGGCCAAGGAAGGGCAGTATCTTTAACATGTAAATCTAATGCTTCAAGGTTTTTTAAAGCATGTTTTCTTACTTGATAATTGTAACATTTAACTAACATCAAACAGATATTCATGGGTAATATTGTTTCTTCCTTGTCTCTCAGGAATGATCCTAAAACAACTAATACATTTACTTCTGTAGACTTGTTTAGGATGTGTTACTGAAATACACAATGGCAGTAGAAAATAGAGGTAATAGATAGTAGTATTTGGGCCTTATTACACAGTCATTTTGGGCAGCTCCTAAAGCTCTTAATCTCTGGTTTGTCCTCATGTTAATACCTGAAATTAGTTTTAAACACTTGTCATGTGGCTCAAAGCACATCCTCAAAGCAGGGTTATCTCTGATCCATGCTACCCACCCACTGGTTTCTAACCCTGGTTTGGTTCTGTTCTCAGGCTTTGACCTGTATATTATCTCTTGGACTTGGTAACTCAGCATATGATACCTGGACTGTGACCCTGGCCTGTGTTTTAGACTGTGCTCCTGGATTTCCTTCCAGATCTGGAATTTGGCACCCAAACCCTGACTCAGCCCCTGGCTCTTGCCTTCCCTCAGTGGCCTAAATATCAGTTCAGACTGCTTATGACCTTGTCGCTAACACCAGTCAATAGCTTGATGAAGGTGGAGTCATGAAACCCAGGTTCTAATTCAAGTTCTGTAATTGACTTGCCTGGATAATGCTGATTCAACCACCTTTCTGTTTCCCCTTTATCCTTTGTTTCTGTCATTTACTTATTTTAAAAGTTTTTTGGGGGCAGGAATACTCTTTTCCTAGATGTTTGTTTCTACCACAGTGTGAGACCCCAATCTCACATGGGTGTTTTAGGGCCACCTACAAACATTCAGTTTCTTCTGGGGAAATTGCTGCTCCTCCAGTAAAAACCATGAATATACAGATATTCAGGATTTTTCTCCCAGAGTAAAATTGGCTGCTCAGGGAGAAAAATAATCCAGGAACAACCAGGTTTAAAATACCCTTGGGAGAGATTTCCCTGGGAGAGTGAATGTCCACGTTCTCTTCTGAGTGATGCCACAGCACAGTCCTCCAATACCCTAGGATGCTTTTCTCTTCCCTTCCCTCCTTCCTGGGAGATGGTGGATGCAGACAGAAGTGACAATTTTCACCCAGTCTGGCCATTGAAAGCAGTTTATAACCATGACAAGTTCATGGCTGAAGACAGCTTCAGAAATGTCTGAGTATATGAAAATCTGACCCCTCAGGGTGCAAACAGAAGCTCTCTGCTGTAACCAAGAATGTGTTGCAGGAAGCGTTCTGAGTTATAACAACCTCTTGGAACACACAGAAGTTCACTGTTGGCTCCAGGGATGAGGGGAATCTAGCTGCTGGCTGCAGCCTGCAGCCAGTTCTCCTAGGACTGGCCTCTGCTAGGTTGCAAAGTTTTCAGAGTGGGGGAAGGGGAAAGGGAACAGAGGGAGTACATTCTAGGGGTTTCCCAGCCAACACTGGCAGGTGGGATGGGTGAATTGGAGCCCCCCAAACTTGGAAGCCATTCATTTGTATTTGGCCATGGCTATAAACTGCTTTCTGTGGTCAGATTGGGCAAAATTGTCATTTCTTTCTGCACCCACTGTGTTGCTTGGGCTACACTCTACTGCTCCAGCCAAGAAATGAGCAGAATGTGCCCCCTTCATAATTCCTGCAATTATTTTAGGGAGATTCAGGCTGACCCAGAGCATACTTAAATGCATGCACGGGGGTCCCCTGGCTGTGTAGTATCAGCACTGCAAGCTCTCTGCTCCTCTGGGGCTCAGCATTCAAATGTCTGTTCAGGCATCTCCAGGTAAAGTTTTCTACCAGGAAAACAAACCCAGGAAAATTGTCCAAGATCATTTGAATGTGTGAATGCTGCCTAGGTCCTACTGAAATACAAATATCAATAAAAATATTACAGTTCCAGGACTAGTACACTTTGATATCGCCTTAATTTCTCTGAGTGCACCCTTCAGGCTGTTATGCCTTCATTTGTCTCAGGGTGACTCCTTTAATTCTCCCACTCTGAGACTGCCCACCCGCCAAGGTTATTTATAAAGTCTAAATGAGTGTGGCAACATACACATTTTCCAAATGGCATCTGAGCCCAGTGGTAGATATAGTGTTCATAACCAGCTTTTTCAAAACATTTTTGTGTGTTGTTTAATATAAAAGTAGGCACACAGCATTTAAAAAGGAAAAAAAAAATGCTGATGCAATCAGGCTAGGTAGATTTAGCTCATCCAGATAATTTAGTCATAGGTCTGTGAGTTCATTTTACTCCTAGGCACCTCTGCTTCTCTCTTCCCTGTTTTTAGGGATATACTTTTATTTATCCAGGAGTTCTTTATTATAGTTTCCTTCCCACACTTTTCACTAACTAGCCAAAACTCAGCAAAATGTTTGACATCAGCTATGCCCTTTATATGCCAGTAAGAGAAAGCTCTCTGAAGTCATACTCTTCTCTCCCATATGTCTGCTTTCAGCTTATGTTGAAGCAACCTTTTGTAGTCATGTAATAAACACCACAATAATGATCAACCAAACCATGCATATAGGAACAAAATGCTAATGACAGGTTTTGTAGCTGTTATAAACCAAATGAATTACTTTCTACCTATTCTTTGATGTTCCATTTGTCTGCAGCAGGATTTGGTCACAAGACCAAACAAATTAAAACAGGAAATCCTTAACTCAGTTTGATTTTAAGTTTAAAATATTAAGAAGGGGAATGCACTCAATAATTTCTGGCCAAATTTGCCCATCGTTACTTTATCCTTTTAATTGAATTTGTTCTCTAAAATCAAATGCCATTCTAATGTTGATTGGGATTATTAATATGTAAGTGTGTATTACTCCCAGATCAGTAATATTGAGACTCTTCTTGCTTTAATTTGCAATTTCACATACACTTAAATCCCACTCAGACTTTATGTAGCAACCAATAAAATATTTTCTCTAGCTTAGCCACCAGGATTTAGATTTAGATTCGACATTCTTATTGTTCACAGATTTTGGATGATGCACCAGTTTAACACATATGATTTTTTTTTTTTAATGAATGATGATAGTAATTCACAGTACACTCATGAACATAAAGCCTGGAGTCATTTGGATAACTGGGTTTCTTAGACATCAAGGAGGCAAGTAAATTTGAGAACAAGTATTCATATGGGAAAAATGATCTGTCTTGCAACTTTATGTCCAACTTCAGTCTTTTAATTATGTTCAATTTTTCTATCTACAGCCATTTTTTATTTCAACTTATAAAGTGTGACTTAGACAAGTTGAAATGAGTCAGTGAAATAGGACATTTGAGGTAGCACTCCTTCAAGTCTGTATTGATTTTATTCCCATTGGAAAGTATTTCTCATAGCTTAAATCAGGAGGGCAATGAACTAGATTAATTAAAGCAATTGTTAGTTGCTAGAGGCATGTGTGTATGTGTCTTTTGGGGGAGGGGTTCAGTCGTTAATGAATAAATGACATTTCCATTTGTTCAAATTTGAAAGTAGATGAATAGTTCTATGAGTAATTACTGAATCTGCCACACATGCAGATAATAGTATAAATTAATATTTATGAAGTACTCATTTCCTACAATTATCAAAATTTGGTAATTATTGCTAGAGCAACTCATTACTTATACATTTCTGAATCTTAAGTATAATGGCCTTTTATATTTTAGTGCAATTCAAACCCAGAAAATTTCCTGTGATAAATCAAGCCAAATTAGTTAGTCTTCTTCTCCTCATTTTCCCTACCTCATTCAAGATGTTTCATAGTGAAGTTTTAAGATGTTATAAAATGAAATTTCTCACTTCAGATGTGACGTTGTTAAATCTCTGCTCAGTTATAATTGCAAGCTGCTATATTACATGTCCAAGTTCATCACCTGTTACTAAAATTAAAAGTAAGTATTGTGTTTTACTTAACATCTATGTGTTTGAGCACTTACATGTAGGGCATGGGTATGAAACTTGTCTTATCTAACAAATGTGTGCTGAAAACTGAACTTCAGTAACTGAAAATATAAAAGTGCATTCCATAGCACATCTAATGGTGAAGGGATTAAATCTCAACATTGGGATAACTGAGCTCACCCCACCCTTCAGAAAAGACAAAATGGATCATGTTCCACCTCTAAACCACATATGACAAAATTATACGGTTTTACTGCATTTATGCTTGATTGCTGGAAAACCCTTAATGGCTGCATCCAGATGAGCATGGCTGTGAGGTATGTGGCATTACAGACTTGTCTGTGGTGCCACACACTGGACATGCAGGTGTTCTTCACATTCCAAGGTAGCGGGGGGTGGGGGGAGGGGATTTGACCACAGGAGATCCAGGGGTTAAAAATCCCCATGCAATAAAATGGGGTGACACATGCAGGGGCAGCACATGCTGC
>NW_017728951.1:52697961-52700400 GCF_001723895.1 Crocodylus porosus
TAATCTTTTAGCCTCTTGATGAGCAGTCCCCACAGTATTTTTGGGCTTCACGGGAATCTTTAGCTTGGGTAAAAGGAGCGTTGCTGCAGATCAAGTGGGGAAGGAGAAGTAAAGAAGGAAAAATATACCCGGTTACCACCAGTTTGACTAAAAAGTTATTTATTGCTAAGTATATGAAATATATAATGACACTAGTAGTAATAGACATGCAAAGGAAAAACAAACATTAAAAGTTACAGTATTATCTTGGTTTCACTAAGTATTTGGGGGAAACTTAGCTCAAGCTTAATTAATACAGTTCAGATTCAGAAATCTATGCTTAGAGAGAAAAGAGAGAGAGCTGGGATCTCACCAGTCCAAGGCACTCAGGTTGCAAAGCTGACAGGTTAAGGTTCTCAGCACGATCCTTGAAGGGAGATGATCTGCCTCCTTCAGCGTCTCAAGAAGAAAGCAGGTGGTGTCAGTACACACACTGCTGCTGCTTTTACAGATTTTTATACCCCCAGTTCAGCTTCTTTCAAGCATTCTCAATAGTGTAAATCAAATTGTCTCTTCTATTGACAAGGGGCTATCTGGTTGGAACATCTCAGGAAACTGATTGATACTCAGGAAACACATACTTAGGAGCCAGCTTGACATTCCTATGGATAGCAGATATACTGATGGGATATCTCCTGGTTTCTTCAGAAACAATAGATAGCTTGCAGCATCAGGGTTTTGGATTTTTACTTGTTGTGAACAAGCCTCAACTTAGCATGACTTTTCCAGATCTTACTATAGTCTTTTAACAGACTTAAAGCAATTATTAGAGTGTTCATAACCTGTTGTGGAGAGGACTTCCACCAGTCATTCCGGTAAAAGTATGACAACACTTGTAGTCAGCGCTTCAGTGGGCTGGACGCTGTGATGAACCCTTTACCATTGTTCAAATGTCACCCATACCCCTGACTCAGTGTCTTGCCTCAGCATTCCCTAACCCAGCAACCAAGTTTTAGCCAATTAAGTTTAAATAGGCCTCCCATAGTGGGACTGGGGAATGTACGGCCCAAGATGCCTATTAAATTTACTTCTGCTTAGAGGTGTGTGTGTGGTGGGGGGAGGAAAAGTCCTTTGTAAATCCAGATTAGAACTGGTCTGATAAATGCTGAGCTGGGTGTGTGAGTTGATGAGCATTTGGAGCACAGATTCCCCATCATGCAGTGCTCCCCTGCTTCTCTGATCCCAGAATTCACTGCAGTCTCTGCTTCAGGCTTTCTGTTCTCCATCTCTCATGTAAGTGAATGGTCATCTGGTTCCATTTCAGATGCAAATGAGACCTAGGGCAGTTGTTTCACTCTTGTCACCCTTATCTGGAGTGTTTTAGGTGTGTCTCTCACTGCATCTTAATCAATTTCTGTTTAGGTAGAGGAGGGAAGGGGGGGTGCGATTCTTTGTGAGTCAGACAGTCTGTGTCCTGTGTCAGGGTTCCCCAAGAACATGGAGCTGAGAGGTAACAGCAAACATCTTTGCTCAAGTGGATGCAGCTAATGTGTCTTCTTCTGTAACATGTCATCAACTCAACCTTCACTACTGAAGTCACAAAGAGGTTAGACACACTTATCTTTTTTCCATAAACTAGAGGTTAGAACAACTGCCCAAGAGACAGGAGATACAAGTTCAAGACCCTTCTGAACCTGATAGGCTTCAAACCCATATCTCTTACCTCTTGGGAAATTGCCTGAACTAATGGGCTGAGAGCATCCTCTTAACTACCTATATTTTGCTCTTGCCTTACTCCAGTGCTGTTTATACATTTTGTAATAAACAGCCAGTGGGTAAAATGTGTAATATACAGGAACATTGAAAGAATGTTATGAAAGAGAGTTATGTGCAGATTTACACTTAAGTTGACCTAACGTATATTGAATTAACCTAGGGTTAGGTCTAAGTGCCAATCTGTACAGATGTTCAGGGAGTAACCTCAGGTAAAAACTGGCTGGCTTGATCTAATTTAGTTCACCATGGGTGTAGTCAGAAGTGACAATTTTCACTTGATCTGGCCACAGAAAGCAGTTTATAGCAGTGACCAAATACAAATACACAGCTGTAGACAACTTTAAAAATGACCTATCTGGTGAAAATCTGACCCCTCATTGCATGAGGTATCAGATGAAGACATTTCAAAATCTAACATGTTCTGTAACTTCTGTCTACAGCAGGAGCAGGCAAAATATGGCCCGCAGGCCAGATCTGGCCCACCAGGACATTCTATCAAGCCCATGGAGTCCCTAAGAATTTTAGTAATTTAATATTTATTTGCCGTGGCTCCCTGTCAAAGCTGGCTGGAGCCAGGGCAGTAGGACTCAGAGGGAGCCCTCCGCAGGCTTGCAGGCTTGAACAGCCCAGCCCACCCTGCCCCAGCCACTTCCCTGCTTTCCTGCCCCTGCCCTGCTCCAGCAC
>NW_017728951.1:52700590-52708303 GCF_001723895.1 Crocodylus porosus
GTGTGTGTGTGTGTGTGTGTGTGTGTGTGTGTGTGTGCATGTGTGTGTTCATAGGGTGAGTCCCACACTCACACGCCTCCATATACATGCACCTGTGCCTCCCTTCGCACTACCATACACAAACCCCAGCCACCCTTCCCCTATACCCACCCATACCCCACATACCCACACACTCACAGCCCTCACCAACCTATACCCACCCCCCACAGTATACAAGAATAAGACTTCATTTTAAGCTATTGTGCAGTCACCTCTGCGTACACTGCACAAACACATGTAAATCAGGATAAACATATATATTTTAATCAAATTAGTGAATGTTGTAGAGATCACTTTTTAGAAGATAATTCGGTATTTTTCTGGTTCTGAGATGGCAAAACCCCTTGCTGAAAGGAGTACGTTCAGGGGCAAGGAGAGGGAGACTTCTGGTGGCAAAGGTCAGGGATTAGGGGGTGGGACTTCTGAACCGTGGTGGGCGGGCTCCAAATCACCCACCCCCACCCTTCAGCACCAGCTAAGGTGCCCCAAGAATGATTTCCCGCTACTGCCCTTCCCCCTTCCATTTTGAAAACAGCCAGCATTGGCAGACAGCCTTGGGCTTTGTTATGAGAACTTGGCTGCAAGTTCCCAGCCTGCAGCTAGATCCTCCTCCCCCTGGAACCACCAGTGAACTTCTGTTTGGTCTGGAGTAATGTAACTCAGAATGCTTTGCAGGAAACATTCTGAGTTGCACCTAGGACCTGTACTTCTGTCTGTATCCCATAGTTCATTGCCCACTTGCTCTTGCTGTGGGGCTGAGCTTTTCCTACCCTACCCCACACTGACCAGGTCATTTTTAAATCACTAACACTCCATCCTTGGACAGACAACCCCTCTGGTGACCTACCAACCCACACAGAACTGCCACTCTATCTGCCAACCTCCACTTGCAGACCTGCTAGCCCCCTCCAATCCCATCCACTTTTCCCCCAACCCCAAATTACTTAGACTGGGTTCCCAACTTGATTCCCAGGACTGACAAACATTAGGTCCTGCTAATATATGCATGCACCATATGTCTTCCCTTTCCCATCTGCCAGGGTACAACAGGATCAGCACACTAACCTGGTTGGCCTTTGTTTGGTAAAAGTACTGGTATCAAACACTCAAATTTAAAAGCATCAGTTATGTGTTTTTAAAGATGTATTGGGAAGAATTTTAGCATTCCATTTAAAGAGTGAACCCCTAAAGTTAATATGAGTTCCTTGAATTCTGTGTTCAGTCTACATGAAGGTTGAAATATATACCTAATAGGCAGATTATCAGAATGCAATAGAGTCATTTTCATGCAGTGAAACACTGATAATCCATAAAGCCTTATAATTTCCAGTAAGAGCTTGTCATTTCCTATGGTCAGCTCCCTACATCAGTTGCAGTATTTGGTAATCATTTGATCTTGCAATTAAATAAATATTCATCATTTCACTATTCTTATTAACTGTAGTTCTCATAAATATGATTATTAGTATAGCATAGTCAAGTGTACTGTTTCAATATGCTATGTATTTAATGCTTCGATTTTCATATTCGGTAAACCGAGGTCCATAATGTAGGTGCATAAAACAGACCAAACCTGACCCTTTTAAATATGGGCCCTTGTGCTTCTGATCAGAGAAGCCATATCTACCTTTAATGAGATAATAGCATGTGTTAATATATGACCAACCAAAAAAATGACATAAGAAGTGTCAATAGGCTTCGTGGCTGTCTTTTTGCATGGTAATGACAGATGACGTCAGAGTTTAAAACTATTTTGAAGTATTTTATACCAATACATTCTGATTGACAATATTTTCCTTATGAATGTCTGTACCAGAAGGATTGAAATTTTACAAAGTTTTTTTTTTACTAGAAGTTATTAAAAAAACCCTGAAAAACTGACAATGTATGTTTTATTTCTTCTGAAAATATTGTGCTTTAAAGTACTTTCAATGTTTATCAAACTAATTTAGATATGAAGTACTTAAAAATGTTGATGACTAGTTTGAAAATGGTTTCATGGTTTACCAAAGACTGAGAAAAATTTCCATGCCATGTGCAGTGTCTACTAAAAAATAGTAGTAATAGTAGTAGTAAAATGCATTAAAATTATATTCCTTTTTTAATTAAAAGCAAATTAAATTTAAAGAATGAAATCTAGGTTGATTTTGAACACACACTTAAAACCACCCCCACATTATTATTATTATTTATTTATTTTTCATCCAGCTCCACTTCTCATCTGACATGGTGATAAGGGCATTATATATAAACTATACAGTTTTTAAGGCATTCCAGACTTATTCTACTGAAAATAAATACATAATATTAAAACTTGATATAGCATTAACTCAATTCCCCAAACTGGCTACAGTAATTCATAAACATTGCATTGTGGGTGCCTTATATTCATTCTCCTCTTCTGTTATGGGTTTGGATCTTTGGTTGGGATATTTCTCCTATTAACTACCCTAAGAAGGAGGTAAGCTTTTAGATACTGTGGTAATGAGGACTGTTTAGAAATGTAAATAGTTAAATTTATTTCTTTTATAAATGGTGCACTTAAGACACAAAGATCTATATTTGTTGTATTGTTTGTGAATAGGATCTAATTCCAGTCATTTCAAAGATCATTGGTTAACTTATTTTCATTGACTTATGTGGGCTTTGGATCAAACTCATGTTATGGCAGTTGTGTATAAGCTTTTTATCTTTAAAAATAGCATCTTTGAAAACTATGAACTGTGACTGTGACTTGACTTATCAGTGTGGTGACAGAAGTGACTGAGTTGGTCTTGGCACATGTACTTCCTATTTTAGAAGAAAGAAAAAACAATAGGAAAATACATATATATTTAAAAACATTCATTCCTCACAACTTTTCTAAATTTCTCATGATCAATAATTCAGGCAGATCTTTCTTTTAGATACAAATAAACTATGCAATCATTTTCATATTTACAAATTGATATGTTATACTGTATTAAGTAGAAAGAACAAGTGAATCAAGAATGCTGTAATAGAAGAGGTTAAGTAGTGAGTGTATTAACATTTGATTATCTGTTTTGCAAGATCATACTTCATTCCATTATTCATCAGCAGGGATCCAGGTTTTCCATTTGCTGTGGAAAAATGCAAATTTTCACCTTTAAAGCAGAAAAATATGGGAAAAAGTAGGTTTCCCTTTGCAGGCTAGCAGAGTTCCAGCCTTCAAGGGGCTGCTTGGGGTCATGGGGAGCAGGCATAGGGTGATCACAGGCAAGGGGTGCTACATGCATGTGGCTCCTGAAGCTCCCTGTAGGTAAGCCTATGGGGGGGCAGAGGCAATGTGGGAGCTGGTGAGTGGTCAGACTGAGGCAGCAATAGTGGCTCACGCCGAGCACTCACACTGAGGGAGGAAGTGGAGAAGGGTTGGTGGCTGGGACTGGGGTCACTGCTCAGCTGGGATGGTGCATTGTGTCCAGGGCCTAGGGCCTGGGCAGGAATCCATGGCCACATGGGCCATCAGGGAATGCCATGGAGATACAGGCAGCTTGTTCAGGGGACAGGATGTTGTGGGGACTGGCTACCTGCATCTGCACACATTCCTGGGGAGGGGTCAGGTGATGTCAGTCTTCATGGGAAGGCACATGCCCCCGCCCCCCGGATTTTTTGTGCCCACAGTAGGGTACAGGGCTGCAGCCTGGCTGGACTGGCATGAGGAGGAGTTGACTCTGTGATATAGTGGATGGGACCTGGTGCAGGAAGGCAGAGCGGGGTGGCAAGACTCATTGCTGCCACTGCCACCACTGTCACCAGGATCCCTGTACCAGCTATGGTACCAGCAGCACAAAGAGCAACAGCTTGGAGTGCGGGGAGGGAGGGAGGATGTGTTGCCCTCACCAACCTACCACTGACAATCATTCATGCACTGGACTGCAGCATTAACCCAGAGGGGAGGTGGAATGGGGGACAGCACAGGTGGCCTGAGGGGAGTAGTGATGGCAGCCAGGTAATGGCGAAGGAGTAGAGCCACAGCCTTGCACATGAGTGGCTGGTGGTGGGAGGAGGTGAAGGCAGCACAGCATCCTCCATCCACCACAAATCCTTTACTCCTTGCATTGCTGGCACACTGCTGGCACAGGGGTTCTGGTGGCAGCAGCAGTAATGAGTCTCACTGCCCTGCTCTGCTATCCCATGATGGGTCCCACCCACTGAGCCATGGAGGTAATTTCTGCCTATGCCAGTCTGGCCAGGCTGTAGCCCTGTGCCTTTCTATGGGTTCACAAATTTGGGGGGCACATGGCCCCCTGTCACCTATGGTCAAGCAGCCCCCTGCCTCACACACCCCCATCTGCCCTCCACACTGAGGGCCTGGGGGCAGGGGGAAGTAGATCAGAAGTGAGCAGCACAAGCAGAGCTGGAGGTATTAGAGGGCTATGGTTCAGAAGTGAGTGACACTGCTGGGAACCGGGGCTGTGAGTTGGGAGTGAGAGGCACTGGCAGGGCTGGGAGGCTACTGCATGTTGGGAGTTGGGGGCACTGGCGAGGATGGGGAATAGTAGGTTAGGAATGAGAGACACTGGCAGGGATGGGCAACTGCAGGTCAGGAGTGAGGGGCACCAAAAGGGCTGGTGGGGGTTGAGCCTTGGGCGTCAGGGGCACTGGCAGGAACAGGGGCTGTGGGTCGGGAGTGACATTTCAATTATTTTAATACTATTTGCCAAATGGGAAGGAACAGAAATACAGGACTGTACCCTACTGTGTTTTCTTTATATTAAAAAAGTTCAAAGAAAACTTAACTTCTGTTTTTATGTTCAGACCCACTTCTACAAACTTTTAAAAGAGTAAAAATCTTTCAAGCAAATTACATCCCTCCATGTTCTTGTTATTTGTTTTTCCGAGTAGATTTTTATTTATGTTCATGTATTTGGATGTTTGTCCATTTTGGCAGTTGTTTAATGAGTTTTGGAAGATTAGGGACGTGTTAAAGTTGTCACTGAAGAAAAGGGAAGGAGGAGGTGTAAGAAAAACAATGAAGGAGATTAGGCCTCCATCAAGGAGGAAGATAAAAGATGAAAGACCCTGGAGCCTAATTTTCTTTGATCCAGTTTGTAACCTTGCATTCTGTGAGCAAGTATATTCTCTCTAAGAAACTGAAGAATAAGAACTGCGTCTTGCTCATTTTATTGAACAGCTGTTGCCAGTTGCTTAGGAGTTAATTCTATTCCTTCTCACTGCTAACAGTAAATTATCCACAGTAATCTCCTACAAATTGATAAGTGATAATATATTTTGCAGTATAGCATGTAGTGCTTAGCAGTCATGCACTCCTAGAGCCCATTGTGGGTGATATTTCCATATACAATTACAAGAAATGTTTTAGGAATGCTCACTGTGCTCCTAATTTTTAAAATCTCATTTGGTAGATTGAAATTTTTGAATGTTTGGGATTTGCCCTGCTACTTAATAAATCAAAAGTATAGTGTAGTAAATAGCATTTTTGTCTGCCTTATATAGGAGTATACTTTAAGATGGATTTTTTAAAGAAAAAGATTTTCCATGAGATATCAAGAGTTCATCTTTAATCTTTTTAGTACTTACAATGTTCTCTTTCATTGAGGAGGTGTTTTTTGGTTTTTTGTTTGGGTTACAGTTATTAAAACATATGCCCTCATTTTAATAGTCCGTTGTGAGTTTCACTTGCATGGCTCAGTTGGCAAAACATAAGTGCTGGTGTGTGTTGCTTTGTAATACAAGAAGCAATAAATATTGGTTGTTCTATGGAAGTTAAAAAAAAAAGAAAAAAAATTACATGAAATAAATCTCAGAAAGTCATTTAATGTATTTATGTTACAAGGCAACACATTATTAATATGCAACAAACAATGATACTGAAAACAATCATCTTTTCTCCCACTGAATTGTGGGATGAGAATACTGTGTTCCTCTTTTATCATAGTTTTCTCTGACATTACACAGACCCATAGTTAGAGTGGATAATTTAGTTAATTACTGCTGATTAAATCAGTTGATAGGAAATAGAACCATAACACTGATTGTTACTTAAAAAGATAATTAACATTGCTTATTCATTCAGCTGGTGGGAAATGAAGAAGTACCTAGCTGCTTGGAGGCAGATCCTCAAATTAAGTAAGTGATTAAAGGGAGGATCTTATAGTAAAAGTGGTTAAAAGATTGGACATGTGTTGAATAGTATGGATAGCATAAGTTTTTATGGGACTAACAGGCTTTTTTTTACTGAGTTGTCACAATGTCTTTGAATTCCATTAATAAATAATGTAAATTAAATAAGGCAAGAATCAAATACAACAACAACAGTTTGAATGCATTTTATACAGGCAGAAGAAGCATAGCAGCATAGCTTCATGCCCAGGACAGCAGCTGCACATTGTGCACCACGTAATTTTATTTAAACTGGTTTCTTTTCGTCAGTTTAGGTGAGACAGAGAAAAAGTGTCAAGGGTCCCAACTTCTTTGAAGGCATGGTGAAATCATTCAGAGTATCAATGATCAGTTGTCAAATATATGCACAAGGTCATTATAATATTCATACTGTTATGCCATAATTTCTCACATGCCACCAAATAAAATATGCACCCTATTTTTTGGAAGGCAGAATGTAGGGGGATAAAAAAGATTTCCCTAGAGTCAGGGCTTCTGCTTGATCCATTATATCCTGATTCTATTTAAAGGAAGAAAAATCAGCTTTCCCACTTGAGATATGCACCCCAGTTTTGGAGGGCTGATTTTGTTGGTGGAATGTGAGATGCAAATAAATATGGTTATTACAGCTTCATCTGTATAGGACTGACAGATTCCTGTATATAACATTATTTGCAATTGTCAGCTCTACATATCAGTTAGATAACCCTATTGAAATGTGGACACTGCTGTAAACAATTAAAAAGGAAAATCAATATTTGGATGAGGGTTTTTAAATTATTTTTAGCTGTTTGCCTGCTTTTTTAAAATTATCATTTCACACTTCAGTCAGTACAATATTGCAGAATCAAATCATTTATTTTGTTCAATCCATCCAAAATGTGTTATGAGCCTGCAGTTTCTAACAAATAATTACATCCTGCAAATAGTCACAAGATGGATTGATATAAATTATGTAACTGTACTGTATGGAGGCACAAATGATGTCACTTTGCTTGCCAAATATTAAGTAATGATTCATTAATTACAAAATAGGAGGTCATGCACATTCCTAAAAACAGCTTTTTGCTCAAGTCCTCAGAATATATTCAGAGAGTAGAGTATTCAAGCCTTATAGTAACATATAATTTAAGAACCAAGTTTTCCTTTGGTTATAGCACTTTGAATAGAGAGTAACTTCAATGAAGTAAGTGCATTAAAATGACACCACTTCTATTAAGAGCAAACATTATCTCTGTTGTTTTTATGAAACAGACTTCATCTTATGTTCTTATCTTTGAAGCACCATGCATAACGATGGTAATAAGCAAAAAAAACCCTGTCTATGAACTGGAGATGAAAAAGTTGTATTTGGTTGAATATAAGATATTACTATATTTGCCTGGATCTAAGATGACAAGAATTTTCAGATGACTCCCCCAAAATTAGATTATATACATAGAACATTACAAATTTAGTTATCATTTTCCATGTATAGAATCTAATTACTAGAGGATCATCTTAAATCCCTCCGTCCCCAACTACTTCACT
>NW_017728951.1:52709127-52763694 GCF_001723895.1 Crocodylus porosus
GAGTGCAGGGCTTTTTTTTTTTTTTTTTTTTTTAAAGAGCCTAGATGCTGGGCCTGGATGGGGTATCCATTGATAGGGCTGGGAGAGCAGACTGGGGATGAGACTTGTTTGATTTGGAGATTTGGCAATTCAGTGGTGGCTGAAAAGCCCTCAGAGCATTTTCAGTCATCACTTCTGTGTTTTTTCTGAATACAAGTATGCACCAGCAAGAGGGAAAAAAATCTAGAAGGATTCCCCAGTTCTTGTAATATGTCAAATAAGGGGTTGGTTATTCTAGTTTTGTTTTGGTGGGGGGGTTGGACGGGGTTGTGAGGAAGTTTTTCATTTTACGAACATTCTCCTTTGGAGAATTCTGAATAAATGTGTGTGCATATTGTAAAGAAACAAGTTCCATGCATATTGGTTTTTATGAGTGTTCAGTAATGAACAACCTGACAATGTTTTGTGATACCCTGGACAAAGGATATAGCTCTGAATCCTAAGCTTACTTAAGGAAGAAATATCCCATTAAGGTCACTATAATAAGACACATTTGTACCTTTTCATGAGACATCCCTGACATAAAAATAGTAGGCTTAAAAGTGCTTCATTAGATCCAAGGGATGTATTTAGTAGCCATGCTGGTCTCAGACAAAAAGAAATGCAAAACTTTAGAAATCTTGGTTCAGAGATGATACCTTTTATTAGACCAACTAAGTTGTCTAACTAGACTAACTAGGTCTATACTAAGTTTGTCTAATAAAATGTATAATCTCTGAACGAAGAGTTCTAGAGGTTTGAATTTTTTTCTATATCCAAAAAGTTTGTTGTGATGTTACTTCTAGTGATAAATTGTGTACAGGAGTGAATGCCCTCCCCGTTTCAATTAAAATTAATTGATTGTTTTACCATTCTCTGATTGTCATCATCATTAGGAATTCAGACCCCCAGGGAATAAGGATTTTCTTTCTTTCCCTGCATTGACAGGGTCACATTAAAGCCTTGCTCAGAAATAGATATTATTGCTTCCACATTAATAAAAACTCAAGTGTGGTCAATAAAAAAAAGACAACCTACCCAGAATTTTAAAATAACGGTAGAGACTAGTTGAAATTAGTTCTTTTGTTAACTGGGTACATAGTTATTACACCTATTGTTTTAATTAAGCTTGCAATTTTAATTAAAATTGTTTTAATTAAGCTAGCACAAGTATGTGTGTGGAGGGGCATGGGAGGCCTTTTCTTTCTTGCTGAGAAAGTAGGGCAACTGGCTAGTCACCTCAGATGTCTGTATATGAATGCACAGAGCCTGGGAAACAAACAGGAAGAATTGGAAGTCCTTGTACAATCGTGGAACAATGATGTAGTTGGAATAACAGAAACTTGGTGGGATAGCTTTCATGACTAGAGTACTTTCATGGATAGGTATAACCTATTCAGGAAGGACAGGCAGGAGAAAAAAGGAGGATGAGTTGTTCTTTATGAACAAGAACTGTAGGATTGCTCAGATCTCCAGTATAAAAATGGAGATAGGCCTGTTGAAAGTCTCTGGGTTAGGGTCAGAGGGGATAGAAGGAAATGTCATGGTGAGTGTCTGCTATAGGCCACCAGACCAGGAGGTTAAGTGGATGATATTTTCTTCAGACAGCTAGCAGATGATTCTGGATCATAGGGCTTGGTAATCATGGGGGACTTCAATCACCCTGGCATCTCTTGGGAGGGTTATTACCCCGGCATCTGTTGGGAGGCAATCCAGGAAGCTTTTGGAGAATGTTGGGGACAACTTCCTGGTGCAAATGTTGAGGAGGTCAACTAGGGGGCCATGCTCCTCTGGACCTGCTGCTTACAAACAGCCAAGAATTGAAGAGCTGTCTGGCTCTGTGGATATGGGGAAAGCACTGGATGCAATAAGTCTTGCTAAAGTCAAGGTATTTGAAATGGTTTCTGACAGGTTCTGGGTAGGTTGTTCTTGTAAACAAGCTAAGGAAGTCTGGGTTGGAAGAAGGGACTGTAAGGTCTATAGAAAACTGGCTGGATCATCAGGCTCAAAGCCTAGTAATCAATGGCTCAATGTCTAGGTGGCAGATGGTATCAAGTGGAGTGCCCCAGTGGTCAGTCTTGGACTTCTGTTTTGTTTTTTTCAATATCTTCATCAACTATCTGAAAGATGGGATGGCATTTATATTTTCAGTCACAGGTTATTCTCACTATCAAGACATTTTAACTTTATATATAACACCTTACAATTAAAGATCTCAAAGGGGGGCTACAGTGGATAATAAGCTGAATATGAACCAACAGTGTTCCCTTGCTGTGAAGAAGGCTAATGGACCAACAGTGTTCCCTTGCGGTGAATAAGGCTAATGTCATACAGGGCTGCATTAATAAAAGTGTGTCCTGCAGGTCAAAGAATGTAATTTTCCCCCTGTATTTGGCACTGGTGAGGCCACATTTGGAGTACTGTGGTCAATTTTGGGCCCTCCACTACAAAAAGGATGTGGACAAATTGGAGAGAGTCCAGCACAGGGCAACAAAAATAGTTATGGGGTAGGGGCCAGAGCTGGGATTTTGCAGCACTGCCAGAATGGTACAGAGCTGGGACAGAGCCACAGTTGCCCCTGCCCAGGGCATGCAGGCAGCACATCAAGCCTCTGACCCAGCTCTGGCCCATGCTGGCACTGCCACAAGATCGTAGCCCTGTCCCCAGAACAGCTCCCTGTCCAGCCATGCACTCTGCCAGTGCTGCTTGGCCTGGTCTCCATGGAAACTCTGATCCCATGTTGTCATGGCCCTGCTGCTCCTGCGGTCACCATGGAAACTGGTCACAGCAATGTGTGCAGAGGCTGCTAGGAAACGGAGACCACTGCAGGCTTGATCTGGCGTATAGGCTGGACTTTGCCCACCACTGGGTTAGATATTACAAAAAACACTCTCACTAGGAAGGTAGTAGAACACTGAAACAGGATACCCAGAGAATTTGTACAATCTCTGGCCTAGGAGTTTTTTTAAGACCTGGATAGGCAAAGCCTTGACTAGGATGATATAGTTGGGGATAGTCCTGCTTTCAGCAAGGGATCCCTTCCAACCCTCATTTTCTATGATTCTGTGATTCTTTAAGATGGTATAAGTCACTGTAACATAGAAGGCAATGACACTTTGCTGATGTTTGCCAGCTACAGAAGTGATCCTTTGTATGTATACTACAAGAAGTCATGGTGTTGTACCATATAATTAAATGATGCAACTATGCTGCATCACCAAGATGTGCATAATGCAAGTGTCTTGAACAGACAAATGGGCTCTGTGCTTTGCTATTCAGGTTAATTAGAATGTAAAACTAGTTACCAGTGAACTGCAGTAGCCAAAGAGAAAGAAATTGTACTTTGGCACTTTTCCAGTGGATCCTTTACAGGTTGCAGGATGCATTCCCAGATATTTCTCATTAGCTTCTGTACTCATACCAGTGATTTAGAGAAGAAATTAAATAATGAATCAGTTTTGCCTAATCTTTCCTCATCAAAATAAAATGCACTTCTAATATACAAATAACCTAATCCCAGGTATGTAGTTAATCTGGTGGGTCTGTGGTCAGTAAATCATGCACTATTGGGATGAAGAATATTTTATAGAATATCTAATTTAAAGGAAAGGGTGTTTTGTTGTTTTAGAAAATTCAGTTGTTACAAGCAGCCTCTGTGCCAGAGGCCTGGCAGGTTGCCACCATAACACTCATCTTCATAAAGGTCTCTAGAGATGTGCCTGGGAACTACAGCCAGTGAGTCTCACTTGCATCCCTGGTGAGTTTGTAGAGTATGTAATAAAAAATAAAACCAGCAGTCACATAGACGAATATAATCTGCTGGGGAAGAGTAAGCATGGTTTTTGTAAAGGGAAATCCTGCCTCAGTCTGCTGGGGTTCTTTGAAGGTTTTAACAAGTATGTGGACAAGGGAATCAGGTGATGTAATAGAGTTGTATTTTCAGATAGCTTTTAACAAGTTCCCTCACCAAAGGCTTTAAAAAAATGGATTTACCAGGGGCTTGAAGGAAAGGTTCTTTCATGGAATTTTGTCACTTTTCAGGTTGGAGGAACATCAAAAGGGGGTCCTTCAGGGATGTCTGCTGGGCCTGGTTTGTTCAATAGTTTTATCACAGTGAAATATCCAAGATTTCAGATGATATAGTATATTATTCCAAGTAGTCCCAACCTGATGGGAACAGCTGCACACAGATCTTACCAAGCTAAATGGATGGGGGGTGGGAGGAGGGGGAGAGAAGCAGATGAACTTCATTACCAAGAAGTACAAGGTAATACCACATGGGAAAACTAATCACAATTATATGTATGCACTGCTAGGTTCTGAACTAGCTGTTGCCACTCAGGAAGAGACCTTGGAGTCACTGTAGAAATTTCTCTTACAGGATCAGCTCAGTGTGTGACAGCGACCAAATCTTCCAATAAAATATTGAGCATCATTAAAAGTGACATTACAATAAAACTGAAAAACATCATTGTGCCATTATACAAATCCATGGTGCGCCTGCATCATGAATACGGTGTGGAGTTCAGGTTTAAGCATAACTAAAAGGATATACTAAAATTAGAAAAGGTACAGAGAAAGGCAACCAAGATCATTAGTGGTAGAGAGAAGCTGAACTTACCAGAAAAGCCTAAAAACACCAGGAGTCTTCAGTTTGGAAAGATGGTTGAGGGGGTTTATGATAGAGGCCTAAAAAATCATGAAGTATGTGGACAAAGTCAATAGGGAATGGTTATTTGCCAATGCCTAGCATTTTAGGAATAGGGAGCACTCACCGAAATGATCAAGATACAGGTTTAACACTAATGAGACAAAGTAGTTTTCTTTACCCTAGCACATAGTTAGCTTGTTGAACTCATTGCCACTGGCAGTTTTAGACACAGATGGTATAGCTGAGTTAAAAAAGGCACTAAAGAAATTCATAGATGAGAGATCCATTAATATAACAGGGATGTACTCTCTGGCATTTCTAAACCAATGATGGATGACGGGATAAGACCACTGTAAGTCTACCGGGATCATATGCTCTCCCTCTAAAGCATCCACCCAGGATATCTGGCTAGGTGTACCTTTGGTCTGATCCAGTATGCCTCTTATGTTTTTCTGTTCTAAGCTGGTGTGTCTTTAAACACAATATCCTTATGGGCCACTAGGATTCGTGGGAAGATTGTCAACCTGGGAGAGATTAATTATTCTTTATTAGCATATTGAATTTCCCCTATACCAGTAATTGCCCTTGATTTCCAGCGTATCTGCTAATTATTTACATTATTATATGGTCATACATTATTATATGGTCAACAAAAGAGTTTCATTAATAAGTGAATATCTTACCTGAAGAAATCCCAGGAGCATTTTCTGTTCTGGTTTAAAGGGTTTCAAGAGATGGCAGGTGCTTCTCTTGCAACTTGTTGTTTTTTCCAACATTATCTATAGTAGAGAAAATTTCAAGAGACGAAATTGTTTATTCAAATTATTGATGTTAATTTTAATTTAATTATGTTAATTTTAGGATAGTATCATCTGAATTTTAAATAGAAAAATATAATTTTACTAATATTTGTTACAGTAAAGCAATTTGTTACATTGCAATTAGTAAAATAGCAGAACTACCAGCAAACATTTCTTGGGACATAACCATTCAGTTTTTTTATGCGTCTGAGAGAGAATACCTATTGAAGATTCATCATTTTACTGTTGCTCTGTCAGTCCCAATTAGGTAGAGGTTCAGGGAGATTTAAACCCCAGTCAATTATCAACCAAAGTGCACTTCTTTAGAACCTTTCATGCCATATAGAGCATTTTGGGCTGTTTTGGAGCAGCTCAAGCAATTACACTTATACTGGATCAAATAAACAAGCTTTTAGACCCGAGTTCAAACCTAAGTCTTTCGGCCTAGTTGTAAGAATTTGTAGCTGTAATATACGCAACAACCAAAAGATCATTAGAAAAAAATCCAGTAAAATCAGTTTGACCAGACTTGTGTATGTGTCTTGAACAGAGGATGAATGTACATTTAGACCTGATACTATAGGCCTTTATATAGAGAAAAACATGTATAATATATAAGCAGTAGCTAATATTCTGGGTGGACACAGTTAGCAGCAGTAACTTGTTTACAATGACCTTGATGTCAGTGTCCTGCACTGACTATAAAATTTACGCAAAGAGCAGTCAGGAAGTCAATAAAATAAAACATTGCAGTAGTCCAATATGGAAGTCAGAGCATAAATTACTACTTTAATGTTCAATCAATACAGTGATATCCCTGAAGAAGTAAAATATGATCAGACCACAGATGTTCTTTACAGGACAGAACTGAGCAGAATATTATGCATAGAGGTCTAATAACATTTTCCAAACTAACAACCTAAGCTTGGTTTATTGTATGTAATCTGTACACTTGAAGTATGATTGTGGTCAAACCTAATTCCCCAGTTAAAAAAAACAAACTATTAGGTTTTACAGAGGTTTGTGACAATCAGTGTTGAATTTTACCAGGTGGGGAATTTTTTTTGTTTGTTTGGGGGGTTTTTTAGAGACAGCATAGCTCAAATCAACAATCTGATTTGTCAATGTAACTCTGAATATCTTGTCTATACTACTTAAACAGATGCCAAGAAGGAAAATACAGATGATAACGAGGGAATCTGAATAACTTGGAGGATTTTTACTGTGGGTCACAGGCTTAAATATATCCAGAATTGTTGCACCCTGTTTGACGGGTGACCTCTTTTGAATGAAGAATGTAGTTTCATAGCAGTTCTTTAGAATATATATATTTTAAATGGTTGTTTGGTTACTCAGTGTGGAAGCAAATGAGCTTAGAAATTCAACCCACTGAACTAATTCTTCAAATGATATTTGAGATTAATTTTGTGGTCAAAATGGAAAAGGTTAAACTGTTGGTCCTCATGTTCACTGAGTGGCTTTGGTCCACTCAGAGTGGAACATAAAGGCACTAAATGTATTTATATCTATATTTTTGTATGAAAAATAGTACCAGGTTGAAAATTCAGTCACTGAGGATTGTAAATTAGGATGACTTGTGTAGAGTTCACACTAGAAATGTATATGGAACAAGAACCAAATTATTGGTAAGTATCTGACAATCTCATCTTTTTGTTGGGAGTCACCCATTGATTTGCGCTGTAAAAGAAACACAAGAATATATCACTGAAGCCATTTTCAGTGGTTTTAGTAGTCTGTCTGCAACCTTTAATATAAATCAGACTGTTGGATGTAAGACTGAATTTGCAGGTTCTAAAAAGGTTCTTTTACATAAAAGAAATTGTGCACTGTAGTAGTTCAACAGATTTCTAAGAGCAAATTGTCTGGAAAAAGGGAAGCTTGATTGCACAACAGAATAAAAACTGCCCGTTAAAATAGATGGGGCAAAGCGTAGAACCAAGTCTATAAAAACATGCATAATACAGGAATTCAAAGATTCATACTTCTTCCTTATTCCCGAAAAGGCCAAGTCAGCCAGTTGCTCTATGCCCTCAGAATCTTTGCCACAATGTCTTTATTATAGCCTGTACCAACTAGAATGGGAAAGCAACAGGAAAAGTCATGTGAGGAAGATCAGAGGTATTATATTTGTGTGGCAAATGTTGAATTTCCTTATTTTTGATATTACAGCCTTTTCCTATTAATACCAGGCTTGAAATTCTGATCATGCAAAAAATATTTGTATAAATGAAAGGAAAATGTAGTATATTCTAACACCAACGATTACAGTTCAGGTATAAGTACCATTTACAACCTTTTAATACTACACCCTATTTAATTTGGGTCTGATCAGCTTTTGCTGGATTGCTGTTGGCTCTGCGGTTCGATCCTCCTTCTGAGACATAGAGAAGCAGCAGTAAAAAGTCTGTTCTTTGAATTTTAAGAACAAATATGTTGACCCATGTCTGAAGCAAAATCAGGACACAACATAACCTTTGCTGCTAAGACTATCATTTTCTTTAGAATTTCTTTAGCTCCCTTGATTCACTCACAGTCCCTGTCTGTCTCTACAATTTTTAAACATAAACAGCTGCTAAAACATACACTATGAATGATTCATAATGTTACAATTCTTGATTCTGATTGCCTTTTAAGTACTCTTTCTGAGTCCCTACCTGCTAGATTTTCTCACCTTTCATTTACATAGAAAACACTTTCTAATTCATCTTATCCTTCACTTGTAAACACATTCACTTTATGTCAAACTATTGATGAAACATCCCAGTGCTATCAGGATAGATTTTAATCATGCAAATGACTGTCTGCTCACCAAAGAGAATGAATGTAAGAGTTAGAACTCACATCCTGGAATGTTAAAGCTGAAATTTTACATCATTAACTGTGGTAATCTTAGTATAAAGCAGATGAGCATCATGTTTAATTCTACTCCCCCACTTCATGTTGCAAAATCCAGCTTAGTTCTGTCCCTTGTATAGGCAGAAGTCATTTCTTTGAAACACTGAAGTAAAAGAAATTTTACCTGCACAGCATAATATGAAAGGGATAAGCTCCCCGACTTTGTGTGGTTGATGGCCCCAGCATCAATTAGGTCACTCTAGCCAGGGCCAATGGGAAATGATCCCCAAGAAAATAGCTGAGAACTGACAGCATGCATCAATATTTCATCCATGTCCCTTCCATCACTGACATTCCCTTACTTCATGGAGCAATTGTCTTCAGGCCTCTTCCCCTCCACCAAGGAATTCTTAACTGGCCAGCATATGTAGCATCTGGACCCTTTGTGCTGAGCCCCTCACATTCACAGAGTTTCATGTCAAATGTATTATTTTATCTCTGCAAAAAACATTTAAAAATATGTTTTATATTTTAACACTTAAAAAATACAGCTAGAAGTTCAGCAGGAGGTGGGGGGATGCATTGTTTATTGTACTGACTGCAGCTTATATAATTATCTGTCCTGGAGGCAGTTTTTGTATGTGTACACAGAGTGGAAGGAGCTCCTGGCTCTGAGAGAACAAGTCTGTTCTTTTGAGGCTAGGGTGGTGTGACTGTAGCAGCTAAGTGAGGTAGAAAGGTCCATAAATGAGACTCTTAGGGCCATTATAATCTAAAATTCACTGTAGCAAATCCTGTGTTGCTGAGGAGGATAGGAGCCTCAAGGGTGGAGGGAAACTCAGGATATTGCTGGGACCCTCCTTTCAGCTCATGTCATAGAGTCCTCATGTACCAAGGATATTCCTTCATGGGAGGGAACACTGTAGGGTAGAAAAAATCAAGTGGTTGTAGTGGGGGATTCAGTCATTATGCAAATAGAAATCTGGGTTTGTGATGTCCGGGAGGACCAAATGGCAACTTGCCTGTTGAGTACAGAAGTAGGAGACTTCACAAGATGTGCAGATAGGCTGCCAGCAGAGGCTGGGGAGGAGCCAGCAGTTGTAGTCCATGTGGTTACCAGTAACAAGGGAAGTGTAGAAGAGAGATCCTGAAAGTTAAATTTAGGCTGCTAGGCAGAAGGTTAAAATCCAAGCCCTCTGTGATAGTGTTCTGTGAAATTCTTCCCATTCTAGGTACATGGCCAGAGAGAGAGGCTAAGTTCCAGAGTCTCAATGTGTGGAAGAAATGATGGTGCTGGAAGGAGCGGTTTAAGTTTATCAGGAACTGGGAAACTTCCTGGGAACAGGAGAAGTCTGTATAGAAAAGATGGAACCAGAATGGAATCTCATTGCCGGCACTAAAAATTAAAAAGATTCTGGAGTACTTTTTCAAGTAAAAAGTGGGGGAAAGAGAACATAGTTAGGATTTACATGTTCCCAAAGGGGCACATCATTCAGATTTTATATTGTCTTGAAGAGCATAGAGGAGAGTGAGAAGTCTAACTGTAGATCATAGTGAGGATAAGTCAGACCTAGAGTTCCAAACCAATAGTGCGAGCAGTAACAGTCAGCTAAGCAAGGACAAAATTTATAAGTGCTCTACACAAATGTCAGAAGCCTAAAAAATTAGATGGGTGAGATAGAATGACAGCTATTAAAAGGTGACTTGGACACAATGTGATTGGTG
The DNA here is from genome assembly GCF_001723895.1 of Crocodylus porosus. Taxonomy (NCBI): domain Eukaryota; kingdom Metazoa; phylum Chordata; order Crocodylia; family Crocodylidae; genus Crocodylus; species Crocodylus porosus. The sequence continues at coordinate 52,719,178 of NW_017728951.1, forward strand.
GAAGGACAGTAATCATCGGGATACTGTTCTACAGGTTACAAATTATATAGGAATTACAAAGTTGAATGTGCAGGTGGAGGAATGGCACTGTATGTTAAAGATGGTATTGATATCTCCTTCTATGACCTGAACTCAACACCTGGACATGAGAGAGCAGGTTGTCATTGTATACCTTGACTTCCAAGAGGCCTTTGATCTAGTATCCCACGATGTCCTCACAAGAAAATTGGAGGATTGTGGGCTCAACTCTGAGACAGTCAGGTGAGTGAGAAACTGGCTGCTGGATAGGACCCAGAGAGTTGTAGTGAATGGATCTGTGTCATCCTGGTGAGAAGTGGGCAGTAGTGTCTCACAGGGGTTAGTGCTCGGTCCAGTACTTTTCAACGTCTTTATTAACGGTTTGGATGTGAGGGTGAAGAGCTCACTGGCCACGTTTGTAGATGATACCTAGTTATGGGGAAGTATGGTCACACTTGAAAATAGACTACAGATACAGGCAGACTTACACTGGCTAGTAAGTTGGGCAGATTGGAATCTGATGAAATTCAACATCAAGAAATGTAAAGTATTCCACTTTAGGACAAGCAACCCCCAACACACTTGCAGGCTTCATGGCACCAAACTGACTAGTGCCACGAATGAAAAAGACCTGAAGGTAATAACAGACCACAGTATGAATATGAGCCAGCAGTGTGATACTGTAGCCAGTAGGGCAAATAATACTCTTGTGTGCATCAATCGATGCATCTCCAGCAAAACCAAAGAGGTGATTCTTCCATTCTACTCAACACTGGTGAGACTGCAGCTGGAGTACTTCATCCAGTTCTGGGAATCACATTTTAACAAAGATGTGGACAAGCTTGAAAGAATCCAAAGAAGAGCCACCTGTATGATCAAAGTCTTAAAAGGCAAGCCATACAAGGAAAGGCTGAGGAATCTGGGATTTTTCAGCCTGAGGAAAAGAAGGCTGAGAGGGGACCACTGCACTAAGGGACTACGTCAAGGGCTCGGTGAGCAACTGTTCACTAGGGGACCTGAGGGGAAAATCAGGAGTAATGGCCACAAACTCTTGGAAGGCTGATTCAAGCTCAACATTAGGAAAAGCATCTTCATAACAGTGTGTCCAGACTGTGGAAATAAGCTCCCTACCCTGGAAATCTTTAAGAGGAGACTAGACAATCACCTTGCTGGGGTCACCTGACTCCCAGTTATCTTTCCTGCTTGGTGCAGGGGGCTGGACCTGAGGATGTTCTAAGGTCCTTTGCGACCTTACAATCTATGAATCTATGATAGGAACAGCAGAAAAATTTGACCGGGAAACAAAACTACCATAGAATCCTCTGGGTACAAATGTTGTACTTGAATAAAAAGAATATAGTACTAGGATTGTAAAATCAGCTACCTGATCAGGAAGGTGACGGTGATTATGAAATGCACAGGCAGATTAAAGAAGCTGCTAAAATTGGATAAGCAAAAATAATAGGAGAATTCAACTGTCCTCCTATAGGCTGTTCAAATGCCTCATTAGGGTGAGATGTGGAGATAAAATTCCTGGATGTGATAAATGACTCCTTTTGAGAACAGTTCATCTTGGAGGAGAAGCAATTCTATACCTAATCTGAGCAAGACCTGCTTCAACAAGCATCTGTTGGTGAGCCACTCTGTAATAGCAACCACAACATAATCACGTTCAACATTCTGGTGGGAGAGAGTAAGTCAAAGAATTCCACCATGCCATGACAATATACAACTTTAGGAAGGAGAATTGCACAAAAATGAGGAAATTATTTAGAAAGAAACTTAGAAGAGCAATGCAAAACATTGAGGCAGCTTGGAATCTGCTTAAAAATACCATATTAGAGGCTCAGAAAAAGTATGTACCACAAATCAAAAATGGTACAAAATGAACTAATAAATCCCCTGCATGGTTTAATACCAGTCATTCAAGGCAAAAAGGCATTCTTCAAAAAGTTGAAGTTGTGCCCAAGTAGGGAAAATGGGAAAGCTCACAAACTCTGTCAGGGAAAGTGTAAAAGTGACATAAGGCAGGCCAAACAAGAATTTGAAGAACAATGTTCAAATTAGTAAAACAGGATTTTAAAAAAATACATATGGAACAGGAAACTATCTAGAGAATTGGTGGGACCATTAGATAATCAAGGTGTAAAAAGTGCACCCAAAAATGTTAAGGCTATAGCAGAGAAATTGAAATGATTTGCATTGGTGTTTACTGCAGAAAATACCGGGGAAATTATTGTGCCAGATATATCCTTTCTAGATGGGTCTGAAGAGTTGGTCTGCAATGAAGTGATAGTGGAGGAAGTTTTAGGATAAATCGGTAAAATAAATACTTAGAAGGCACCAGTATGACATTCATCTGAAAATTCTGAAGATATGCAAAGGTCACATTGCAGAACAGCTGGCAATGGTATGTAACTTATCATTATAAATCACCTTTCTGCAGGCTTTGTACATTCCTAAAGTTGTATATCGGCATGATGGACTTATTTGGCTTCCGTTCCTTACTTTAGGAAGGGAAATTATATAACAATAGGGGAGTTAGGAGACTTAAAAGAGCAGTAAAAAATGTAAAAAAAAAAAAAAGGGGGCAGATAAACACCAGTATTGACAAGTGCAAGATAATACACTTAGGGAAAAACAACCTCATTTATATGTATAGAATGCTGAGTTCTGAACTAGCTGTTACAACTCAGGAAAGCGATACTAGAGTCATTGTAGTTCTCTAAAATATCAGCTTAATGTGAAGCAATGACCCAAGAAACCAACTAATTTTGGGTATCATTTAGAAGGGAATCAAAATCAAAATGGAAAATATCCTCATGCCATTATACATATCTTGGTACACCCACATCTTGAATATTGCATGCAGTTCTGGTCTCCACATCTCAAAAAGGAAGTAGTAGAACCAGAAAATGTACAGAGATAATCAAAATGATCAGGGATACAAACAGATACTATACCAGGAGAGACTAGAAAGACCAAATCTGTTTAGTTTGGAAAGGAGAAAGCTGAAAGGATATAATAGAAGTCTATAAAATCACAGAGGGTGTGGACAAAGTGAATAGGAACTGTTATCCACTTCAATCCCAGAATGCTAAAAATATAGGGCAGTCACTGAAATGAGTAGGAGACAGGTTTAAAACTAACAAGAGAAAGTACTCACTTATGGAAGTACTCTCTCTCACTTATGGATTTATTGCCACAGGTGGAGGTAGCATAATTGGGTTAAAAAACTTACTGAATAAAGTAATGGATGTTATCATCTATTGATGGCTTTTAAATAAAAAGGTTGGAGTTCTTTCCTCTGGCATCTCTAAACCAATAATGGTGGATGCCAGGGAAGATGCTAAATAGAAGACAGATCACTCCAGAGATATCTGATTCAATACTTTCCCTCTATAGCATCCATTTCTGTCACTGTCAGAGACAGGCTACTGGGCTAGATGGACCATTGGTCTGACCCAGTATGGAACTTCTTATGTTCTTATGTTTTGCATATTGAGGGGAGGGGAGGGAAGCACAATCTTATTACTTGTCTAGTAGATAAAAAATAGTTTGCATTCCTAATGATAAAGAGCATGTAAAAAGTGTATTTCTGTGGGTACTGCAAGATCTACAAAGAAAAATAGAAATATTGAGTATTTGAAAGTAATGAACTGAACAAGGTTAATGGGATGTGTGTGGTTTTCCCAAGTAGCAATATTGTATTAGGTAATGCATGAGTTACCACTGCTTCCCGCAAAAAAAAGAAAACCACTACCATAAAAAAACACAAAAACAGTTCTTCTATTAAAATGAAATGCTGTGTGTGTTTTGGTCATTCTTAAAAAATTAGTGAGCCTTTGTACTGAAGTGACTGTGGTCACATGTATGGGAAAAGGGCATAGCTTTTGCTTCTTCTCCATTCTGTTTCTCAGGATAGGCTGTCACAAAATGATGCAGGGAATAATTTTCTCAGCTCTTTTATATTTGGCAAATGTAACATTTTGACCCTTAGTGGGAAATGTAATTTGACAACAGACCTGTTTTAGGAACACCACTGGCTAGGGTCAGAAATTACATATAAACCAATATAGGTAATTGGAAGCCAGTTCAAATCTATAACACAACAGAAGTTCATAGCAGATACATAGCTTTCACAATGGCTGAAACTGGTTTAAGATAAACTTGGATGGATGTAGTATCAGTCTTCATTGATTTAGATTAAATCAGTTTATTGAACTTCTGTCCCAGATCCCCTCCAAATTCAAGTTAACTCACAGTCCCGCAGACACTCTGCTCTTGCAGGATGGGCGGACTATCCTTGGCCCAAGCTGTCTGCTCCAGCTAAGCAGGGAGGCATACTCCAGCTTCTACATGTCTGTTCACTTGCTTATTGGTTCAATCAATGCAGCTTAGACTAACCAGAGAAGACTGAATCAATTCAGCCTTGGGCTTTTTCACTGTCTGTACTTAGCTCTGCTGTTTACTGCCAGCTCTGTTTTAACCTAATATTATGTATTTATATTATTGATCTATAATATGACTGCGTGCTTCTTTTCCATTTGAAATTTGAATATTTAAAAGGGGATTTTTTGGTTAGGGCCCTCTTTGGAAAAAAAAAACAACTTGATACGTGGGCAGGCAGGCATTTCTCTTTTCCTGAAAGACTAACCAATACTCATCTTAGTGGTACTCTGCAGTATATTATGCTGCAGTGGATGGGTTGCTCGAAAGCAGAATATTAAATATATTGACTTGAAATGAATAAATATTCAGGACCAGTTCTTAAATAGAATATATAGCCTGGGCACTGCTTTGAGCTTCAAGCAGCTGAGAACTGTAGGGGTAAAATATATTTCAGACCTGATAAATTAAAGCAAGAGATTATATTATTATGTACTGTATAGATAACACACAAAGATAGGATCTACATAACACAAAACATTTTACAAGATCAATCATAAATAAGAACAAGAAGCCAAAAGAAGAAAAACAGGAAAGAAAATGAATGCAACATCAATAAAAGGGCATTTTACATATGGTATTAGTATGTAGGACTATGCTTTCCTTTGCTAGCACCATTGGTTCTTTTGTGAACAGTTTGAGATGGGAATGGTTAGTAAAATTGAATTCATATTTTACTCTTCATCCTCCAAGTGCAGCAGTCCCACAGTGTCTTCCTATTGTTTGTTTCCAAGCAGCTGGGAAAAAGTGTTTTTACAGTGAATTCAAAGTAGCTGAGATACATAAATTATTTTAGCTCACAGTTGTTTAATGTATAGTTTTTGGATCAGTGAATGAAAATGGTAGCGAGGAAAGATTAGAGAAAAATGATTTAATATACTAACTGCGGAGCAAAATCTGGAGAAAGTTATGAAAATTCAAGCCAGGAATAGATGAAAGAGTTTCATCAGGAAACAGGAAAAATAGTCTGGAGTATAAATTTTACCCTACTGATTATTTTTAAATTATTTTTTAAGTATTATATTTGGCGGAGGTAAATTTAATTCATGCATATTTTAATATAAAAATATATTGGATTGGAGGGCTCACCTAATCACCTCTAAAACAGCTGTCAGAAAGTACGATATTCTCCCATCTTATCTTTTCCTGCAACCTTACCGATACAAACTGGAACAAGTGGAAAAAGAGAGACAGGATCTACAGAGTCCTCTAGTTGCAAAATCAAAACAATTAAAGAACAGTAACCTTGCAAGCTTTCTTACACAAACAAGGGAGTCTTTGTACAGGAAATACCTAGGAGTAGAAGAATATCTAAAAGATTAAGTAAGAGAATCTATATAATTTATTTTCTCTTAAGCTAATAGTAACTATTGAGGGTAGTCCCAGTTTGGGGCCTCATTTTACTAAGACCTGTACAAATGTCCGCAGAGGCTACATCTGCATGGTAAACTTACCATGCCTGATAGTAGTACCATTAAACATGTTTTGGTTTTCCTGATTGGCTGCCCTTTAAACCATACCATTGCTGAAGTATAGTACCAACTAGGTTACTCAGGACGCTGTGGAGATGTAGCTACACTGTCTGGAAAAGTGTGCTTAGTTGAGGGCACCATTGCTAAGTATGGTAAATTTATTATTTATCTCTGTATAGGTGTGGCCCAAAAGAAGCATTTTCTGTCTCACGTAGCTAACAGAAAATCTGTCTGTCTCTGTCATCTTTATAACCACCTGTGGCAGGGGTCCATCCCTGGGCCTGTCTAACATCAGCCTGACCCTCTCTGTCTGGGCTACTCATCCACCTTTCTCACCTGCCATAGATTTTCATAGATTTCATAGACATTAGGGCTGGAAAGGACCTCAGATGCCACACCTTGATGGAACAACAATTATAATGTTACTCAGGCAGGAAGCTGCCCATTTACTACCCTGATACTAGGAGTCACTATCCACAACTCCAAACCTCCCTTATGTGGTGGCCCACACCTTGCACATGTTATATAGATGTTGACCTGTGCCCTGTGGCACTGGGTCTGCTCACTCCCTGTCACCGTTCCCCCTGGTGCCACTCCTCCTGGTGCTGGGACTCCGCACAGCAGTGTGCCCCAATGAGGCCCGGGCCTCTCCAATAGCCTTAGCCTGGTCCACTGGATAAAACAACAACATAAATACAAGCCCCTGGGCTATAACATAATATGAGTCCTACAAGCCACACACTGGCTCTTTAAAACCTCAAACTGCTCCTCATGTGTTGAGTACCTGCCAGCTCTGGGTACCTTGTAGACTCCCGGAGCCTCATTAGCCATAGCAACAGCCTGGCCAGCATCTACAGTGTCCCTGGATAGTTCAGCCATGCAGGAACTTCCTTCCCCTGGCAGCTTGCCAGAGACCTCCCCTCACGAGTCTTGGCACTGGGGCTTATTTGTGCCCAGAGCCCTGTCCCCTTTTTGTCAGCTCACCAGCATGGGTGGTTGGGCTTTAAACCCCTGCCTTCCTGGTACTTGGTGTTCCTATAGACTCTGGTCTTAAAGGGGCAGACCTGCCTCCTAGTAATAGGGCTAGGGTTCCCTGTTACACCACCTTTCAGGATGTTATCAAATGTCTCACCACCCCTGCCCTATTTTATCTTTCTGGAGGCTAAATGACCCTAGTTCTTTCAGCCTTTCCTCATAAATCATGTTTCCCAGGCCTCTAATAATTTTTGGTGCTCTCTGCTGGACTCCTTCCAATCTGTCCATATTTTTCTTGAAGTGTGGGTCCCAAAAATGGACACAGTAGTCTAGGTGAGGCCTCACCAGTATCAAAAAGAGTGGACAATTCCCTTGATTTGAAAGAAACTGCTATATTAATGCAGCTCAGTGTGCTGTTTCCTCTTAGTTTTTGTTAAGAAATTACACATCAAAATTTGGCTTGGTTTATTTTTAAAGTTAAAACAAATCAAAATCAAAACAAAACACTTCTATTTCATTTTTCCTTAATAGCTACGAACCGAAAAAACAAAAACAACCCCCCCCCCCAAGGAATTATGTGCACAGCCTGTTTTTCAGTCGGACTCTTTGATTGGGCTTCCTTTCTCCTGGAGTATTCTTGAGTAACAGATTGGGTTGGATAATTTTGTCTAAGAGTAAAATCACAAGGTCTGAAAATGCAAATAATACGCAGAATATAAACAAAAACATTTAAGTCTTTGTCCACATTAATAATGGCCCAACTCAGCCTTAATTCAGTCAAATACTTTATGGTACAGATAGACTGATTCAGGCTTAGACCCTTTAACACAACTGAGATTTGAATTAAATCAAAGCATATCCTTAGGGTATGTTCATATGGGAATGAAAGGAAACAAAACAACCAGTAATAACCCAGAAAGTGTAAGCAGTAATGTATCATGAAAAAGGGTACTGGCAACATTTTATTGCAATGCTCAGCAGATTTTAAAGAAAGTAAAAAATATGAGGAACACATTTTCACTGGCAATTACTCCTATAAAGAAACAAAGGAATGTGTCTCTATACAGGGAAAATATTCAGTATGTCTAAACAAAATGAAGGGGCACTCAAGTCAAATTCCAAGTTCTTCCTGAGCCTAATGATGAATTCAGGTAGTGTGATTAAGGGACACAACTTTCTGTAGCTAATGGCATAGAAGAAAAATTAGGTTAGCATCATATATAGCCACCCCCTTTACTACCCTGTTCAAATGACCCTTAGATGGGTCACCCAAGGATAGCCTTTGTCATGAGTCTAGAGCAGACCTTGAACTCCCACCTCTGGAATAATAGTAATGCGTCTTCACCACCTTGTCCCTGTTGAAGAGGTGATAACTGCATTAAAATATTTACTAGTACCCTGTACATTTAAAAATACCACCCCCACCAGTTGTAATGAACCACCAGAGAAAACTCACAAGTCTGGATGAGATAAGCAAATTCACTTAGCTGAGATGACTACTGCCAGCATTTCATGAATCTCATGAAGGCTGTGGGGTTCAGAGGAAAAGGGTGGCAATACCCATATAAACAGTTACAATGAATAACTAGTTAATGGTTATGTAGCACTGATCCAGCTAATACATAAAATGGAAGACTTTCTGCTAACTTTTGTGGGAGCAAATTTTTTGTTTTTTAGGCTGCCTTTGAAGTCAAGAGAAAACTTGAGTTGGCATCTTCAGTACAAGTTTAGGCCTCATGTAGGGAGTGGTTGCAGGCAAGATAATCCATTAGGTATGAATCTAAGTCTGGTTGAGCTGCTTTGCCTGTCCACCAAGGCAGGGGATTTTTAATTACTATTTTATGGTCACAACACAGAATATATTTATATAATTAGTTTAATTAGATCTGCATGCAATGCTGTTTTGGCTTTGTGACATGCAGAGTCACTAGGATTGTCTGATTTGTGCATTGAGTTTCATATTCAACTAAACTCAACGTGAAAACACTTTGAACCTGTTGCCTTTTATCTACTTTTCAAGGAAACCATATAACTGTAAAGTTTGCCTGATTTCCACTCAGAACCATAAATCTGTCCAAATATATTTTTTTAAATGTTATGAATTGCAGTGAACATTTCAGCATGTCCATTCTAACTCTGGAAATTTTATTAAAGCTTGGCACTAAATGACAGAGAGTCACTGAGATGAGGTTTTATTCTGAACATTTTGCACAACTCCAGGTATAATGGGATCATATGGTTCATAGCTAGTCCTTCTCCTTCATCAGAGAAAAAGTCCTTGATGGATCTTTATGTGCTCATTTTTCAAAAAGATTATGGACATCTCTGCAAAGCAGAATAAAACTTCTGTTTTTACATTAAACGAACTGATTTCTGTCAAGGTTATGCAGTATGATAATCCTACCACATGATTTATCTTGGTGATTTTTCCCTTCTTGCTAAGAAGATATAAATCATTCCTTATTTCTGGAGGTGGCCTTTGAGAGAACAAAATGAAGAGCAAATAATTGATAATGAAATAATCCAAAATGAGAAATATATTTTCAAACCTGAAGCATGCTAAATTTTCTGGTTTCAATTGGATGTGGATATTTGCAGCAGATTGGAAGAGAAAGTGAAGGGACAATTTTCCTAAGTGTTCTTTACTTTGGCTATTGCAAGTAATTTTCAACACATTTAAGACTGAAACACAATACAGTTCCCATTTCAGTAAATCTGAGTCTTTTTTATTGATTTAATTGGGACTTGGATTGGGTCCTGAATGAATGATTTGTCTTCCTCTACAAAGATTGATTCAGTTTGTATGGCCATGATGAGTATAACCTGTTTAAAATAGAATACAAATTATGTTTCTGAATGAAAGAAAACTGCAATAAAAATAATGAAAATAATGCTTCCTTTTCTGTGTCCTTTTACCACTCTGGGAAGAAAAAGACCAATTCAATACTGTAGAATATCTTCAAAGCTTGAGTTTTTATCATGACATTTTGCAAAGATTGGTGTATTAAATCTTAAAAAGACAGGTGTGTGGCTTGTAGAATGTATTTGTTTAACATAGGCTGTAATAAAAATTAGTAAACAAAATAGCTTAAATTTGTTTCTTATGTATACTGTAGTGTATGAGGCAGGTGCATTTTAGCTAGAATCACGATTTTACTTATGAAAATGTAAACTCAGGGCTAAGTCCTAGGGAGGAACAGATGTTGTATTTGTTCCTGGACAAGCTGTACCCATGTTTGTCATAGAACAGAACTATCCTGAGTTCAGTGTGTATACACATCACCCTTCTGAACAGTGTTTAGCCAGCAGCTGAATGCATGGTGGTTTTTCTGTCATTGATTCAATGACGTAAGCCCAGGATAACCATTCAGATGCACTTTGTGATGTCCCAGGATAAACCTGTAGGCAACTTGTGTAGGGGTGGGGGGAAAACAGGGGACTTGCGTCCTTTCAGATTTCTGTACTAATGATGGAACACGGGGCTGCAGCCTGGCTAGAGCCAACACCACACAGCATTGGGGCAGGCGGTGGCAGCAGCATGGAGTTTTGCCCCTCCACTGTCAACACTTACGCATCTATGGATAAACTGTAAGTACTTATCCATAAACCTTTGTAGGTTTTTTCCCAAGACAATAGGCATGGAAGTGAATGATTTCATTTTTTGTCCTAAGCTAAAGTGTTTTCTCCTGGGACAAATGTGATGTCTGGTTGTAGCCGTATTTCCCTTTATGTGCCTAAATGGTATGTATGCATCCATATAACTGCAGGTTTTAGCACTCATGCACAGTTTCAGATTTTGTTTTGCCCTGCTGGGATGGGAGGAGAGAGCACAACAGGGAGGAGCAGGAGGGTGTTCCAATGTTTTTAGCCCAGTATGCTAGTGGTTAGGACACTTGCCCTTGGAACTAGGGATTCTGGTTTTGGGCTCCCCTCCCTGCAGACTAGAAGTAGTTTGAATCTGCATTTCCTCTGTCCTAGTGTAAGATTATGCAATACCAAGTGCACAATCCCTCTGAGTTCACCTTGTGTATGTGTGCACGTGTGTTCATGAGTATTATTAACTGAGACAGATTTATTGCTGAAAACCCTGTACTAACTAGGTGCTGCTGGGGGTGCATCTGTGTGTGTGTATATGTGAGTGTATACAAACACATACATAGGCACACCCAGCAGCACCTTGTTAGTGCAGGGTACTTGGTAGGGGTGCACGAAATGGGCTATATCTGATATGGATCCCAATTTGTCCCAAATCAGGGACAGTGATTTGATTCATTGCTTCAGATCACTGTCCTAATTTGATTCGGCTGAATCCAAATCAAAGATTTGATGCTGATTCAGAGAATCAGCGATTCAGCCATACACAGAGCTTTAAATGTTTTTTCAACATACCTTGAGGTCCCAGGTGCAGCTTGTGAATGTTGCGATGGTGAGGCGGATGGAGTGCCTACTGAAGCATGGGGGCCCCTGCTGCATGCTCAGTGGCAAACCAAGCATGTACTTCTGGTTCACTTCCGGGTCCATTGGCAAGCACATGGGGGACCCTTGCGACACCCTCCCTGGCTTGGTGATTGGCTATGGGGGGACAATTACCGAGGCGGGGGAGGGGTTCCCCCACATGCTTCTCGGTAGACCCGGAAGTCAACTGGAAGTACTTCTGGTCCGCTACTGGGTTTGCTGCCGAGAGTGTAGGGGACTCCCCTGCACTCTTGTGGGATGCTCCATCTGCCCCAGCATCTCAGCATTCATGAGCCACCTGGTGCCATACCTTGAAGTATGTAGAAAAAACATTTAGAGCTGTGTCTATGTCCGAATCATCGAAACTCTCTGAATCGATTTGGAGGGTTCCGATTAGATTCAGAGAGCTTAAAGGGTCTCCTGATTTAATTTGGATTCAGAGATTCAGCTGCCAACTTGAGCTGAATCTCCACCAAATTGAATCAGTGACTCAAGCTTTGCACAGCCCTAGTACTCACCAATAAATATATCCCAGTAAATAATAATAAAAAAGTTCAAATCTATCTTTTTACTACCATAACAAATACAATAACAAATGGATAACAATAAATGAAAATCTTACTAAGAAAATATTTAAAAACCCAATATATACATCTATACGTTAAATTACTCCCCATGAATAAATTGTTAATCAGCTGCACAACCCCTGATATTCCTCATATTCTGAGTCCTGCTACCATGGATTGAATCCACCTCGTCTGGAGCCTCTGAATGAATCCAATTCACTTATGTTATTTCTTTTCCCTAGTAGATGCTCAGAGCAGGATACACATTTCTCTGGCTGAAAGAAAAGTCATCTAAATTTTTCCTCAACCTCTTTCTGTTCCTGGGACCCAAGAAATATGTACTTCTTCTCTCTCAGGGGGAGTCAGAGCTCACTCAACCTTGATTAATTAGTGTTTTCAGTAGGACAGTCCAGTACAGTCAACAAGACTTTGCCCGTCTTCATAAAGAGCTCTCTCAGAAGACTTCCCTCTCAGCCTAAATGTCACACACTTTCAAACCTCATTGCTAGGATAGTATTTACCTCATTAACTTCAATAATATACTTGATATGGCCACCAGTCACCACCATTTCCCCACTAAACATGCTCAAGAGGGTTTCACTAACCATCCCAAGATGGGTACATTTAAAAAAGTTCCCTCCCATAATACAAGGAGTTTATACCAGCATGGGACTCTAACCACTAAACCAGAGTTTAGCCGCTATCCAGGCCTTCAATGAAGATGACCCACTGTACTTGTATTTGGTATTCGTTGGATTTTTTTTTATTTATTTGGTGGCAACAGAGCTGTGGAGAAGGACCCAAGCTGGAACCCCTCTGACATTTCAATAAGGAAGCGTTCATTTCAGTAAAGGCATGGTCTATAGCTGGGGCAGATGCCAACACATGGGGCTGTGCAAACTTCTGGGGCGCGTCCACACATACAAGCATGTGTGCTTGCAGCAACTCAAATAGAATAAATGCAAATTTGAGCCAGGGCTTTTTTGCCTTAGCGCATGTGCTCGGACATGCACTTTGTTGTAGAGCAAATTGTGCCACTTGGGGCAAAATGACCCTGCCTGGCTCCTCCTGCATTTGCATCCAGGGAAAGCTAGAGCCTGGGGCCAGCACCTGTGTTTTCCCCAGCAGTATAAACAGCTTCCCTGGCCTGGTCCCATCAGTACAAAAAGCTGCTTTGTCAAGTAGTTCAGGGCTACTTACCCTTAGAAACTTCTGGAGCCTGGGGACACTACCCTTGTGCCAGCTGGACTGCTGAAGCAGCTCTGAGAGTTTCCGGCACCCTTTACCCTGCAGCAGTCTGGCAGTGGGGGCTGCTGCCTGCCTGTGACCGGCTGCATGCCTGCCACACCCAGATGGGGACTGCACAGCTGGTAGAAGCATCTGCCCCTCTGGGCCAGCTGCCAGTGGGCTGTGGCTTCAGAGTAGGTCCTTGTGCAACTTTGTTGCCATGTGTGCCCCCTGTCCGGCCATCTGGGCAGCTATCACCTGGAAGATGTTCCAGGTGTGGTGACCTGCTCTTAACTGTCAAAGCATGTCCTCCAGGATGTCAGCTACAGCCAACTGGATCCAAGATGTCAGCTCTGAGTAGGCAGGGCCCTGCCACTGGCCTCCCTAGCAGGAACTCTGGTGTTCCCTATTTGAAAACTGAATACTCCCTGATAACAAAATCCCAAAGTTACTCTGTAAAATAACCGAAAATCCATATTCCTCCACAATTAAAACAAAAGATCACTATATATATATAGAGAGAGAGAGAGAGAGAAAGAGAGACAGCAAACAATTGGGCAATGTTTTATTGACATATTTTATAGCTTTCATAGCATTAGGGCTGGAAGGGACCCTGATAGATCATCAAGTCCAGCCCCCCACCCCAGGGGCAGGAAGTCAGCTTGGGTCAAAGGATCGGTGCCTGCACCACTTTGGAAGGCAGTCTATTCCAAGCTTTGGGGGCTTAGACAGTAACAAAGTTTTTCCTTGGGGGCTTAGACAGTAAAGAAGTATGTCCAGCCTAAAATGGTCATGGAGCTTATGACAATTGGTTCTTGTTATCCCAGGGGGCACTCTGGTCAACAGATGTTCCCCCATATCCTGATGCACACTCCTTACATAGTTATAGGCAGCCACCAGGTCACCCCTGAGCCTGTGCTTTTCTAGGCTGGAGAGTCCCATGGCTCTCAGCCTGTCATTATAAGGCCTAGTTTTTTGCCCTCTGATCATGCACGTGGGTCTCCTCTGGACTTTCTCAATCTTCTTGACATCCTTTTGAATTGTGGTGGCCAGAATTAGATGCAGTACTCCAGCTGCAGCCTCACCAAGGCTGAGTACAGTGGGGGAAGACATCCTGAGATTGACTTGAGAAACATCTATGGATGCAAGCCAGAGTTTTATTTTCTTAACCATCTGTGACATCACATTGGTGGATCATGTTCATCTTGTGGTCAGTCATGACCCCCAAGTCTCTTTCAGCCATGGTGCTAGCAAGCATAGCACTGCTGAGCCTATAAGCATGATGCAGGTTTTTTTCCCTGAGGTAGAGTACCTTGCATTTTTCGGTATTGAACGTCATCAGGTTTATATCCGTCCACTTACTAAGCTTATCCAAGTCAGTCTGAATCACTAGTCTATCCTCAGGTGGGGATGCTATGCCCCAAAATTGAGTGTCATCGGTAAACTTGGCCATTGCGCTTCTGACACCAAAGTCCACATCATTGTTAAAGATGTTAAAAAAGAACCAGTCCAAGGACAGAGCCCCATAGTGGTCATGGAGTGTCATAGTGATTTGCTTCCATCGATTACTACTCTCTGGGTCCGACCTTGAAGTCAATTTCCCAGCCATCAGACTGTGGTGTAGCCAAGGCCACAGTTGGCCAATTTTTCCATGAGGAGATCATGGGACACCAGATCAAAGGCTTTTTTAAAGTCCAGCTATATGATGTCAATCCCTTCTCCCTTGTCCAGGTGATATGTCACCTGGTCATTGAAGGAGATGAGATTGGTCAGCCAAAACCTACCCATGACAAACTCATGCTGCATGTGTCTCAGGATGTTGCCATCAGCCAGTTTATCAAGAAGGGTCTCTTTGATAATTTTCTTCAGAATCTTACCAGGGATTGAGTTCAAGCTGATTGGCCTGTAATTCCCAGAATCTGCTTTCCGCCCATTCTTGCAGATAGGTACCACATTGGCCTTCTTCCCGTCTTCAAGTACTTCACCTGAGCACCCGGAGTTTTCGAATATTTTTGCCAATGGTTGGGCTATGACACCTGCCAGCTCCTTGAGTACTCTAGGGTGTAATCTCTCAGGACCAGCTGACTTGAAGATGTCCAGACTTTCAAGGTGTTCCTTTACAAGGTCTACACTGATGCTGGGTATAAATACACATTCACCCCAGCCGTCCCGTGTCACACTAAGCTGGGAAGTCCTTTTGGGCTGATGATATCTACAGTGTTAAAGCAATTTGGAAGACGACCAGTATCTCTATTATAATAATAAATTGAATTCTTAATACATGTTTCATGAATTCATGAATACATAAATATATGTTTTGCTTCCCCCCTCAGGGGCCATGCCCCCCAAAAGGGGCCACAGGCCTCCCACAGGGGCTACAGCCCTCCCATAGGGGCTATCTCCCCTGCAGGGCCCACATGCCCCATGCCTGCTTGTCCCCCAGCCTTTCTGATTGCTGCCCAGCCTGGACCCATCCCCCACTGGCCCTGCATCCTCCCCTCGATGGCTGCACCACCCATCCCCCACTCCTCCAGACCCACGAATGGCTGCCCTGCCTAGCCCCATCCCCCATTTGCACCCCTAGGCCTCCATGGCTGCCTTCCCACACCGCAGTCTCTGGCACTTAAAAGAAAAAAGCCTCTATTCACTGAGCAGAGGCTGTGGGGGCTCCAGGGCCTCCTGCAGACCCCCCCCACACACAGCACAGATAAGTGGGGGGCAGCAGAGGCCAGGTTGGGGCCAATGAGGCTGTCACCTGGCCCTGCACTGTGCAGGCAGGGCCCCAGTACAACAGACAGGACCTAGAACTGCTGGTAAGTGTGGGATGGGGGTTGTTTTGTTTTTCCTGCTGGGGTGGGGAGCTGGGATAAGAGGGATGGAGGGAATGGGACTGGGTGGGGAAGGGATCGAGGGGCTCAGGGGGCAGGTGGTGGATGGGGCTGGGCAGGACAGGGATAGGGGTGTGGGGACAGGTGGGGAAGGGATGGAGGGCTCAGGGGGCAGGTAGGGGTGGGGCTAGGTGGGGCAGTGATCAGGGAGCTCAGGGGGCTGGAAGAGATATGGCTGGGGAGAGCTAGAGAAGCAGGCAGGACTGGCAGGGGTCTCCCCCCATGTTCCCCTCCCCCCCACTCCAGCCCCCTGACCCCTTACTTATTGGTGGCGGAGCCTGGGTCCAGCTCCCGACTGCTGGCATGCTGCCTGCCCATGCAGGGCAGGTAACATGCTTCAGCACCAGGGTGAGGGCTAACCATAGAGACGCTCTGGCAGCCAGAGCATCTCTATGGAGGACCCAGCCTCTGGTTGCCTGCCCCGCTTTTTTTCTATGAGGAGTTTTTGACCTTTGCAGCATGGGGGCAAAATCAGACGCCTGGATATCCAGGGGTCTGATTTTGCCCCCATGCTGTAAATTTGCAGCACAGGGAACATTTTGTCCTTCCTGCACATGCCTCTTGCAGCATCTCAAAGGGGTTTGAGATGCTGCAAGAGGCACATGTGGGCTCGTCTGGATGCACGTTGTGTCAGTTGCAGAAGCTGTCAGCTGCTGCTGCAGTGGAACCTGGGTCTTTTAATCCCTGGGCAAGTGCCCTACCTACTAGACTTTTGGGCCCTTTTCTTCCTCCCTTTCAGTCGTCTGACACCCTCTAGATATAACTTTCTCATCTACAATTTTGAGACTTGGCAGTAATCTTCCTGAATTCCTTGACGATGTGCTACATACCAGCAGACTGGAAAAGGCCCAACTTAGTGCCCCTCTTTGAAAATGGCAAAAAGAAGATTGTGGTGAACTGTGGACTGGTTATCCTCATCTCAATACTTGGAAAGTTATGGGAGCATACCCTAAGGAAGGCCATTTTTTAACCCAAAAGCTTGCTTAAAAAATGTTTTTCCAACTATTTAAGTTGGTTTAATAAAGGATAGCAGATTCACCTAAAGAACCTTATCTACCTATGTCGTTAGACCAATGCAGCTACAACCTACACCTCTAGGACTCTGTGACTTTCACTCACACAGGTATGCATATAAGTCTGTCACTGTATACCTGTCTGAGCATGTTTAAGAGGAGATAAATTGCAAATTATATATAAGTACCAAAAAAATTAAAAAGAAGGACATGCATTTTTAAATGGGTGACTTGAAATGGGATTTAGCTCTTAAAGTGTAGCTTGTATATGTAAATATGAACATCTGTAGAAAGAGAGAGTGAGAGACTTTTCTCATCACTACACAGCTTTAAATTTATTTTCAAAGTCTGACTTTCATGTGAATTAGGTTGAATTTCACTTTATTTTGATACTATAAAGCATTACAGTTTTGCTAGAAATCTATAACCAAACTGTTTCACTAGCTAACAATACCATTGAACTTAGTATCCTTTCTCCAGTGAAAGGATAGTCCCCTGGTATCTTTCTCCCTTAATAAAGTTTCCTCTGGCCAGCTAATACATATTTTCAATCTGAATTCCCTGCAAGGAAACCTGCCCAAATAATATATATTTTTGCTTGTTGAGTGTATTCATTAGAACAAGGTTCCTCAGGGGTAATATTTTGACTTCCCCTTGAAAAAGATACTTAGCATGTTATGTAAACAAGGGTTTTCCTTCTTTTCTTAACATGATTATTTTCCCTTGCTTTCTATCTCTGTATGTCTGGGGAAAAAAAAAAAAAAAACAGCTGTGATTTCTTCCTGTCTTAAATACAGCCTATTCTGCCTACCATTTTAAAACAAATTGCGATAAACAATTAAGTGAATAATTTGTGTACAAATTCATGTGGAGTTGAACTGTATAACTACTTCTCTAATTTTGTTCAGATCAATAGCATCTAGTTTTTGATCTAACTATAAATATAAGTATTAAAGTTCAAAAGAATCTTTTATTAAAAAGGAAAAATATTGAAAATCAAAGTAGGTGTGTCTGTTTCTTTATAAATATTAGATTTGTTCATTAGATAAAATGCACTGTCTACTCTTCATTTAGCAAGCATTTATTAGTAAGCAGACCTTTTTTCATAAGTAGAGCCTTCTTGGTGCATGTTGTTTTGTTCAGTCTCCTCCTAACGCTTGTTTCAGTGATGGTGTTGGAAATAGGATTTCATCAAAACAAACAAATAGCCTATGGATACTACCTCCAATTAAATAAATGTTAGATTTCCTTATCAAAGCTCCTCACTTTGTGACCTACTGTTAATACTTACAAGAGAAGCTGAAGGAAGTGTAATTGTTCTCTTAAATACATATTGTGTGTCAAATAATCTTATATATGCATGTACTACACAGATCACTAAATTCCCGTGATTTAAAACTGTTGCAAGTGAACATTTGACATCACCCTAATGTGTACTAACTTTAATACGTCACACTATTCCAGTGACATGCAGCTACTGTAATTTAAAATATGGGTTAAGTTACATGTTACACTTGGATCATAAGGGCACTTAAAATGCAAGCATATGTACATTAAATCTCCATTAAATCTTGTTAACTCATGCTAAGTGTCCTCTGAGCATCAGGCAAGGGTTAATTCTGGGCTGTGCTACCTAGCTCATGTTAGAATAATTTCAGTGTGCTCCACAGAAATAAAGAAAGCAATTTGCAGTCCTCCATCATCCCAGAATACACCGGTCCCAACTCCCTCTGCTTCCATCCAGAGCAGAGAGAATGTCCCTGTGCCTTGGATTCTAGCCTTGCCCCTGCTCACAGGCTCTCTGGTGATAAAGTAGAGCTATATAGGCAGGAAACAATATTAATACTTAACATGTTCATGGCAAATTGTATTTTAATACTGCTTAACATTCCAAAAATGTTACATGGTCCAAGTGCAATCTGTAAATTCATAG
The DNA here is from genome assembly GCF_001723895.1 of Crocodylus porosus. NCBI lineage: Eukaryota > Metazoa > Chordata > Crocodylia > Crocodylidae > Crocodylus > Crocodylus porosus. The sequence continues at coordinate 52,738,174 of NW_017728951.1, forward strand.
ATTTCATAGACATTAGGGCTGGAAGGGACCTCGGAAGATCATCGAGTCCAGCCCCCTGCCCAAAGGACAGGAAGCCAGCTGGGGTCACAGGATCCCAGCAAGATAAGCATCCAATTTGCTCTTGAAGGTGTTCAATGTAGGTGCTCTGGCAGCAGGCTATTCGAGACCTTGGGGGCTCAGACAGTAAAGAAATTCTTCCTTATGTCTAGCCTGAAACAGTCGTGCTGGAGTTTATGACCGTTCGACCTTGTCATCCCTTGGGGTGTTCTGGTGAACAAATGTTCTCCCAGATATTGGTGGTCACCCCAATAAACTTATAGGTGGCCATCAGATCACCCCTGAGCCTGTGCTTTTCCACAGTGGGACAAGGCCTTAGTGTATATATATCAAACTGAAAGCACTTTATATGGGCCTGGTTTCCAGATGGCAGCTATTCACCAGTAAAGGGGCAGAAGTTTTGCAGAGGTTTTTTTGTTTTGTTTTGTTTTTTGGTAGATGTTCTTATAGCTAGGGCAGCCATCCATTCCACTTGATTAATAGTGGGAATCTGAAAACTCTTTCCTGGAGCTGGCTTTCCAGGTAGCCTAGGGGCACTTGCACACATGATGGAAGTTTAATCACCAAGGTTTTATTTTATGCCTCCTAAACTGAAACAGTGGGTTTTTAATTGAAACCCAGCATTTCAATTTTTCCATCATATTATGGGGATGGGTCCAATCTCCCCCTTCCCTCCCCCTCCTCCCACCCCCACAGAGCTGGAGCCTCTGCATGGCCAGTAGGTGAGCTGCTGTCAGGTTGAGCAGCCTCTGAGCTGTAGGGGGCCCCAGTCTTACCGTGGTATCCCCCAGGACCACTTGGGTGGGCTGCTAGTGGGCTGGGTGCTGCTCCCACTTGCAGACAGCAGCCAGGCCAGTCAAACTGTTCCCCAAGCCCACCTGCACCAGGTGTGGTCCTTGGGTGGGCTTGAGGAAGAGTTGGATCTGGCTTGCTGCTTCCTCCAAGCTGGGGCAACTCCCTCCCATTAGCAGCCTGCCTGGGCATCCCTGGGGGGCACTGCTGCTGCAGAGGGAAAGAACAGTGTCCCCAACATCTCAGGGGCCATTTCTCTCACAGAAGCTCACCTCCTGCCTATAGGAGGGGTGGCCAGACTCATGGGAAAAAAAAAAGGATTGTGCCCCTTGCTGCTTTTGACTTCAGGAGATGCCTGTGGCAACCAGGTACTTGCTGAAGGCAGAAGCAGTGAGATACATGTTCCTTCTTTTTCTACAGCGCCTGTCTGCTTCTCCCACAGCTGGGGAGTGAGCTGACAGCTGCATTGTTGCACTTTGCAACATTGCAAACTCAACTACATTCAAATGTAGTTTTGTTTGTAATGATGCAAAGTCATTTAAAACCCCCACAACTGGTGCACATGAAATGTGTGACACCATTAAGCCACACAAAATACATTTTCATCAGGTGTACATCATGGCAACTGCCCTAGGAGTCTTGCAATTTAGAATCCCCCACTAAAAGGAGTCACCAGGTGGTATTGGATCAGAGCTGCAAATCCTGGAGCTTCACCAGGCTAATTGCAGATTCAGAACTGAAAAAGAATATACATTTGTTCATTCATACATTTTAGTACTTCTAAAAATTAAGGTGCCTTAATCTGATTTCTCATAATTAAATCCTAGAATTATTAGCTACATTTGAGAAGATGTTAAGCTTCTTTTAAATGGGAGAAATGTGGTGGTAAGTTCAGTTAGAGCCAGCTGTTTTCTCCTACATTTGATAGGGATGTAGCTGTAGTGGCAGCACAGAGAATCTCAGCATTTTCACCAAAGGTTTTTTAAATCTTTCTACAGTCCAAATTGTAGTGGCTTGTAGTCTGAGACAGTTTCCTAGTTTTTTCATCTGCCATTCAAATAAATAAAAATAAATAAATAGAGATCATATTATCTTTTTAGGTTATAAAAGTTTTCCTGATAGATTACTGGTTTCATCCTTCCTTTGTTATAAGGCTTCAACCATTTTGTGTTAGTGTTCTGTTAGAACTCCTTGATTTTTTTGTTAGAATCATAGAAAATTAGGTTTGGAAGGAACTCGGGAGATCATCTAGCCCAACCCCCTGCTCAGAGGAGGACCATCCCCAACTATATCATCCCAGCCAAGGCTTTGTTTAGCCGGGTCTCAAAAACTTCCAAGGTTAGAAATTCCATAACCTCTCTGGGTAGTATGTTCCAGTGCTTTACTAGTGTCCTAGTAAGAATGTTGTTCCTAAGATCTAACCTCAACTTTTCTTACTGCAACCTTTGAACATTTTTACACATGCAAGCTGTACAGCACTGTGTGCTTTGAAAAGCGACTGATGCTGTGACACTTGCAGTTGTATAAGCAACGAAATGCACATCAGGGCTGAGAAAATGGTGATGGCACTTTGGAACTAAAACACACTGGAGGTGCATTAAATCAAGAGCACACCACTGCCACTTTCTGTGCACTGGCACACGTTTTGCTGCTTGTACAACTGCACAGCACAGCACAGTTTGCCTCAGCACACATGCAGAGCAGATTAGATTAATAATCTACTCTGAAGAGGCTTATCTCGGTGCACTGTGGGACAGAAAAGTATGTGTAAAAATGCCCATTGCTCCTTGTTCTGTTATTTTCAATCACTGAGAACAGTCTAGCACCATCCTCTTTGGAACCACACTTCAGGTAGTTGAAAGCTACTATTAAATCCTCCCTCAGTCTTCTCTTCTGCAGACTAAATAAGCCCAGCTACCTCAACTCTCCACATAAGTCATGTGCCTCAGGCCCCTAACCATTTTCATTGCCGTCCACTGGACTGTCTCCAATTTGTCCACATCCTTTATGAAGTGGCAGGGCCCAAAACTGTATACAGTACTCCAGATGTGGTCTCACAAGTGCTGACTAGAGGGGAATAATCACTTCCCTTTATCTGCTGGCAACACTTATACTAATGCAGTTCAGCATACCATTAGCTTTCTTTGCAAGAAAGAAAGGGCACATATTCAGCTTATTGTCTGCTGTAACCCCCCAGGTCCTTTTCTGCAGAGCTACTGCTTGGCCAGTCAGTCCCAAGCCCATATCAGTGGATGGGATTGTTTTGTCCTGAGTGCAGTACTTTACATCTGTCCCTACTGAACTTTGTGAGATTACTTTTGGTCCAATCCTCCAATTTATTGAGGCCTTTCTGAATCCTAGCCCTACTCTCTAGCAGATATACTACTCCACCAAAATTTGCTGAGGCTGTACTTCATCCCACTTCAAGATAATTTATTAAGAACAAAACTAGCCCCACGACCAACCCATAGGACATTCCACTTGATATTGGCTGCCAACTAGACATCAAGCCATTGATTACTACTATTTGAGCCTGATATTCCAGCCAGTTTTCTATCCCTTTAAAGCCCATTCAGACAACCTGAACTTCCTTATCTGACCAGTGTGTAGTTCCCCGGATCCTGCTTTTTTCTTTTCTTATGGATGGGCATTATATTTTCCCTTTTCCAATTGTCCAGGATCTCTTCCAATCACTAGGAATTTCCAATGATAGTGGCCAGCTGCTCTTCAGTCATATTGGCTAATTCCCTCAGCACCCTTGGGTGTGTTGGATGTGGCCCCATGGACTTGTACACTGGCAGCTTTCCTAAATAGTCCCTAACCTGCTCTTTTGCCACTGTCAGCTTCTCACTTCCTCCCCAAACAGTGCTGCAGGTGCAGCAGTCCTTTAGCTGACCTTGTCTGTGAACATTGAGGTAAAATAAACATTGGGTATTTCAGCCTTTTCCAAATCATCTCTCATTAAGTTGCCTCTCCCATTCAGTAAGGGACCCACACTTTCCCTAATCTTTCTTTTGGTGTTGACTCACTTGTAGAAACCCTTCTTGTTATCTTTCATGTCACTTGTTAGCTGCAGATGTAATTGTTCTTTGACCTTCATGATTTCATTCCTGCATGCTGAAGAAATATTCTTATACACCTCCTTAGTCATTTGTCCATGTTTCCACTTCTTGTAAGACTTCTTTTGTTTTAGCTCATTGAAGAGTTTCCTGATAAGCCAAGCTGATCTTCTGTCATACGAGCTAGTTTTCTTGTGCATTGGGATGGTTAATTCCTGCATTCTCAGTAAGAGTTATTTAAAGTACAACCAGCTGTCCTGGATTTCTTTCTCCATTCAGAATGGCCCTCCAGGGGAGCCTGCCAATGAGTGAGTTGAAGTCTGCTTTTCTAAAGTCTAGGATCCTTATTCTGCTGCTGTCCTTCCTTCCTTTCCTTGGGATCCTAAACTCAGTCATCTCATGGTCACTGCTCCCCAAGTTATCATTTCACTTGTACACCCCCCAAGTTTACCATTCACTTGTACACCCCCAACTAATTCTTCCCTGTGTGTGAGCAGCCAGTCAAGAAGAGTATGACCTCTGGGTAGCCTTTCCCATATGATAACCAGAGCCTGTGATCTGGAAAATTCTACTAGCAGACACCCATCATGACATAACCCTTATTGCTTTCCCCTCTGACCCTAACCCAGAGACTTTCAACAGGCCTATCTCCAGTTTCATAATGTACATCTGAGAAATCCTAGAGTTCTTTTGCATAAAGAGCAACCCCTTTTCCTCTTCTCCCTGTCCTGCCCTTCCTGAACCATTTATACCCAACAATGACTGCACTCCAGTCATGTGAGCTATATCACCAAGTCTTTGTTATTCCAATGACATCATAGTTCCATGACTGTGCAAGGACTTCCAGTTTGTCCTACTTTTTCTTATTGTTCTTAAATTTACAATTTTGTTGATTAACTCAAAATGGTTCTTGCAACATCCTTTTTTAAGCTATGTGTGGTATCAGTACAACATCAGATGGTTTTTTCTCAAAATTAAATGTCCTCCATTCAACATGACACAGGCTCTCAGAACAAATTACATGTTTTTAAATTGTCTTGTATAAGAAAAGGATTGTGTTTGAATGCTTTAAATCTGATTTGGACAGAATCATTTATTTCAGTGACAATGGCAGAAAGGTCACATTTATTTCTAGTTTATAACTATGTTATATGTATATTAAACTGGTAATGATCAGATATACCAACTTTTAAGTTTGCTGTTTGACATGACTGTGATGAAGGTGCCTACTCATGGCTGGTCACCATACTGGCTCACCATTTGTCTAGGGCAGTCTGCCCTGTCTTTTCTGCCACCACTTGTAGGGATAAACCAGAAGTCAAAAGTGGGAGGCTGCCCATTTTAATACCCTAATTCCAAGGGGCTTACACATGATTCCGACCTTCCATTATCTTGTTCCATACTTTGCAGATGGCATCCTAAGTTATTTATAGCACCAGTCTACAGCAGGGCTAACTTTGCCCCTTGTTGGGCTTCTAGCACTCTCTCTTGCACAGTGCCCCTCTCACAGGGCCTCTTCATACTGCCCCTCACTGGACCACTCACCCTGCCATACTCCATAACTCCATGACCTTCAGATTGGTTACTCTTTGGCCAGCCCACACATAGCCCTTTAGGTGCTACCATGCACCCACTGTATGCAGCCATTGGCCTTATGCCTCACCCTGGGCTGACTCTGCTTCTAGCTCCTTTCTGACCCACATACTTCTCCCCCCTGACCTCACTGAGATCTTGGGTCTTACACTCCTGGGCTCAGGTGCCTCCCTCCCTTTCATTTGGGCCTCAAGGTCTTGAACCCCACAGGCTCAGGTGCCTCTCAATAGATGTGCCTGGCCCCACTGCCTACTCTATAGCCCATTGGGTAGTGGGGGATGGGGTTATAAGGTGCAACTACCTGCCTTTCACTGGGGAGGCAACTAGCCTGGAATTTCTGGGGAGCTACCCCACCACAGGTACCTCCGCCAGGCTATCCATACCAGGCAGGGTGCAGTTTCAAGTCATACCCAGAACCAGGAGCCTCCTACCATCCCCATAGCTCCTGCCCTTACCCACAAGATGTTCCAGGCAACAGCTCAGTTGAGTGTTGTTATTCTAGCTGCCAGCAGCAGACTGCTGCCCCAACCCTGATGTCTGCTCTAGCCCTCAAAGTGATAGACACCCAAAGGTGTTGTGTCAGAATGACCTGTAAATGTTTGTTTGTTATTAACAGTAAAATACAGTGAGCAAGAAATATAATACAATTTAGCTACAACTGGGACTGAACTTAGAAGGAACCACTGTAAGTTACGACATGCTCTTATGCTTTCCTCCCCTACAGTTTCCCAATGTTCTTGCAATTTTTCTAATTGATAGGAAATTCAGGAACTCACAAAAATGTAATTTCCCATATCGCTTCCAGACCAATATTACAAACTAGGGCAGTTTCACATAGTTACTTCTTGGTATTTGAACTTTTGGATTCTTTACACTGGATTTTTTAGTTTTATCCATCATGAGCATAGTCCACCTGTATGGGGGGAAAAAGACTATATAGTAAACTTATATTCAACCATAAGATATGTATGATTTCAGTAAAGCACTTATCCTTGAAAAAGCAGACCAATGGTACTGCTTATTAGGTGTGCACCTAATTGCTAGAAAGTTAATCTGTTCTGGCATTACACTGTAGAAGATGTAGAAAAACCTTAAAATTTTAAAAACTTTTTGTATGTGGAGGATAACTGGTTAGTTTAAGTAATTTACATTTTAATATTTAACTTTGTTACACTGTTGTGAGTTTCCAAAAATCAACCATTGGTATCACTTTTGCTTACACAACCAAAATGAAACAAATGGCTTAATAAAACAGCTTTTTAAAGTTAATGTATCTGAAATAACTGAGACAAAGTTAATGAGTATTTCTCAGTCTGCATAGTACAGGGCGGTTTCACAGAAATCAGTGGCATCTAGGCTTCATTAAACTTCTAATACAATTAAGGTTGTGTCTATCAGAGTTTGTAACTTGGTGTTGGGAGTATACAATAGCAAATGGCATCTGTGCATATTTTTATCAGTGTTATTTTTTGGGTGAATTTCTGCTATAACTTTTCTTTTAGCTCACTAGGTAAAGTCCAGATCCAAAGACCATTATTTCTCTCTCTTTCATCTGCTGGGATTAATTCACTACATAGTTGTCTGCTATCTAATAGAATACCTCCTCAAGCAAGTTCTGTGTACTTCCAGCTCACTTTGCATTGAGGACATTTACCTTTCTACTACATCAGACCTTACTGTGGTTCTGTTGTAATCTGTAAACTTTTCACACTGTAAATAAAATCTGTTTTGCTGATTCAGTGTCCATGTGTATTATACTTCTACACAATTTGTTCAGGAATCAATCATTTTCATAATCCAAAACTGTTTTTTCCTACTAATACACTTCTGCTTCCCTTTCTGCTAGCTCTGTAGAGAAGAGAGACTTCGTAGCCTTATCTTAAGAATCTTTCTCCCCTTTTGCTTATCAAAATGGAATAGAACAGTGTGAAAGTAATACACAACACCAAGCCAATCACTGTCATAATTGCCCACATGCCATATTGTTGTGAAGTGGTTGTTGCTGTTATTGGGAGTGTCATTTGAATATATGGTAGAGCTAATTTTGCTGGTAAACGGCTGCTGGTTTCACCAGGTTTTTCTGCAAATAGGTATTAACTATATTGAGAGTCTTTTGTATTAAGAGCAAAAATAGGTCCTTTAAATGGGTTAACTTATCCAAGAAGACTTAGAAACTGTGGAAGAAACACCCATTCTTTTAGCACTAGGAACACATTAATTATCACCATCCATTTACAGGATGTCAGATGGCTGATAAAGCTCTTCAGAGAGTCCCTCATCTGTCTGTCTATCTTTCTGTATTTTGCCAAGTGTGCACCATTTTATTTCTGTCTTGTTTAGTTCAAAGTCAGACAGCTTGATAATGATATATTGTTTTCTGCTCTATCAATTTTAGAAAGTGATGCATAGGTCTTTCCCACTGCTCATTTGTGCAAAGCTGAATGATCTGCACATAGCTATGTAGCATTTATTGTGTTACAAGTAGAAAGTATGCATTTCTAAACAACTATGGATGGATGCGGTCATGGCATGTGCTTTTTATATGTTTGGTGTAATTGTTGGAGTTTGAACTTTTGGATTTTTTTTTCCTAGTGCTACATGATAATAAATAATAGATTGCCAATGTCTCAAGTTTTGTGTTAAGAATGCATGGAAGCAGTTTGGGTTTTTTATAATGCTGATTGGTATTTCCATTTTGTATTTCAGCATTAGTGATTTTCTCGGCACACCATAGAGAGCATAATGCATGTGATAACTGCATATAGAAAGTTGTGAAGCCAAGCAAAAGAAAAATTTAGTTATTGAAGAAGCCTTTGGTGTTTAGGATTGTGAATCCAAAAAAGATGACAAAGCTGATAGGGAAATATATATCGCTGCCACTAGTTGTCCCTGGGGAACACTCATGCCACATGTGCTCTGGCACATGGCAAGTTACCTTGGGTGGGGTTGGGGAGGTTGGCCCCAGTAACCTTACCTGAGGTCTTAGGTCAGATGTGGCCAACCTGTAACGTAAGTGGTACAGACAGCTTTTGTGTGCAGAATGCAGCAGATTTAGAAAGGAGCAGGGAGCTGAAAGCAGAGCATCAGATCAGCGAGGGGCAGAAAACAGATCAGCAGCCTGGGCAGGGAGTAGAAGGCTGAGCAGCATATAGAGTTAGGGAAAGATATCAGAGTGACAGTCAGGGAGGAAGGGGAGCTAATTTCTGGCAGTCTTCAAGAAAGTTTGGCCCTCACTGTCTTGGATCATGGGTTTTAAAAATCTGACATAACTGTTCATTAGTGTTCTTCCTGCTGACAATACAATGTAGTGTATTGAGAAAGTAACTTTAAGAATTAAATGTGTCTTAAATGTTTGTTAATCACACTTTTGAGACTCATGTTTCATAGTTTGAAGTGATTCCTGTGATGAAATCCTGTCATTTCTGTAATGATATACATATGTTGAATTAGTTCCTGGAAAAGCTGCACCTGTGTTTGTCCTAGAACAGAAATATCCTGGGTTCAGCGTGTATACACCTCACCCTGCTGAAGTGTTTAGTGAGGAGTTGAATGCATAGTGTTTTTTCTGTCATTGATTCAATGATTCAATTCCAGAATAACCATTCAGGTTGCCTTTATGAAATTTTAAGCATTATTTTTCTTTTATAAATGAATATTTATCATTCATCATGAAAATCATATGAATTAACTGGATTTACACATGATTTTCATATGTTGATCATTTTCTGTATGTTTTTAATTGTTCTATTAGATAACTAGATAAGCCATGTCTGCAGATGTAGGTAGACATACTAAAATATAGAGAGGACTGTATATGAGCAGCGTTTGTAGTTATCACTCTATCAATTACTCCATGCTGATAAAACAGATTTTATTCAGTAATTTCTTTTCTGTGAGAATGTTAACAACTAACTTCAGGCGCTGAAGTTTATAATAGTGTCACCTTTGTGTGTTTAATTATATTTTTCCAAGATTAGGCAGAGAAGTTTTCAGGATCAGCCTACATTGAACATAGTTTGTTCTTTTCTATAGACAGATCTAGCATAATATTCCATACGGGTAGACTCAAGGTTGGGTTTTCAGTCATTTCATGACATGAGCTGGGTAGTAAATGTTTATTCCATTTGGTGAATTATTTCCATTTTTTAAAAAAAATCCTGTTATACAGCAGGATGAAAGTGAGTAATTTTATTGTTTTAAATACATAAAGAGAGATGTAAGAATAATCTGGTGGATGAGGTACTTGCCTCAGAGGGGAAAGTACAATGCCTGGCTTTTTTGTTGTGGAACAGAATTTTTTTTCCAGAAATTCCATTCTGGATCTGAGAAAAAGGTTTTTGTCAAAATAAGTATGATCTCTCAAAGTTTTAGTTTTGATGGCTCTCCTTTAAGAATGAAAGGGTTATTGGGTTCAACTGCATCCTTCATACAAAAAATAATTATTTACTTCTCTGTCCTGTTTTTGTACTGTACGTTTAATTTAATACGTTAAAAAAAACACTTGAAAAATCTGCATCACAGAATTACCTTAATATTAAGGCAAAGTAAGTCAAAATCCAATTGATTTGGTTTTAGCAGAGTTATTCCACTCTCTGGCATTTCTTTGGCATTTCAGTTTTGAACCACAAAGATGCAGAGTTGTGAGTTTCCCCCTTTCTTTTCTTCCATATCTGGGATGTGAAAATGTCTTTTTGTACTAATGAAATGCAACAAGAGGTATATATCTCAGGTGTTTATTTCTTTTGAAGTAAAAATATAAAAGTTTCATTTTGCTAATGAAATGTCTTTTATTTAAAGCCTCTTCCCATACTGACTTCCTAGGGCAAGGTAGTCTATTTTGTAGCACCTAGAGAGTGTAATGAAGATTCAACAATAAGTGTTAAGACATTTAATTTTCTATTAAATGAGGGCCTTTATTTCTGAACAGTTTTCCCATGTCTTCACAAAACAAAAGGGTGAAACTGTAGTAAATTAACTTGACTCCCTCTGAGGTGACAATAGTTAATTTCTAGATAGCTGTTTTCCAGAAAGTGGTTTCTTTTTCTTTTCTGACTTTGGGATGAAATTTTGTTTTGTTTTTATTTATTTTTTCTTTTGGGGGGGTTTTGTTTCTCTGTTTACACCTACAAAAGTAAATTTTTACAAAAAATAAGATACAGCTGGCTGCATAATCAACACAAACATATTTTATCATGATCACAGTTAAACCGTTTATGCTTCCAGGTTGGTTGGTATAAATTAGTTGCAACAACAGGTTTTGCCTTTAATGATCATATTTTACTCCTTGATCCTAGTAATCATAATAGATAAGAATATTGTCAGAAAAACACCTTCAGGGCTCCTGAGTTTCTTCTGAGGTTTCCCTGGGATAACTCTTTATCCCCACAAGCCTCAGTTCCTTTGCCCTTTTACTGGACTTCACAGATTCAGTGAGAAAATCTTTGCTAGCTTTAGAAAGAGCTAGCCTGGACTATGACTTGTCAAGAAATCACTCTGGCCCCAGGCAATTAGTAAGGAGACAAAAAAACAAAGATTTTATGTAGGACAAAAGAAATATACAGAAAAAACTGACCACAGAATTGAAGACAGAAAAACAAAGCAAATAAAATTCTTACCCTCTCATTTGGCTACACTCTAGGCCTATTGAGAGAACTGCTACTATCACCAGAGTCGGGGGCTGGAGTGGTGTGGGTGCTTATGGCACATACCTAACAGTCCAGAGGTCCTAAGTTTGAGGCCATAGTAGAAGCATTCATAATGGGGGCCTGTCAGATTCCAGTGAATCTGTGAATTCTGCTAAATACCTTGTCACTTTAGCAACATGAAAAAGGAAGGATCACAGAAATCACCCTTCCTTCTGATTCTGCCCATCCTGGATGCTGAGGCTTTAAAAAACATCCAGAGTCCATAATTCTATTGCAGCTAGACTCTAAAAACCTCCAAGCTGCACCTTGTTCCTCCCAACCATCAGCATTAATTTAATTGCTCATAAGCCACCAGAATCCTCCAGAAATTTCTGGTCTTCCTGAGCTACCTGGTACTCCTCCAGCTGATGGGGAATATGTCTGGATGTCTTTTCTATAAATGAATTGAATTCCCAATTACAGGCAGAAAGGGTCTTGGGTGGCCAACCTGATAACCCCAGGTAACCTGTCAGGGCTCAAGGTAGAGATGATATCTTTTATTAGACCAACAAGATTTTTCTTTAATTGCAAGCTTTCAGGTATAAACACCCTTCATCTAGCATCAGAGACAAGATTGTAAAAGTTCTCCTGGGTACAAATGAAAGTTCCTATTTCATAGACTTTCACAGAGGAGTCAATAGATGGAAAACTCCTCTGGGCAGGCAGTTCTTAGCTGGAAGGGAGTCTCTCAGCTCTTGTGAGGGTCTGTGGTGAGGCAAATTGCCTTAAACAAAGGCCGGAGCAGTATCTCAGGTTTCAGGTGGTCAAAGTTGCTTCCTGGTTGAGAAATTATAAAGATTTCATTTAAAAAATTCACTTTTTTTTTAATGAAATCTTCATAATTTCCCAGTCAGGAAGCAACTTTGACCACCTGAAACCTGAGACACTGCTCCTGTCTTTGTTTAAGGTAATTTGCATCATTACAGAGCCTTGCAGGAGAGATGAGAGACTCCTTATCAGCTAAGAATTGCCTGCTCAGAGGAGTTTTCTATCTTTTGACTCTTCTGTACAATCCTATGAAGTAGGAACTTTCATTTCCATCAAGGAGAACTGTTACAATCTTTTCTCTGATGCCTGATAAAGGGTGTTTACGCCCAAAAGCTTGTAATTAAAATTAAAAAAAAAAAAATCTTGTTGGTCTAATAAAAGACCATCGAGCCCTGATTGCTTTTTCCTTTAGACCAGAGGTACTCAAACTGTGGTCCATGGACCACCACTGGTCTGGAAGCTCCATTCAGGTGGTCCGGAGAAAGATTGTGGAACAATCAACAGTATCTGTACTTGTAAGGTAAGACTATTGATATGAAAATATGAGCTGCATACTTTAATTTGTAGAACAAAAAAAACTGTATTAAGTGGTCCACCAAGACTCTAAGCAATTTTCAAGTGGTTCACAAAAAAACACCATATTTGAGAACTACTGCTTTAGAGAAATATGGCTACAACCTAGATACCAGGTAACCTGTCTACATTTTACCAATTCAGCATTCTCCCTTCCTCCTACCTATCTGCCTTACACCTCTTGTCTCCCTTTCCTTCTGATCCTCACTGCCAGGCATTTGCATTATCACAGACTTGCATTTTGCATATTGGCTTCTATTCCATCCAGGCAAGCACACAAAACACCACTAGGCTCTCCCTATATGCCTGAAGAAGGGTGTTTGTGCCTGAAAGCTTGCAAAGAACCATTTTTCCAACTATTCAGTTGGTTTAATAAAAGATATCACATTTACCCAAAGAACTTTGTCTGCCTATGTCCTTAGACCAGGGGCGGGCAAAATGCAGCCCGTGGGCTGGATGTGGCCTGCCAGGCCAATTCTATCTGGCCCCTAAAAAATTTAGAAAATTAATATTTATCTGCCCCTGACTGCCTGTCATGTGGGCCTCGATGGCTTGCCAAAACTCAGTAAGCGGTCCTCCACCTGAAATAATTGCCCACTCCTGCCTTAGACCAACATGGCTACAACCAGCAACCCTACAGTATAACATTGGCTTTCCAACAAGACCATGTATGCGATATCAGTACAACAAAAAAAACAAGGAAACTTTCATGACACCCCACAAATCCTCAGCCAATCACAGTGTTTTTGACAGTCACTATAGACATAAACATGCTGCCTTTTAACTGTTTACTACAAACAATATGAGTGAAATTCTGGCCCCCAATGAGCATAATAGCAAGACTTGCCCCTTCGGTACTCAATCTTGTAAACTCATGAGTTAGTCGTGTAATTAGTGCTGTTGTTTCACTGTAACCAGAATTTCAAATTGGACTTGGAATGTGTTTCATCCAAATATTTAAAAATTGAGTCTTTTCCCTTCTGAAAATAGGAAACCTGAAAATCATGCAATTTAAATTATTTATGATAATAAGTGTAGGGTTCTCTTTATGTGGTTTTTTTGTTTGTCGATTTTTTAGGTTGTTGGGGGGGTATTTTTTTCTATTTAAATTTTCAACTGCCAAGACTACAGAGGTTTTGAGGGGGCAGGTTTGGTTTTCTTAATTTTAATAAAACCTGAAAGTCTTGTGTAGTCACTTATCCCCAGGGTTGGGACTTTTAAATAAACAGTTGCATATTACAAGGCTTAATAAAATGTTGAGGTGGTTAGACTAATTTCGGTCATTAACAAAATACTCTCTTTTGTTCAGTTTTAAGCAAATTTTATACATCTAATATAGCCTTCTCAGGATGTAAAATATATGCACAGGATGATAAATATAACCTACACTGGATGATGGCCAAAACAATTTTATTGAATTAAATATATGAGCTATGCCACTGAACTGCCCATCACAAAGCTCTAGATAAATAAACAGATGGGGGTTCATGATGAGGCAGATTTTTTGCCTACTTTTCAGATTCTGGATGTTGAGAAAGTACCTTGAACTTTCAAAACTTAAAAGGAAAGGAAGGTATAAGCTCAGAAATATTAGTAGGTAATCAATATTTAACTTGTTGAACCACTTTTAAATGCTTGCAGTTTTGCACCTTTGAAGTAAAATGGCCCTGTAAATGATTGATGAAACAAAATCCATGCTATCCAACTTTATTATTGTCAACCAGACATTATTTCTCATAGTTTCGTATTCACAGAGGGGGAAGGAAAAAACATATATGCAAATTGCAGTAAAAGAGAGGGAAAAAACATTTTAGAGGTATATAACCAATAACCATAAAATAACTTTTATCAATCTGTAACAGTAGAAAATAATGCTATTACTTTTGCTACTCTATAATGTAATCTGCATATTTGGTATGAACAGGAGATCTGATATGGTGGAACCCAAGTGTAAATTAACTTTTACTTTCCTGCTACACAGATGCTTCTGATTTTTTATTCTATAAAGCTACTGCAAATAACAACCAATTTATGAATAAGAGATCAGACCAAAAGTCAAGTATTACTACAGAAAACATTTTTAACTGTGGAAACCTGTGTAGAATTGCAGACCCTGCCCCAGCTATTTTTACACTGTTTTTAACTGTCTTTTGTTCCTTGAAGAATTTTCTCTACAATTGCTACCTCCATGGTACCTCCTACATATGACCTCTCACTGAGATATTGCTAAACAGCAAAATATCATTACTATGCCTGTCTCTTGACCAATAAGCCACTCAATTTGGTCCACTCTGAAAAAGTTTTTGAATGATACTGCCAGCCAAATGTATCAGAGTTACCTCATGCAAAAAGATGCCACACCCAATGTCAACATTTTTCAAAAGATTGATGTTCCATTTTTCCCCATGACCCACTTCATCCATCCATGTTATTAGTGGTAGTAATACTAAAAAGGTAAAGGTTTACATTTAAACCTCTCCACTGGTAGCTGACAAATTTTGGATGTGAATGTATTCTGATGATCACTTATTACTTAGCATTTTCCCATGGGATCCCCACCTCATTCAGTCAATTTCTTTTTTTTTGCTACAGGCCATATTCAATGCACACCTTCCTTCACTATACACATAATTAATCATGTCCTTCTGACTGCTTATATATGAGTTGCAAATGTCTGAGTCCTTCACAAGCATTAAAGACTTCAAAATGACCCTTCAAAGGGCAATGAATCCTTTTATTTTTATTTGTTATTATTTTTTCCACCTGGGGAGTTAAGGGTCTTGTTGCAAGTTACACTGTGAGCAGCAAAAATGTTGATGGGTGTTAGTGCTAGCTCCAGTTTGGAGCAGTCACAGTTCAGGTTAGCAGGATCCTGGAGGAATGAAAGGTAAGAATTCCTGCCTGACCCCTGGGGCTTCCTGCCAGGTGGCAGGGTTCCCCCTGCTTTCTGTTGTACCTTGACCACAGGGCATTACTTACTTCTGCTTGTGCTGTCTGTCTCAGGGAGCAGGCAGAGAAGGGTTAACCTGCCTATCCAACTGCTGCTGCTCTTCTGGACCAGAGAGCAGCAGTGGTCAGGAAGGCAGGTTAAGCCTTTTCTGCCTGGTTCCCAGGACAGACAGCATGAGCAGCCACAAAAAACTGGGGGGCAGAGGGGGTACAGGGACAGTGAGCAGGGGTCTCAGGTTCTGAGGAGGTCAGGAGGGGGCAGTGAACAAGATGAGTGGAGGAAGGGGGTGAGTGGAGTGTTTACACTATGGTGTAACGTACAGCATACATTAATGTAACATGAACTGGGTACACACAGCTCAGAGATGATCCTTCCCTGCAGTGACATAACTTTGAGCTGCCTAATGAGTGCTTAAAACTAGTTTCAGGCATTAATATGCAAACAATCCTGGAGTTAAGAGCTGCAGAAGCCACCACTCCCCACCCCCAATTACCGTCTAACAGGGGCCTTAGACCTTAAAGTATCCCATAATTTTAAGTAATCAGTGAAATTGTGGGCTTAATTTACAATTTAGTGGGCATGTCTATACATGCAGTTAATTCAGTGCAATAAACTCCAGAGTTTATTGCCATTTGCACATATTCGCAGGATTGCAGCACATTGAGCCAGGTCAGAGCAGTCCTGTCAGACCAGGGCTGCTCCCTCATTGCTCAACATGCTGCAGAGGGGTATCTGTGGCACAAGGATGCTTCAGTGTGGGGCTACCTGGCAGGCAGCCAGGGTAACGTCTACACATGTGCTACAGTGGAGTTTTTTACTCCGCAGTAAGATAGTGCTTATATTTACATGTGTTATCCTGCTGTGGAGTAAATTACTTTACTGCAGCCCAATAGGCGTGCATATGTAGACTCCAAGGGTGCTTGTCCATGTGACACCTCACCTGTTTCCACATTACACTTTTCCTGCGTCCATGTGACAAAAATCACCATTAAGCTAGCTAAATAGCATCTGTGTATCCATGTTATCAGCTGATTTTATCCTTTTAGATATTTTTTATCGTGGTAATTTAAAACACTTCTGATATGTTTTAGTTTTAGATCCTGAATTTCTGCTAAAAGGGTTATTTTTATCATTTAAATTTGTAATATGAATCGGACTTATGCCCAAAATTATGGTTTTCCCTGCTTTGCAACTATTGCACCAGCAGGTGGTGCTAGGGTTCACTTGTAAATCCATGGAAATCCATTGAATCTCTATTGTAATACTTCAACAAGACTCAGGGGCTAATCTTACAATTTTTTACTGGTGATTTGGTTCAAGGTTCAGATTAATGAAAAATATAACTTTTTGGATTCCAAAAAAAATTGTTTCCTGTATTTGAATCTACTTCATGGCAGAGATCAAATTGTTATGGGTCAGGCAGTTCAAGGCTAAAGCTGATAGTGGACGCGTCACTTTCAACCTGGAGGGATGTCGGTATTGGAGTCCCCAAGGGCTCGGTCCTGGGGCCTGTACTGTTCAACATCTTTATCAGTGATCTGGATGTGGGTGTGGAATGCACGCTGTCCAGATTCGCTGATGACACTGAGTTGTGGGGAGAAATGGGCATGCTGGAGGGGAGGGACAGAATCCAGCTACATCTAGGCAAATTACAGAGGTGGGCAGATAAGAATAGGATGGAATTCAGCACAGACAAGTGCAAAATGCTGCATCTAGGGAGAAGGAACCAGCAACACACCTACAGGCCGGGGAACACCCTTCTTGTCCACACGGTGGCAGAAAGGGATCTTGGAGTCATTTTTGACTCCAGGATGAACATGAGCCGTCAGTGCAAGGAAATGGTCAGTAAGGCTGACTGCACCTTGTCATGCATCTACAGATGCATCACAAGCCGGTCCAGGGAGGTGATCCTTCCCCTCTATGTGGCATTGGTCAGGCCACAGTTGAAGTACTGTATCCAGTTCTGGGCACCACACTTCAAGAGAGATGTGGCTAGCATTGAGAGGGTCCAGAGGAGGGCCACTCGCATGGTCAAGGGGCAGCAGGGCAGGCCCTATGAAGACAGGCTAAAAGGCCTGAGCCTATTCAGCCTCCATAAGGGAAGGCTGAAATGGGATCTGGTGGCTATTTACAAACTCACCAAGGGGAACTAGCGGGAATTGGGGGAAGCTCTGTTACCCTGGCCACCACCTGGGGTTATTAGGAATAATGGCGACAAATTGTTAGAAAAAAGGTTCAGGCTGGACATCAGGAGACATTACTTTACAGTTAGGGCTGCCAGGCTCTGAAATGGGTTCTGAAGGGAGGTGGTGCTCTTTCCTACCTTGGGGGTCTTAAAAAGGAGGCTGGACAGACATTTGGCAGGGGTGATATGACCCCTGCACCCATTCCTACCTGGGGCAGGGGGTCAGACCTGATAATCTGTTTAGGTCCCTTCTGACCTTAAGCACTATGATACTAAGGTGATGGAAATACTATTTTGCCTTAGAAGCCCCCTCAGCCTTGGGGAAGGTGTGTGGAAGGACTGTTTTGCCTGAGAAGCCCAGCAGGGCAGAACACCACAGCCAAGAAGCTGCCTAGCTTGAAATTCTACATCAACGGGACTGGCTGGTTCTATCAAGACTTTTGCAAAAAGAGTGGGTTCTATCTGAAAAGCTGCTAGGCTGCAGAAAAGACTCAGGGAGAGAGGGAGGGCAGGTTGGAGTGTATGTGGATGTAGAATACACAAGGAAGGTAAAAAAATGGGGCTCCATGAACAAAGACAAATAAAAAGGGTGCTGTGCCTGTGTGTAGGATGCCATTGGTAGTGAAAAACTGGCTGAAAAACTTTTTTTCTGAAAAGAATAACATTATATCACAAAGTTAACTTTCAACCAACACTCTTCAGAACTGCAAATCAAGTCTTAGTCTTGATTTTTAGGGAAAACCCTATTTTTAACCCAAGAAAACAGGCTAAAATGGGCATTCTTAAAGAAGCTGCACTATGGGAAGAGTAAGAGAGGCATGCACCCCAACTAGGGGTACTGAGAGGGAGCCAGCAGCCATGGGGAAATCATAATTACTTGTGATAATTACCTGGGCTGCATGAAAAGACAAACAAAGAAAAAGGAACATTGCATACATGATCCTTGAAATGAGCTAATGAAGCATATTTCAGTAAGTAGTTGCTTGGACTAGGTTGACCAAGCTTTAGTTGCTGATGTATTCAAAGAATGTGAGGACTTGTCTACATCATGGCAGATGAAAGTTAATGGTGAATTCCCACACACTTTTTTCAGTAAAAGGTTGTTAAGGGTAGCAAAGAGGCACTTGGCAGAGGCACTGCCAGCATTTTTACTGGAGATGAAAGTGGTGTAAGGTGAGTGTCTGAGGCTTCTGTTCTTCTCTTCTGCCTGCTGTGTAGCATACGAAACATAGCATTTGGGAACTAGAAATAGGAGGGAGGGTGAAGTTAAGAGCATAAGACTTTGTATTGTAAAACCACCATGCAGTTATTCCAGCCCTGAAATGGTGGTACCCCTCTTGTATGTGAGCGGGAGGGGGTGGAGAATGAGGGGCAAGAAGTGGGGGGAAGGGTATATCCCCCACCCCACCTTGAAACCTTGCCCTGCTGATTCAGGACTTCATACTGTGGGATATCTTGCACCAACATTCATGGCAATTAAACCCTATTTACATGAAAATTTAAGTAAACAATGCAAGCCACCCTCCCTCAGGGCACAGCCAAGTGTCTTAGCTTTGCCTTGCTTAGTTGTCCTTTTTCAAGTGCTGCAAAAGTGGTCTCATCCTGCAGGAGAATGCTGCACTGACATTAGTAGCCAGCATTGTTGTTGAACTGGTCTTGAGGGGCCAAGTGTCCCGCTGGGCTGAGTCCCATCCACCTCAAAAGTCTCTTGTTCATGGATATACTGCACTGCACCAGCTGTTGGCAGCAAGCATAGAACCAGTTGAACTGCTTCCCAATGGGCTGAGTCCCATTCTCTGTTCATGGATACAGTGTATGCACCCCAATCCCTGCTCCATGAATTTATAAACCCCCAAGGGACATCCTCCCCCCTCCCCACCACTGGCTTCATTCTGGTATAAAAAAAAACAACCCAGACAGTCTGGTGCTGGCATGGAAAAGCACCCTGTGGAAACAGTGCATTGCACAAAGGGTGCCTCCCCCCGCTTCACCCAGCTTTGGGTGATGCCTGTGTACACTTGGGGAACTCTGCGGGGCTTTGCAGGGAAAGGTTTGGCGCCAAAAAAAAGTGCCCAACTGCCTCCTGCGTGGGGGGTTAGCTTTGCACAAAAAGATTTCATGCCTCAGCTCCCCCCCAGTGCCCTGTGCAACTTGCACCCAGGAAAAGAGAGTGGCATAAGTGCTGCAGCTGGGTGTTTCTTGTCCTAAAGCACTGCCTGGAAGTAAGGTAGGATTAAAGGGGCATGAGGGTAAAAATGTTCTGACATGCCCTCTAGTGCTTTTTACTAGTCATATCATAATAAGCCCTTACGTGGTAAATCATGTCTATATTACTTATTTAGCTATCTTAAACTAAGATGGGAAAATTAAACCAGGAATATTTTGAGCGACTAAATGCTGAGTATGTGTACAAGGGCCCCTAGATGTTTATTTCACAGCTAAATATCCTACTACACAGTAAATATCTTATATAGGCACACCCAGTATTTTGTATTATACGTTTGAGCACAACTTCAAAATCGTCTATTGCAGTTGTGAGACTTTGATACTTCAGCAAAACTTGTTCCTGTTTTATCCCATTGGGCAACCAGCAGATGAGGCACACACTACTGATCAGGAACCTAACTATTATAGGTTAAGTATGTGAATTGTCTCATGGGGCAGGGATCTACTATGGCAAAAAACTTCATTAATCATGGGATCATCATGTCTCTTCCTGCAATTTAATTGTTTCATTCACTACACAACTTTCAACCTCTGAAATAAATGTGAATGACTCACTAGGATTTCTACAATACTCTCATTTGCCTCCAGTGTAATGTTTATGTCCTGAATTAAATGAGGCTAGGATTTGTGGAAATAAACATGTATGATCATGTAATTAGGAATCATATCACAAAGTCTACACAGAGTGTGTATGTGTGGTAGGGAAGTGGGGGGACGCGGGGGATTGACAATTAAGCCTGAATTTCCTGAAGTTGTTAGTATTTTACTTAACAGTTTTATGTATATATTTTTATTTTTATGTTGTAGATATTTGTGTAGGGAAGAAGGGAAGGGGAATATGCACACAAGGAAAAGCAGACTAAAACTATTAAATTATACAAAGTCTTTGATTCAAGAATATGACTTTAGTATTTGGGGAGTTATGCAGCCAATTACATGACAGCAGAATCATGTGAGACCCAACATATGAAATAACCTTTTAAAGCTAACTAGGTTTTATCTTGTGTTATCATTTCCATATCTTTTTAATGATGAAAATAAGGATCTACATAGAATATCTGAGACCAGTGGTGGCCAACACTTTTGACAGGTGTGCCACAAGTTAAGACTCTCCATTTTCAAGTCCCACTCTGATTCATGCCACCTTAGTTGGGGACTGCTGTGGGGGAATGCTATTTTACATGACAAGCAAGGATACAAAGCCCTGAATTTGGTGGCAGCTTCAGGACCAAGGCAGGAATAACCTGACACTTGCCAGTGACAAGTGACACCTCAAAACAGCAGCACCCTGTTCCTGCTCCACTCCACAGAGTGTTCTGATCCTTCCGTCCACTCTGGTTCCTTCCTTTGCTGAACTCCTTGGGCTTGTGTGCCACACACAGCAACTGCCCAAGCCATTTGTAACATGTGTGCCATGGTTAGGTTCCCCTGTTCTAAACAATTAATGGATAATCACATAGAACTACCAATATCAGTCCATCGTGCAATCGGTGTATTAAAACAAAACAAATAGGTTAGCTTTACAATATTTGTGAAGTGTTTTGGAAATGTAAACAGAAAGGTATAATGCCCCCACAGCCTGATTTTTCCTCTACAGAATCATTGCATGACACTAAATTTAAAATATCCATTGACTGTAAGGTGAGTTCTTTACACAAGAATATTTTAGTAAATAAAATGTATTATTTCCTTCAATGATTTGAGGCCTCAGGTATCCACAGCCAATTATACCTTTTAAAAAAAGATGCTGGCTTGTTGCAACTCAGCTAACTCTAGTTTTCAGTATCCATGGTTTCAGGAACTAGGTACAGACATTGCAAAACCCAAGGCAGAACTGATCCAAGTTCTGTGGCTTTCTGCAAGTGGCATAGTTTAGATTGGTAGTGAACAGAACACAGAATTGCCCTTTGGTGTGGGAGGCCCATCTTAGACTGGGTTCTGCCATTTTGAAAGCAATCTATTTGTGCTGAACTTCTGTTTAATTATGGGTAATTGGTTTTGTGAACTGAATTTCTGTTCTGTTCTGAGTATAGACCAGTTTCACTTATACTGCTAAAAGTGTAATGTTTACCTAGTCATGAGGTTTAACTGCTACTGTACACTAAAGAATGAATATACTTTGAACCAGAAATATTTTACCATGGATATTTAAGTGATTCCTTAATATTCATAGGTTTCTGTATATTTTACCCATAAATCTAAAAGCACATTTTATGTTCATTTCATTCTCAATAAATATAGAAAAAAATTTCCAGTGAAAAAATACATGGTTTCTAATTATAGCATTCAGTTTAATTTCATCATGGGAATATTTTCATAGAAATTCCATTTGGTATTCAAACCTGTACTCATGAAATAAAAATAAAGTTATATCTGCTACAAGAGCTATATTTTTTGTCTCATATATTCTGTATCATTACATTCTCCATAGGGAGATACAAATTCCTTGGGTTATTATAATATTTCCAATAAGCCAAATGTTTAGTGTCAAATGTATAAACTTCTCTCCACCTATCCACCTCTGCAAAAAACTGCAAAACAATCAGTTGAAAAGTGAAATTAGACAGGATAATAGACATAGGAAATATGCAAAATATATTTTAAAAGGGAAAAACATATTTATATTTTTAAGAACAGGTTAAATATAAAAAGTACTTGAAAATGTAGAAATTCCTAGTCTGGAGATAAATTAATTCTTTTTCAACACAACTTCTCTGAGCAGGGCACTATGTTTACCTCAGTATTTACCCTGTGAGTGTAGTCAGTTTTTCCATAGTGAAGCCTTTCAAGGTTTTGGTCACTCTCTATCCATTGCAGGAAGTCTAATCCATTTCCTGTCAGCAGTACCAATGATCCCAAGAGTTGTTGCTAATTAGGGGATGTGGAAATGTAGTGGGGTGCCTATACCCCCTCTTTCAGACTGAACCACACCTCAGGAATCTCTAAGGACCTTTTTTAAAGTCTTAAAAGCAAGTGAGAACCCCTCTGTGCCCACAGTTGCACCCCCCTGCACTTTTCCCTCTTCCCACCTGCAGCTGCTGCTTTCCCTGCTGTTCCTGGGTGGGGGAAGCTTCAGAACTACCCCTAACTATTCCTGCCTGAGAGTTGGGCTCAGTTGGGACAATGGCAGCAGCAGCAACTATGAGCCAGGGCAGAGGAAGTTGCCCTTTCCTGTGCCTGCACCCATGGGTCCGGGCAGGGTGGAGGAACCTTCCTATCAATGCTGATGCAACCCTGTGCAGTTTGGCTGGAGAAGGCAGGTGTGGCTCTGAAGCTTCCCTACTGTCCTGGGTACAGTGGGAAAAGCAGTAGAGGTGGGCAGTGGACAGGGGAGGGGAGGGGAGAGGGCATGACTCTGAGTACAGAGAGGGAGGGGAGCTTCTTTAAAATGTCCACAGGGTCTCCTGTGGTGTGATCTGCCTCACCAGTGCATGGGGCAGGAAGTGGAGGCTGGGAGGGGGAGTGCAGCCATCTCTGAAGCATGGGTTGCTACTCACACAGCCCTCTTTGCTGAATCCTGAATCCACCCATATAGCTAATAATTTTAATAAATAATAAATTCATAGTATGTAAATTCTACATTCGCACTGGAATTTGATATGTTTTCATGAGGTTTTTTCCCTTTTCTTTCTTCCTTTTATGTTTGATAAATAGATTTTTCATCAGCAAATCCCTTTGGTCAAGCTAAAACCATTAATAAAATTGCCATATATTTTTGGCTAGGGAGGATGGCCTAAATTCACAAAGTAGAGGGAAGAGGATGGTGGCTATATCCTTTTTTTACTCAATAGCCCATTCTTAGCTCAACAGAGTTACATTCTACTCCCTTGAAGTAGAGTATGCCCAGGTCAAGACACATACTTCAAATGGATTCAGGAAACCTATCTGCCTGACAGGTTTTAGCCATGGCCTCACAGTATGGTGCAATAACCATGCTGTCAGCATACTGTGCAATAACTGGGTTACAGTGTACACTGAGGTTTGTGTATCTATATGTTTTAAAGTTTTTCACTTTCACCTGGAAATAATTAAATATGCGTTTAAGCATGGAATGGGACTTCGGTTTTCCAACTGAGTGACCTAACCATTGTACTATTAGTCATTTTTATTCTCTGGACTAATTAATATTTAAATATTTTATATAAAGCAAACAGAGGAATTTGAGGGAGAGAAAAGGGACACTGCACACCCTACATCCACTAGTTAGAATGGAAGAAGGAAAGAAGGACCCACCTGTACAGCTTCTAGTCTAGTACAATGGCTTTTTCACTTGTGGAACCTTAAAATTTTTTGAATGGAGCTGTGGACCCCTTCAGAAATTTTGAATGGGCCAGTCATTAATCAGGTCCCACACCACTTCATGAAGACAGTCCTCTGCACCTTGCCTTTAAGGTGTTTACAGACATGAGGGGGAAAAGACCAAAATAGTGCTTTATTTTCAGCTTGGTACTCCCCTACACCAAGTGCAGCACATGCCCTGAAAAGGAATCATGTCAGTTTGACCCAGCTCACACAGTGTCTGTGTAGCTCATGCACTTCAGCAGAGCTTTTTGACACTTATTTAATAGCTGACCCATCCATTCTCCTGAACCAAATATCCTCTGGCATGTTCTCATTTTCCTATCATATCTTGTTTGGGTTTTTTTGCTGTTCCCTTCTCCTACAAGTCATGTTTTTGTGTGACTAATATTGCATACATGTGTAGGTTTCACCATGTGGCTGCCTGACTAGAGTACAGGACCATACAGCAAGTGTCAAAAACATCATCTTCGTGAGTGCAGACTTGCCATTTTGGCACATCAAGTAAAATAGCATTCCTTAGAAATCAATCAATATGTGTCTCAACTGGGGCATACTCTACTTCAAGAGAGTAGAATGCAACTCTGTTGAGCTAAGAATGGGCTATTAAGTAAAATCAATCAATGACTACGCAGTAACAACTGCACAGTTGGGAACATGTGTAGATGCTCCCATGCAGTACTTCTTTTAATGCAGCCTAAAATAGCAATTGCATCACACTGTTGGCTTATATTGAATGTGTGATCCATGATCCACTGTAGCCCCAGATGATTCTTAGCATGACTACCACTTGGCAATTATCTCCCATTCCATATTTGTTCATTTGGTTTTTCTTTCCCAGGTGTAGCACCTTAGATTTCTTTTTGTTGAATTTTAGATCATCTATAGCCCAGTTCTTCAGCCTATTAAGATCCTTTTCAATTCTACTCTTATTCTCACCTGGTGAAGGGCAGTGTATATACAAAAGCTCATCCCAACTATACAGCTGGCCTAGTAAATGATATCCCTCAAAAGCCTTCCTTACTACTCCTGTCCTTCAAATCCACCTATCCTTGCAAGCACTCATACTTTTGTGACACTTGCAAACTTGATGAGGAAGCCCTCTAATCCTGCATCTGAGTCATTAATAAAAAATAAGGCATTAATAAAAGCAGCAGCCAACCCAGAAGAGAACCCTTGTCAAAGGCCATTTAACACTTCTTACCATTCTGACTTCTTTCAAACTTATTGTTTACTCTTTGCTTGTGTTACTCAGAAAATTACTGTATTTTTTGGACCATAAGACGCACTTTTTTCCCCCCAAAAGTGGGGGGAAAACGAGGGTGCGTCTTATGG
>NW_017728951.1:52763794-52793336 GCF_001723895.1 Crocodylus porosus
TTACACCGGAAGCCGGCGCCCGTGCCGGTGGCCGGGAGCCGGCAATAAAAATGGCCGGCCACCGGCACACATAGTCTCTCCTGCCATAAAAACTGGGTGCGTCTTATGGTCAGGTGCGTCTTATGGTCCGAAAAATACGGTATGTATCCACCCAACAGTAACTCGGTCTAGTTAGTTTCCCTATGAGTGTGTCAAAATGGAATGTGCCAGAAGCCTTTCAAGATTTCAAGTATAAATATCTATTTCATTCCCTTCACCCACTAAACTAGTTACCCTGTCAGAGAAGAATATCAGGTTAGCTTGCCATAATTACTATGGCTGTGTGAAGCCTCAGAACCTATTTCATTTCAAAGGTGTTTCAGCCCATTTTGGCAGCTGAAATACCAAATCGGAATCGGAATGAGAGACCGAGAAAAAGCTCCCAGAAGCAGAGGCAGGCCATCCTGGATCAGTGGGGGAAAGTGGAGGGAAAGGAGGGTGCATTCCAAAGGCAAGTGAGGTTACCTAGAACGTTAGGGAGATGCTTGCTCTGGATGGCCAGCCCTTCTCCTTAGTTCAGTGGCCAGGGTTCAGGTGGCTCATGGCACTCATGGCCCCATCATACCACATGCCTGCATGCACCACCTTCAGCAGGACAGTGGTACCCTCCCTCTATGAGGCATGCAGGGAGTACTTGAGGGAGGAGCTGCACAAGGCAGGTCTGCAGGTGACCTTGCACTTCACCTTGGACATCTAGAGTAGCTGAGGTGGAGATCATGCCTACCTCTCCCTCATGGGGCACTGGTACAATCAGTCAGGTCATTGGTAGGTTCTCCTTCAAGTGGTGGTGATGGGTGTGTCCCACATGGAAATGGAGATCATGGGGGCCATGAACCACATGGTGTAGGGGTACGTCATTTGGCAGAGTGAGATCACCTGAGGTTTCATGGTTACAGACAATGGGGCCAATATGGTCAAGGCTGTCCGTGATGCCAACTTTGTTAGCATCCACTGTGTGACACACAAGTTCCACCTTATAGTCAGGGAAGCCTTGGATGGGGACAGGGCTGCCAGTGAGGGTGCTGTCACAACCAGCCAGCTAATTTTAAAATGCAGGAGGTGGTGGGCTACTTCCACCAGAGCATCAAGGGAGGCAAGATGCTGCAGGACAAACAGGCAGAGCTGAGCGCCCTGCAGCACAAAATCATGCAGGATGTGGAGACTCAGTGGAACTCCACATACCTGATGCCCAAAAGGCTGGCTGAGCAACAGAAGGCCATCCACGAGATGGCCTTGCTCGGGGAGACTGGAATCAGAAGTCTCCTTAAGGCTGAGTGGAATACCATCTCCCATATCTTGGTGGTGCTCAAGCCATTCTTCAAAGCTGTGTTGAGCCTCAATGCTGGTGATGCCCTCCTTAGCCAGGTTATCTCCATAGTAAGGGAGATTCAGAATGAAATGGAGAACTTCCAGGGGATCGATGTTCCTGGCAAACTGCTGTCACCAGAGGTGCAGGCACTGGTGGAGTGGCTGAAGGACGGCATCAAGAAATGGCTTGATTTGTTGTCCAGCACAGTCTACATGCTGGTGGGCATGTGCAACCGAAAGATGAAGGGGAGCATCTGCTGCAGCAAAACCCTGGATCACTGGATGGAGGTTTTGGTGAACAGGGTCAGTGTGGCAGAATGGCAGAGGTGGGGGGACGTGGAAGAGGGGGAACCATTTTCCCATGCCAACATTCCATCCACCATCCAGTCTACTCCATCACAGGTGCTGCCAATGTGAGCCAAGGGCATGGCTTCCATGTTGGAGTCCAGAGGCACCACACCCCAGCATTGCACAGGTAGCTCCGAGGGCTCAGTGGCTACCTATCTCACCAAGGACATGGAGCCACTGCTCTGCAACCCCTTGGCCTATTGGACAAGCCACAGCCAGATGTGGCTGGATCTGGGCACAGTTGCCTGCAAGCAACAATAAGCCATATTTTTCTAGACACATAGTATAACATCACCTTTTTTCCCTAAGCCTCTTCTGAAATAGCGTGTGTCTCTCAGTGTTGATTTGGGAGTTGCCCATGATATGAGTCATGGGATTTATCACACCAAGTTTCTGTAATGCCAATTAAGTAAACATTTTATTTACTTGCTATAAATTTATGTTCACCCTGCTTGTTATCCATTCCCCTTGTATTTGTACTTATATCTCAAAGCTATTTTCAGTTTGCTGAACTTGTTCTCCAGTGGCAAGCTTGAAATCAGGTGGCTTGCAGAAATAGAGAAACTTTATTAGCTTGGGTTTGTAGGTTGTAGCTGTGTTGGTTTAAGAACACAGGCAGGACAAGGTTCTTTGGGTGAATCTGAAATCTTTTTCCAGCTATTTGAGTTGGTTTAATAAAAGATATCAGATTCATCCAAAACACCTTGTTAGCTTGGGTTTGTAACTGTAAATTAGTTTTGAAATTCAATTTTTAAATATAAAATATTCTTATTATAATGCATCATTCCATCTGATTATTCCATAATTATATTGCACCTTTTGGTGTTTTTTGTTAAATATTTATTCACTGAGGATGCTCATATATTTATCTTAGTATTTGCGGTATTCCCCCATTTTCCCTATACTTAACATGAAAGTATTTTCACAAATGCTATAAGTGATAACTAATTTCAAATCCTGGTGATCTGTCTACAAAAATTGGCAAGACTTTGAGTCTGATTCTCATATCTTTAAGGATATGACTTTTGGATCCTTTGCATTTTGTAAGAATGGTGCCTTTCATCATGTGGTTCTGGGTTTCTGCTTCTTTCTTGTGCACCTCTGCAATACCATGCATTTTTCTGTATTCTAATTTGTCACTTCTAGCCATGAATGTAGCTGTTTCTGAAAGAATAAAATTCATGGGCAGAGGTTCTGAATTAAATTAATTGCATTTTCAGCCACACATAAAGATGCTGGTGGGAATTGAAGGAAATATCCTGTACCAAATGCATGCCTTAGTCATCAAACAATATACATTTTGAGCCAGAGATAATGCATTGGCAGCCAAATTGGCATACAATACATAATCCATAGAAGAGATATCTAAGCTTTTATTCCTTGCTCTGGTCAGTCATTGCTGTTAGAAGAACAAGGCAGTTCTCTGGCGCTAGATTTCAACTATCAGAATGAGATAAGCTGATTTTAATTTGTTCTCATTTCTGATTGTAAAAGTATAAGGACTTTCTCTTGAAATACTATTAGGTCTCAACCTTGAAGTTATTTGTGATAGTATCAGTGCTTATTCACTTATGAATAAAAAGCTATTATTTTCATTCCAGTAATTCCCTTCGTGGAAGATAGTGTCTTTCTCTTACTAGACCATAGCACATTAAGATCCATTGCAAGAAACATACAAATCCCCTATTGAATTCAATTATATTGATTTCCTTTGCTCACATAAGGAAAAAATCAACAGTAGTGATACTGAGTCAACATTAGCCTGTCCCATCATAGATGTCCAACTTCATCTGAATGGCATCTCTAGCTCTCACAGACTGAATTACTGATATTATGCAATTTAATAGCTGCAAATGTACCCCAGCATCAACATTATATCTTAGTCACCTAATCTATTCAACAGGCAAAATTGTGGAGCTTAACTCAATTGCAACACTACAACTTCGCTAAATAAGTTTTATAATTGGGCACGTGAATTGTGTTCTGATTACTGTGCCGTTTCTCACGTGTGTATATTTTAAATTTATAAATTTGTAAGTGCCTGCATAATATCCAACAACTGTGAAAAAACTACCAGGTACTTCCTAACAGAACAGGTTGGAACTCTTATTGGCATTTTCTGCACAGAGCTCTAGGCTGTATGGCCGTTGACAGATGCCGGGGGGGTGGGGAGGTGTTTTACCAGAGGAGGAGCCACATCAGTTTGACCCAGCTTCCCCAACATCTGTATAGATTGTGCAATTTAGTGGGGCTTTTTGGCGCTTTAATAGCTGACAATTAAAATGCCAAAAAGCCATGCTGAAGTGAACAATCTATACAGATGTTGGGTGAGCCAGGTCAACTGTCAGCTCCTCTTCTGGGTGGGGGTGTGCCAAGCTGAAAATGAAGCATTATTTCTCTCCCCCCTGCCACACACACATGTCAGCAGCTCATAAGCATAGAAACTGAACTACTTTCTTAGCTGCAGTCTGTCTTTTTCAAAGATTAAGACATTTAGTCTGGACAGTATGGGCATATCCACACATGCAAGCATGTGCGCTTGCAGCAGCTCAAATAGAAGTTGTGCAAATTTAAGCCAGGGCTTTTTGCCTCATTGCACATACTCAGACATGCACTTTGTTGTGGAGCAAATTGTGCCATTTGGGGCAAAATAACACTACCTGGCTCCTCCAGGATCTGCAGCTAGGGTGAGCTGGAGCCCGGGGCCAGCACCTGTGCTGTCCCCAGCCGTATAAAAATCTGCCCTAGCCAGCCATTCAAGGTTACTCACCCTCAGGAGCTTCTGTGGGAGGAGCCTCTGGGAGAAAGTTGGCCATGCCCCTTCCTGTCTCAGGGAGCAGCAGAGGCTGCTGCTGCTGCTGGTTGCTGTAAGCTTCATCTCAGGAGCTTCTGGGGAGAAGATGGTCAGGCCTTTACCTGCCTCTGGCTACTGTTAGCTATTGACTTGGTCTCAGAGCTTTTGGACCATCTCACTGCATCTGATCCTGCTTTGTCTTCCTGCCTACTACTCTGCCGCTGACTGCCGGACTGGAGGCCTGAGGGGCTTCTGGACAGATCTTCAACAAACAAAGCCCCTCCACCGCTCCAGCCATTTTCTACGTCTGCCTCAGCAGCCTTCCCTGTATGTTTTCTGCCCTTGTGTAATAAGTCCTGTGGTCCATTCCCCCTGCCCTGGTGTTTGTTGTGTGGTTGAGTAAACCAGCTCAAGTTTCCCCAGCACTTGTGTGTGTGTTTTGCCCCCCTCCCGCATTCTCAATTCATAGCCTTCCTGTTTTTGGGGGGGGGGGGGTTTCCCCCCTGTGGGGCTGTAGCTCAGTGAACCTCATCCCCTTTCCTCCCACCCTTCTCCCCCACAACATCAGTCTGCCCCTACTACATTCACCAGCCCCATGGGATATTTTGTTTTTCTTTATTGTCTTCTCTGCCCTCATGTGAAAAGATGGCAAGGCAGGAATATTCCGGGGGGTGGGGGGAAGCAGGTGTCCCCCCCCCACAGAGCTTCCTATGGCCTCCACTATGATTAAAGATCCCAGCTAAGCCCCGGCCCCACCAATGTTGCCCCCCAGGGGGAACCACTGCTATGTATAGGCAACTTCAGGGAGATGAGAAACCAGGGGGCCTGGACCCTCCACTGCTAGCCTTTCCAGCTTGGGCAGCAGGGACCCCTTTCCAGCACTCACCCACAGGCACAGGGTGAAGTGCCAACTGCCCAATCAGAAGAACCTGCACTTTGAGACTTGAGTGCAGGCCTTGGCTTGGGCAGTGGGGCCCTCAAGACTGTAGCAGCCTTCCACTTCCATGGCAAGGGGTTCTTTTTCCTTGACTTAGAGGCTGCCGCTCAAAAGGCGGTGGACAGGAAGCTCATGGTGGAGGGCAAATGCATACTCCTCAAGCCTCTAGAAGAGCTGGGGACCAGGGTGGTCCTCAGCTCCATCCCTCCCTATATCTATCACCAGGTTACGATCCAGCTGTCAGCAAAAGCATGGCTGGAGGCTGAGGGGTGCCTGGCAATCCTTATCAGAGGGCCCTGTTCAGGATTTTCTATACACTGGGGGACCCGCAGTGCTTCTGGTACTGTGTATCATGAGTGCCCCGTGGGCCAGGTGGGGAGGGCATTCACGGTTCCCACTTTCAAGAGGGGTGCCCTTATCACTGGCACCCTTCTCCACTCGGCCCCCTGGCACCCCAGCCACAACTGCAAGCCCCCCCCATATGCCCAAAGGACCACACCCTGCAACCATGTCTGGTGGAGTCCCAGGGAAAGCAGCAGCAACCAGGAGGAAGAGAGGGAGCAGGGCCCCCCACCCCTAGTCATGGGTGCCCCCCCAACCCCATGGCCGAATGGGTGCAAGTCTCATCTGGGTGTAAAGGCAAGAGAAAGTCCTGGATGCAGCTGAAGCCCTCTGATGTGCAGGACTCCTGTACCCCTCCCAAGACTACCACATGGGGTGGGAAGGAGTGGCCCGGCCTCCCCAGCTGTACCTGACACCCCACCCCTGGGAAATATCGACTAGGTGATCCCCATGGAGGAGGTTTTGGGGTGACTAGATAGCCCTGAACAGGAGCCCGTGGAGGAAGCCCTTGATGCTGGCCAAGACCTACCCCCTGAAACCACAGGCACCGAGTCCCGCATCAGAGGGGGTTGTGGTGGGGTCCTCTAATCAACAGGCTGATCTTGTAGGGGCCCCTACACAGACCCCCCCCCCCAGGGCTCCAGTTCTACCCTACCATCTTGTGAAAGAGCCTGATCCCCACCCCAACCCTTACCCCCACCCCTCTCCCATGGGGCTGCAGAGCTCACCTAATCCCAACCAGAGTCTGGGATTGTAGCGGACCAGGGGTTTGAGATGATGCCTGAGGAGCGTGAGCCTGAGGACCAGGAAGAGAATGCCCAAAAACCAGCAGGTTCCATGGAGCCTTCAGACCTTGGTCTTAATGGTCCCCTTCTCCCCTTGTGCTCTTTCAGACCTCCCACACTCACTGTTAGTACAGCCTCCTGCTAATTCTCTGCTAGAGAGCAGGGGAATGTCTGCAGCCCTAGCTTATCTCTAGCCCCCTGCTTGTTCCCCTGCCTTTGGGAGGCTGGAGACAGCAGGAAAAGGAGCAGAAGACTGGAGGCTTCTCCTGGACACATTCCCCTGCTGTCTCCATCCTCCTAAGGAGCGGGGGAACAAGCAAGGGGATGGAGACAAGCCCCTGCAAATGAGCTGGAGACAATCCCCTGCTCTCTCCAGCCTCCTGCTCATTCTCTGGTACTGCCAGTGAGTGCGTGGGGGCTGAGAGAGCCAGTGGGGAGCTGGGGGCACTAAGCGGGAGTGGGGGAAAATGAACAGGGATTGGGGAAAGTGAGCTAGGGGAATGAACCAGGAGCAGGGAGAACAAACTGGGGTGGGAGGACCAAACAGGGAGTTGGGGACGGTCCCCTTCCCCCTGTTACCAGATTTTCTCATCACTTTGGGGTATGCTCATTTTATTAGGGATATATTTCTAGGCTCTTTTTAATTCTATCAATGTGCTGCTTGTGTTTCCCTCTATAAGTCCTCATCCCCAATGGAGCCATCTTGCAGGACTCTGTTTCAGTAGGACTGGGTTCCTCCAGCCTCACACTCACTAACATGACCCAGCTGGGTTGATCAGCATGTACAGGCTGACACCCTCATATGCCAGGAATCGGTTCATTAAGGTAACAATAAAATGCAGTCAGACAGAAGCACATAGATGAACAGAATAGCTCTGAATCTGGCTGGGTGTTCAGCTGACACCATGGGTCAGCATTCAGTTCATTAGGGCATGTCTGAGCCAAACTGGGTCAATCAGCCTATACAAGCTGATCCCCCTTATGTGTCTCAAACTCAGCACGTCCCAATCTTTTGCCCTAATGGTCCTAGTAGTGGTAGCCTCTTGATGAGAAGACCCCACAGTATTTCTGGGCTTCACAGGATCTTTGACTTAGGTAAAAGAAGCATTGCTGCAGAGAAAGTGGGGAAGGGGAAGTAGAGAAGGAAAAATACACCTGGTTACCACCAGTTTGACTATAAAAGTTATTTATTGCTAAGTATATGAAATTTATAATGGTGCTAGTAATATCAGACATGCAAGGGAAAACAAACAAAAACAATTGCATTACCCTGGTTTAATTGAGCATAATCTGAATATAAATTAGAACCTTTTTTATCTCAAATTGTTCACCTAGTCTAAATAAGGACAGACTAACTTTGCAAATGTAACCAAAGAGAGAGAGTCAGCTGGAAAAAAAACAGTACTAAATTCTTAAGTTTCAATACTTTTGTATTACGAGAAATGCATGTTAACCAATATGTTAGAGGGGAAAAACTGTACTTACTGCTCAGTTCCCTTTAGCATGGTGTTACATTATTAGGTTCCCAGTTTTCTTCATATTAGCACATTAATTGCATGGTAAGGAATTTACTATTTCCTGTTACAGCAGCTCATACTATCATATATTAGAAATCAGGCTTCTGTATGTTGGTTTTGGTTGAAACTGAACAATATCCCAGAGGTAACTGATTAGTCCATTAAGGGGAGCACATTCATCTACTGAAAGCAGCAAGTCTGATGGACCTTTGATTTAGTTTCAGACAGCATTAGCTCATCCTGTGTTGGTGAGAATTGATTAGCTGTGACTTGCCTGCCTGGAGGCTTTTGGTTTCATAGCTTCAGCATTAGCAATCATGGTGGGGATGCTCACTTTTCTTTTTATACTAGAGATAACAAAAGGTTCAATTTGTTGCACAGCTACCCCATATGACTAGTTAGTCAGAGTGAGGAAAAATTAGGCTACATACAGGCCTCACTGTGACAGACAACTAATTAGTATGAAAATATCCATTATATTGTGTAGCACCATTTCAGCCAAGTAATTTAAAGCATTGGCAGTCATTGATTGAAGCCTCACAAAAACACATATAGAATAGATAAATAATGTTATGAATGCTTTCCTGAAGGGAGTGAAATGATTTGTCAAGATTAGTTGCAAATCAAGTCAGTGTCATGACTGAAACAGAACCAAGGGACTAGTTCATATGGCCCCATGGAGAAACTTAAAAAAAATGAAACAATAGGCCATCTGAGTCTGAACTGAGTTCAGAATGAGCTCATAATAGTACTCTTGAGTAAAGATGTATTTTGGAATGTGTGACCTTCAAAAGAGAACACTCAGTCCACAAGAAACCTACCAGTACTTTGAAAACCTGCTTTATTCTGTTCTCTTGCATGGGGAGTTATGGCTGGGGGGGAGGGCAGGGGTAAGCTTCCACAAAGTTAAAAGGGAGACCAGTGCAATAGAGGTAGCACTCACCCATTCTCTATCTCCTGAAATTTTTTTTAACCAGGCATCCATCCAGCCCCATTTGTTTCATGGGCAGTCTGTCCTCAGTCCCATTTTTTTGTCTTATGCTCCACTCTTTCTGAATACAACTGTTACAGTTAAAATGTCCCCAGCCTGTTTTTCAAACATATTTTGTATGCTGTAGTTCTGACTACAGTATACCCTATTAAGACATTGGGTAGCATCTGTTAATATTAATGGGTAAGAAATAGCACAGTGAGCCAAAAAGAGTTTAAATAAAGGAGGTCAGTCAAATACATTGTCAATATCCACATTGTATGTGGTGTTCTTTACTATGAAGGGTTATCTTGCTAAGAGACCTTACTGATGCATTTTTTAATAAAATAACTAAAATTCTCTCTGCAACCATGGAGAGGAAGGAGTATTGTCCTGATAACTATAGTCTCTGCATGTCATACACATACTTTATAATCTCACAAAACCCAGCAAAGAATTTTTCAGTGTACTGTTAATTTTTACCATAAGTCACTGAAGATCCAGATGCTTTGTTAAAAAATTGTATTATCAGGATGAATACTAGAAAGATTTATTTTTATGTAAGTAACCAAAAGCATAGTTGTATTCTGTTTTCCTGTGGTAAGCCAATAATGACAAAAACTGATATATTACTGGACCTGACAATATATATTGACCTTGATCTTTTTAATCAAAATGTAAGTGTTTTCTGCTCAAAGATATACCTTTATGATCTGATTTTTGGGGGGGGGGGGTGATGGTGGACCTTGAGAGCTACAACCTTGCAATTTGAAGGAGGTTAAGAATTTGGGTTTTTTTGTTTTTAATCAAAGTTCTGATATTGTCAGCCATTCAGATCAGTTAAATTCCACATCTTGGAAGTCAATAGGGGTGTGCGAAACAGTCCATATTTTGGATTCGGCCTGTATTGGGGACAGTGATTTGATTAACTGATTTGGATCACTGCCCTAATTTCAGTTTGACTGAATCTGAAGATTCGATGCTGATTCAGAGAATCAGTGACTCAACCATAGACACCACTTTAAATGTTTTTTCTACATACCTTGAGGTACCAGACACAGCTTGTGAATGCTGCAGTGGTGGGGCAGATGGAGTATCCCACAGAACACTTCCCACCTGAAGTACTTCCAGTCCACTTCTGGGTCCACCACTGAGTTCATGGGGGACCCCTCCACACCCTGCCCTGGCTCAGGTTTGGCCACAGGGGGACCACGGGTGCCCCCCCCAGACCCAGGAGGCACCAGTTGCTGAGCCAGGGGGTGGTCCCCCGTACACTCCTCGGCAAACCTGGAAGTGGACCATTTCTGGCTCTGCTGCTAAGTGCGCTGGGAACCCCTCCTCCCATGTTGCCATCTGCTGCAGCATCTCAGCATTCATGAGTCACCTGATACTTTAAGGTATGGAAAAAAAACTTTTAAACTTATGTCTATGTCCAAATCATCAAATCTCTTTGAATCAATTCAGAGGTTCAGATTCAATTTGGTGAGATTAAAGGGTCTCCTGATTCAAATCAGATTTGGAGACTTGGCCACTGAATTGAATCGGTGACCAAAGCTTTGCACAGCCCCAGTAGTCAATACATTTTTTGATTACATGTGGGTTTCTAATTTCTTAACTGCTTATGGGACAACTAGATCAACAAAACCACAGCTTTCTGTCTGTAGTACTTGGACTCCTAATGGTTGGATTTTGTTGCTTATAAGGCTTAATATTCTTGAAAAGTAAAGTGCACTCCAAATAACTTATTACATTGAATAAAGATATTTCTAGATTTATTTTATGGAAACATTACTCACCATGGAACTTCATTTTCAGATGGTGTAATAAGTATATCAATACTGTGTTTATTTTCCATCATGTGATTATCAGGTCCTGGGTTTATCACTTAGATTGCATATGGAACCATAAACCCTAAGCTAATGGCTAACATCCTATTTTATTCATTTCTTTTTGTTTGTCATTTGCATTCACTTAAATTGTCCTTTTTTTGTAGCCACTAGAAGTAGCATAACTAGCATTGGGTTAGTGGAACATCAGCTTTGAGTGCCGAATCCCCCCTGCTGGGGAAGTTATGTGCTGCCTCTGCACAGACAGGGGCTAGGCAGTGCAGGGCCACAACAAGCAGTGTATCTGGAGGAGTGCAAATGGAATGGTGCCCTGCAGAGGAGTCCTGCTTTTGCTAGAGCTGACACTGCTATAGCATCAGCAGCACTATGCTACTCCAGGCAAGTAAGGCTCACTTTTCCTGCTGTCATGCTACCCCTCCCCACCCCACCCCAGTCTGCAGTGGTCAGCAAACCTCCCTCCACCTTGTGTCCTAGGTGCACATGAACTGGTCAACTGTAAGATGATACTTTTTTTTTCTTTCTTTCTTTTCTTATACCAGGCAATATTAAGCAAATGCCTTTGGCTCTTGTGCATTTCTCCTTTTCAAATGAGTCCTTCATATCTCCTATAAATGGAGCGTGTTCAAAGTTTTACATTGTCAGTTTTGGTGTAATCTTCTGGTACCTGGGAACTGTTTTGAGCAAGAGCTGCTTTAGTTGATCTATTAAATTTAATTAATTTAGTGGGAAGTCTTAAAGCAATAATTTGCCAGTCCATAAGCTATGGCCCCTAAAAAGAGGGGATTTAATACTGATATACACGTGGTTTGCCAGTGTTGGGTATGATGTTGTGCAGCCACTGACATGTGAAGAAAGTTATTTTATCTAGTCACTGTTGGATGGGGAAGAGGAGGTCTCAGTCAGATCAGAAAATACCTTTGATCCCATCTAAACCTATGAGTAGGGGACCCCTGGGGGATTTTATAATGAAATTAGGATGAATAAAGCAGTCTACCATAGCAATAAATAAATGAATAAAACAAACCTTATTTGAACTTGAAAGCTCTGTCTTTTTTCTCAATAAAGTTCTGTCTTTTTGCAATTTTGAAGGTTAAACGTTATCAGGGCTGTCAAAGCCTCTAATTAGACCAAGGTAAAAGGTATCTTATTTGTAAATTCTGTTAGTGGCAGATAGTGATATCTTAGATGTGTGGTTGGTTGGTTGGTTGTTTTTTATTTTTTCAAGCTTGATACTACCTCTGAATATTTCAAACTTCTTCTGACCCACATTTCTAGCAACACATTTGCATGTTTGAATCTGCAGTTCAAAGACTGAGCTATTGATCACAATTTTTTTTCCCCCTGACATTGACTCAGTCTGTAGATTATTTTTCTACCGTGAATGTCTTTTCCAAAAAAAGTTACATTGAATGTTGAACTTTTGTTTCTGTTTATCTAAAATGTTTATAGGCAATACATTGTTAATTTCTCTAAGAGCCCCTTTGCTGTTTTGCTAGGTACTGATGATAAATCAACACTATAAAAGCTTTCTAAGGGGCTTGTCACATGCCATACTGTAAGCTGCACAAATGTTAATGGGCATTAGTGCTAGCTTCAGTTTGGTGCAGTCACACTTCAGGCCTGCAGAGGCCTGGAGGACAGAAAGGGAAGAATCCCCTCCCCCCGTCCAGGCTTGCCCCCTGCCCACTGGGCTCCCCAGTTCTCCCCCCTGCTTCTTACTTGTGGCTGCCCTCACTGTCTGTCCCAGGGGAGCAGGCAGGGAAGGGTTAACCTTCCTGCAAGGCCTCTTCTGCTACCAGGCTGCTGTTTGGGCTGTGCCCAGCCCAGAGCAGCAGCAGCCAGACAGGCAGATTAACCATTCCTTGCCTTTCCTCCCAGGATAAACATGGGCAACTATAAATAAGTGGGGAAAAGGGACAGGGGGGTCAGTAAGCAGGGATCTGGGGTACTGAGGAGAGTAGGAGGGGGCAGTGGACCTGATCCAGGTGAGCATAGGAGGAGGGTGGGTGGGGTGCTTACACTGGTGTAGCCTAGAGTATACCTTAATATAATATGAACTGGGCAACAGGAATCAGAGTATCCTGTCCTGGAATGGTATAAATTTGAGCTGCCTAATGTGTGCTTAAAACTAGCTTCAGGCATTAGTATGTGAACAATCCAGGGGTTAAAAGCTGAAGAAACTGCCCAAAATTAACATGTAAGAAGGCCTTTAGTCACAAAGACCTTCAAGTGTCCACTGTTTTCAAGAACATACTGTTTTACCACTGTTCACGTTATTTTATTTCAATACTTTTAGTGAATGTAAATTTAGTAAAAAGGAGTAGGGGCATTCTCACTTTGTCTCAACAACTGGTGGTAAATCTTGCTTTTATGGAGATTTTACTGCTCTTCATGATGAGGCTAATACATCACCAAATCTTAATATGTTAATTCAGTAGTATTTTCAAAGGTCATAAAATGGAATCTTTTAAAAGAGATTTGTGAGGGCAAAGAAGAACAGAGGTGGTAGGGAGTGAGTTTACCACAACAGGGGAGATCACAGATGCATACAAACCAGTCTGCATGTCACCAGAAGGAGCATGCAGTGACACCCTGCCCCTTTTTAAGGAAGCAAATAGTCTGCACATAGGCAAGCACAGAGGATAAGAAGGAGGAGAAAATGGCAGCCTGAGAGAGAGAAAGAGAGAAGGGGAGAGAAGAGCACATGAATGCCAGCAGTTGTGGATAATGCAGATGAATGGTATCATGTCTCACCAGAAGAGGAAACAAAAGCATCCTGGTTCTGCAGGAAGAGAGAAGGGAGGAAAACACTCCAGAAAGGTTGGGAGTGAGGATCCCTGAATGGAATAGATGATTAAGGGCTCAATGGAGATTAGAAGCCCATGTGGTATTGACTTTGAGTTTAGCATAGTGAGCTGCTAGCACTTGTACTTTTCCTTTGCCTTAACTGCTTTACTTGTTGCCTGTTAGCACTTTATCCCTAAAGTGCTTTTAGGAGATAGATATAGTAGCGCTGTCAGCCTGAGTGCATAGCACAGAGGGTAGGAGGGTACAGAATGGTCAGCGATAAGTGTGCTTCTGAGGCTAATGGAGACGAGTACAATATTAAGCAGCTGAGACAGGGAGAGAACTTCAAGAGGCGGTGGATTTAATGAATGGTGCAACAACCCAAAGTGTGCTGGAAACCTCATGGATTGGAGCTGGAGAGTATTTGTAGAAAGTGCAGTAGCATGGCAGAGGCAATAATGAATTCACAGAGCATTTTAAATCCCTTATAATATCAACAGTACTTTTGGGTTTGAGTTGCTGATTGAACCAGTAACAAGAACTATGCCCCAAGTGGGTTTTTTCTTGTTTATTATCATCATGTAGAGAGAGACTGTGCTTTCCTTAACATTGGACTGGACTTATTATTAACACCAAGGTGGCATAAGGCTGGGGTGTAGGGGGAGGTTGGAGGCCCAGACTCCTATAAAACAATTAAGAGTCCATCAGTTTCCAGAAAAAGGACTTAGGGCTTTAATAAATGGGGATGAACACCTTCCAGTGGTAAAAACTAGAAAGTGTAGCAGGTAATTTTCATCATAAGACAGATATGAACTCTGAAATCAAGGAAACATGGTGGCTCTTGTATGAAAAGAAACATTTTTGAGCAGTTAGTGAGGTCATGGATGGAGACCTAGAGTGTACAGGGATATTGCACACTGTATATCACAAAACGGTGATAATGCAGTTATGTGATATTAAGTGCTAAAATGTAGAAATAAAGTTGAAGCATGGGACCAAATTATTTCAAATATTATAAAATTCCTTTTACTGTATTCTTACTGGAAGCTACATATTACACTATGTGGTCACAGGGTCTGTAAGCATTTATTTCTTTAATCAGTTCTTTAGAGGGAAGGGGATTGTACAAAATGTTCTCAGAGGTAAAAACAGAGGCAATAGGTTAAACTAAAGTAAAATAAAATGTAGGCTAAATAACAAGGAAAAAATTTCTAATATTAAATCAGCGTAAATCTGAAGTCAATCTCTTGACAGGTGCATTGAAGATCATATATCTTGAATTGTCTACAAAATCACAGGAAATAATTATGACTTGGTGGACACCATATGCTAGGTAATTTGTTGGTATTCACTATTTCTGAATGATCTGATGCTATAGCTTTATTTTCTGTAATATTTTTACAGCAATCTCTCTTCTTTTTCTTGCTGTCTTCCTGATTGTTATACAATACACTTTCATGACAAAGTAATTACAGAGAGCACAGCATAGCAGCAACTTTGCTTTCATTAATAGCTTAACCAATATGAAAAACATCATGAAAATAAATCACTGAAAATTTGTAACAAATATAAAATACAAAAATGGATACAGTTTCCTCCAAACCAGAGTTCCCAACTTCCCCAAATCTTTTTACTAACAACCAATTTTTTTTACTGATCAGTGTTTTACATAATGTAAATGCAACTCTTCTGCGAGCCCCCAGGCAGCAATAACACATGTTGGTTTTAAATTTAGGGGCCTAGCACCAACCAAAGTCTTATGTGACTTCATCATAGTTTTACACCAGGCTTCCCCCACCCAGGGGATCCTCTAGTCACCTTATACCCTGATACCCCTGACAGCATCCAGTACTGTGATGCCTCCCTAATTTACACACCAACCCTCACTGACCCTGCTCCCCCTGATCTGGCACTGACTTCCACCCACTACCTCTCCCTCTCCAGACCCGAGATCTCTGTCGCAGCCACACCACCCCTCTTTCTGTCCCACCAGGTGCCTCCCGACAGCATAGTCCTGCCTTCCTTCCAGGCAAGCAGCAAACAGGAAGCAGTGGCAGCATGTGGCTAGGAGGTGGGGAGGAGTCTACAGGGCTCCTGTGGACCACAAAGCCCTGAAAGACAGTTCTTTGTAGGGTGTTGAGTTGCATTCTCACTCAACACAATGTAACACTGGTATGTTCTGCCTGTCTTTCAACATTTTTGTCCAGCCTCATTCCAACAACAGATCTTTAATCAAACTAGAAGTTTCTTAGTTTTTACTGATGGCACCACTTTCATGGACTTTACAGACAAACATGTTTATCCAATTTTTATGGACTATCTATACATTTCCATATACTTGGCACCCCTGGTTCAGGCCAACATTATCAGCACTCTGCTAAGATTATTTGCTGCATCAGCTAATGTCTAATTCTTTGATAAGTGCTGGTAAGATCATTAGAAGAAAAATTTCTGCTTGTGAATGGAAGCTATCCAAATTATCCTATTATTAAATATTGATCTAAAATTTGTATTAAGATGAGAAAATTGGGTCCT
This sequence comes from Crocodylus porosus, assembly GCF_001723895.1. Classification (NCBI taxonomy): domain Eukaryota; kingdom Metazoa; phylum Chordata; order Crocodylia; family Crocodylidae; genus Crocodylus; species Crocodylus porosus. The sequence goes on from NW_017728951.1 coordinate 52,780,004, forward strand.
GACTGAAAATATTTTCATTCAAAAAATTTATCTAAGTGTTTAGTATTAATAGTGTTTGTTATCTCAAAAAATAAACAGGTTGTTATGTGTAGGGTTTTAGAAATCAAGTATGTTTTGTATGTATGATTAATGTCTGTTAGATTTTTTTTTCCTCAGTTAGAAAATGTTCAGTACGAATAGGTTGTCATCGTCTTTTAAAATCCATACTAGTAAGTTTAGTTATTTGATACATCTAAGTTGTGTTAAAAGTAAAGGTAAATGGCTAAATAAATGAAAAGGAAATCCAAAATGCTGAAGACACTTAAAAAAATAGCAATCTACTGGTATTCTCTATTTCTATTGGTATTTACATATTTCCTTTTTCCTTTGAAAACAGGAATCAAATAGTGTATTTACACAAAGGTGTCTGTCACTGACTGCAGTATAGGATCAATATACTCTAGTAGTAGTTAACTTTAAACTAACTATGAAACCTGCTAAAGAACTTGCTACCAGTACTTAAGCTACCAGTTATAACTAATTCAGATAACTAATATAATTAATGTGAGCTGAAGCTGTAGACAGTGAGTGATATGTAGCTCTGCCTAAGCCACTGAAATACTTCTGAAAATGTTACTAGCTTAGTGCTTAGTTTCCCAAGGATATTTATGAAGCAAAATGTAGTGCAACAGAGGGTTAACCAAGCTTGCTTAGATGCTAGGAACAGTATAGCACTGTTAGCACAATACTTTACTGGGGCCTGTTTATTCTGCTAAGAAGGATAAGCTTAGGAAGATTGCTGCATTAACACAAGTGTATTGTTACTGGTACTTGAAGTAGCTTGGGAATCTCTGCTTTACATTACCTAATGCTGTGTACTAACTCTAAATGACAAAATGTGGTACTTGATACTGTTTCTTAGCTTCCCAGAAATGTAAAGGTCCTAAAGAAGGCTAGCATTCACATTCCTTTTTAAAACATGATAGTCTAAAGAGGGTTCTCCAAAAGAATTTGCTGCCAGTCTGCTGGCATTGGTGCTAATTATGTTTCAGTGCTTCAAGACTTTGTGATAGGAATCTTGTTCCAGATTAGTTTACTTTTTCCAAATTTTATAGTCATGAGTCTCATTATTAGGCTAGCTCAGTAGAACAGCATGTAAACTTTCCAAGAATGAATAAAGGTGTCTGGTGAATGTGCACTGTTCTGAATTGTGTGATTTTTGCATTGAAACAGATGTATTGAATTAATTTTGAAAAATAATGATAAATCTTGGTGTTTTATCACATCGGCTTTTGGATATAAACTCATTTTAATATATGTTTTTATTTGAACCTCAGAGCTGCTAACTGTATTATAGTATATTATGGATAAGCCAGTCCAGCAGCTGATAAGAGCAAATAAAAGATGATGGCTGATTTATCACCTGGGGTTTATTTTCTTCACAGTCACTGGTTAGTAAGGACTTGTTTGGTTTTTTTTGTTTTGTTTTTAATGAAAATCACTGTAGGAGACTGAAGACTATTAACTAGTGTCTGGCCATTTTTTAAATATAATTCTGGTTTTTAAATTAGTATAATTCTATTTGGATGTTTTGCGTATGCTACTGAAACTTTAGATATCACTATCTCTATAGAAGTGATAATGCCATCACTTAGCAGAGCTATAACCTCGAAATATTTTTGTAACTGGAATATATAAAATATATACTTTCTAATACCAAAATACCTTATGTTTTAGAATATGAACAATAGTTTAAAATAAAACATTGGTAAGTGCAGATGTTTATAGGATCCACAGCCAAGATTCTACATTGTGTGAATGTGAAATAGAGTTTGTCACAAATGTTTGAGTCACTATTTTTGACTGAAAAGTAATGATTCAGTTTAAGCATCATCTTTGAATACAATATTTTGGATTTGATAAAACATTAGTTGTGGTGGTTTCACAAATGTATAATGGAATTCAGAGATGGGAAAGAGAAAGTGATATGCCAGAGTAGTTCAAATGTCGATAACCAAGGCATTCAAGTGGAATGTGGAAGACTCAAGTTCAAATTTCAGCCTGATATGGAAAACTATCAAGAACCTGGGGCTTCTGTCCCAGGTGATTCCCACCTGATCACATTCTATGTCTTTTTTCCCTAAGAATCCTGCCTCACTCAGTACATAGGGTGGCCCTACTCTGACATGAGTCAGGCCTGTGCAACGGAAGACTGTTGTCTGGGATCCCTGCTTCATTGCTGATGGACTCTCTGCCTCATTTTCCTATTTGTAAATGCAGGTGATGCCAAATACCCCAAAGTGAAAATAAATGTATTCATATCTGTGAAGTACTTGGATACTAGATTAACCGGGGGGGGACAGCAGAAATGTATACTTTTGTCTTCATTGTAGATTTGAATAATATGAAATAGATAAGGCACTGGTACACACATTTTTCAATGTGGAGAAAATCAAATATTGATTAGCTGATCATTAAGCAAGCACAGCCCATTATGTGCACTAAATCAGTCTTTACTCAGTTTATCACAAAGAAACCAAATTAAAGTTACATATGAAAGCTTATTAAGTATTTTTAATAGCTGGATGCTTAAGCTGTGTGTGTGTGTGTGTGTGTGTGTGTATATGATATATATCTCACACACTCTCTCTCTCTCTCTCTCAAGCTTTCATCATCTAATAAAGTAAAGGTTCCCACCCCTCTTTCTCTTTCCCAAGAATAGCATCTTTTCAAAAGGGATACATGAATCTTCCACATGTTTTTGGTTCCTCTCTCAGTAGGATTGCTTAGTTTTGCTGTGGGTTTTAAGAAAATACTTCCCCACCTCCACTCTTTTTCCTCAGTGCCATATCTTGTTTGCTATAAATTTAGGTTTTAATAAATCCACACCCCTTTTCTCCTTTCTCCTCAGTGGCATCTTAATGGCAAAGCAGCACTTTCATGGGTTTCATCTTTGAGGCTAATTGCAGCTGAAATCTGATTCCATGCACTGTGGGGCTTTAAACTTTAACGTCCATTTTTTATTGAAGAGGATGTTAGATTTAGGTTGAGTCCTCTGGCCACAGCAAAATTAGATATAGGGAATAGTCACAAATATTTTGGAAGGGAAATGAAATCTAATCTAAATAGTATTGTGCATTTGTATTTTTCCCTTCATTGTATTTGGTGTTCTGTCTATTGTATGTGCCATGGCATTTCGCCTTTTATATTTCATGTTTTCAACCTTGTAACAAATGTACTTTATTTATTTCTTTTAGAAGTAAGTTGTACCCTGGCACAATAATAACAAGGGTGGGAATCGAACTGCCTTCTCTATGTATTGGGCTGATCTCTGTATGAATGGAAATAAGCAAGTGATTGTGTAAGGATAGTAACTAGCTACAAAAATGAGTTAACAAGCAAGGATTTACACTTACAGAACCACAGACTAACAAGAGGAAAGGATCAATACAGAACTAGGAACTCCCTTAAACTTTATTGTTCAAGGAACAGAAGCCCCAGTTTGAGTTAATCAATGCTGGGTACCAGTTATTGGAACTGAATCAGCTGCTTTCAGACCCTGGACAATGCCAAAAATAAAATTAATCAAAACACCAACAGACACTCGAAACCGCATTTACCAACAGACATGACCCTAGGGGCTGACAGCTGTCCCCTGGCAGCTGCCCAGTGGATATCCCACAAGAATCAGGGACCCCTGGATTGGGCAAATCTGAAAACTGGGGGGAGCACAGAAGGCTGCCAGAGGAGGATAAAAGGTAGTGAAAAGTGACCCTCGGTGGAACCCTCTTGACCTGACCAACACTCTACCCGTCCAGCCAGAAGGATCAGCCAGTAACCCCCTTCTGGAAACAACACCACTTGGAGAAAACCTCTACTGGCCATCGACAGAAGATTCAAAGCATAGGATAGGTATACCTGACACGTGCTCTATTGCAGCTGCTATGTGTGTGTGTGTGGAGGGGAGGTATTTGAGAGACAGTACCCCTCATAATTTGAAAGTTTGATTTATGATTTTTGACTTTATCAATTTTACACATTCTGTCTAATAAACAAGAATTTTAAAGGTCCTGGGAGTCGGTCATTTGCAGCCAACATTTTCTGGACTGGTTCATCTTTCCACAAGTTGTGCAACAGGAAGGGGCAGTACATTGTTGTGTTAACCCTGGAACAGTTGAGAAGGAGATTGTGACTTGTGATAAGGTGTCACCACTGCTCTGGGAAGGGAAATGACTGTGACAAATCTACCATTTTTACACTGTATGCGCACAAATAGCTGTGTTTCAGGTGCATCAGTAAAGAGGAGCAAAGACTTTTCTCACTCCCTGCCTGCCCCATTCACTTGCATGATAAGGAGCATAGTAACAGTGTAGGTCCTACTTCCCCCATAAACAGCAAGGGATAGAATTGCACCTTGATTTAAAGGAGGAAGTGTAGATTTGATTTCTGTTCTCTTGTGCTGGTCTGTAGAATATTCTGGCCCTTAGGTATTAAATTCAATTGATTTAAGTGACTAAATTTCAGCATGGTCTAGATTTTTTTCTTTACAGACATCAATGACATTATATGTGTGTGTGTGTATATGTATATATGTGTGTCTATGTTACATATATATAACTTTATTGCTCAAGGAACAGAAGCCCCAGTTTGAGTTAATCAATGCTGAGTACCAGTTATTGGAACTGAATCCCCTGCTTTCAGACCCTGGACAATGCCAAAAATAAAATTAATCAAAACACCAACAGACACTTGAAATATATACATACACAGTTAATTGTATGCACTTCTATAACTCCTGAAATTTGAATGTACTGATGGGGTGGAGACAAGGTTCCACCCTCTTCTCTTATCTGCTGCACAAGAATTAGCATAGCAGCTTTTTATGACACTTAAAAAAAAAAAAAGTCTACAAAAATATTGATTTTTATGCTTAGCAGTATGGATTCAAGATCCATGGTCCCATTCTACATTTAGTGACCGCCTTCTAGCTAGTAGGTTTTTTTCCCATCATGAGGTATGGATGATTTTGTTCACAAATTCATTATACCCCTCAAAATGTATCTAACCTTGGACTGAAAATGACTAGGTATTGTACAAATTTGGAATAGGAAGAGTACAGATTTGTAAAATATTGGAAATGATGAAAAGAAGAGAAGACTTCACAACCCATATAAAAGAAATTATTTTAATGGAATTATTATTTGCATTAATATATATTAAACTGTGTAAAAAATATTGACCTTGACTATGACATGTAGCCAAATCAGCTTTTTAAATGTTGTTGGGGTTTGGGGGGTTTTCTTTTCTTTGTTTGTTGTTTGGGGGTTGTTTTTTATTTGGGTTTTGGGTTGTTTTTGGGTTTTTTTGCATTTTAATCACCATCTTCATTTAAAAGAGAGAAAATAAAAGAAACTAAAGCCTCTAAGTGAATTTAAATAAATGTTAAGGTCAGGACTACCTTTATAAGAATGATCCTAAGTGAAATGAGTTCACTTACTGTTTCTAGCACATCTGTAATTATAACTGACCTTTTTCTAGTGAGGGTTATCAGAGCACAGCTCTTTTCCTTTCCTCTGCAGCCTTGTGGGTATTCTGAAGTACAGTCAGAAGTGGGCCCATATTCTTTTGCATTAATATATTTATTTTTCCATTTCTTCTTCATGCCACATCAGTGGAGGCCGACCAAGAATTAGCCCCACACCTTGATCCACTGCTCTGCTTTCTTCTCCCTGCCTTGTGTTCCACACTGGACCTGCTGCTCTGTTTTTTGCTCCCTGCCCTATCTACCACTGTGCTTCCTGCCCCATCACTGGGCTGCTACTTGTATAACATGAGCTGCAAGATTGGCCACCCCTGCCATATATTGTGAAATTAGATTTCAAGTGATGGGGTAAGATAGACTTCAGTTTGCTTGTTTGCCTTTTCCTTCTACATTATTGTTGTAAAAAACACATTTTCTCTAGTTGATATCCTGTTTTGTCAGTTATAATACATATATTATACCTTGGCAGAATAAAAAACTGTTTAGAGTCTTCTCCCTGAAGCACCATCTCAGACTCTTTTAATTTATAGCAAGTAAAATTGCAAGTTCCTTGGTTCATCAATTATACTACGTCAATTTGAATTTCTCTAAGGTAGAGAGAAGCAAAATCTATTTTAAGAGATTTCATGAACATTGCAATGATCTGGGCTGTTTCAGGGAGCAGCTTGTAATTAATAGCATATTTTACTAACCATAACCCACTTTTCCTTTTTCTGTAAAAAATTTAAATCAAAATCCTGCTCTGTGCGTCCAGCTGACTACTATGAACAACGAAAGGTTGGTTTTTTTTTTGGAGAGTAAGTAACATACAGTAGGGAGATCTTTAATTCATGCTCTTAACATTTTTCTTGAGCATTTTGTGCTACCTTTAAATCATGCTCTATCATCTTTAATATGGTCCTCTAAGGATGAGTTTTGTGCTTATTATCATGGATTCAAACTCTATGATCCCATCCTAAATTTGTCAGATGGCCCTTAGCTGGCAGATTCTTTCAGTATGAAGTCTGAGTGAGGGTGATTTTGACCACTTTTTATTCCAAGGTCTCCATGGCCTTTTACTTCTTTTTATAGGCATCATCTGGAGTTCTAGCTGCTTTGCTAAATAGAACATCTTTCCTTGTGTTTTGTATCTTTATAAACAGAGTTATTGCTTGTTTACACTTTCAAAGTGAAGTATGACATAGCTCAGAAAATAAGTGGTGTTCTAAAAATTATTAACAATATTACTAGCCTTCAGGTGGAAGATCAGAACTTTAAAAAAGGTAAAATATTTGATTTACTAATACTTAATGTCTGCAAAACATAGCAGGTCAGACAATACTTCATTATTTATTCAGACAGACTACTAATAAATCTTTATCTAACAGTCACCTAAACATCAAAATTAACTTGTATAAAAGCAGTAGGAATATAGCCAGAGTGAAAAATCATATTAAGAGCACACATTTCTTTACTTTCCTTCAGAGAGAGCTCTAAAGGCATACTATTTCAGTGAGAAGGAACTGGAAATCTAAGGATAAGGTATTGTAAAAGACATTTATTCTTCAGTCAGTAAATAAATTTGTCAGTGGTTTTAAAAACATTATTCAGGGCTGCGCAAAACTGCATTGTTTCGACCAGACAGTGTTTCATTTCAAGTGTCATTTACTTCCAAAGCACTGTTCTGTTTTGTTTTGCCAAAACAGTTTCAATGCTATTTTGACACTGTTTCAACATTTCGCCCATAGGCTATAATGGGGAAGCATGAAACTGCCTATAACTTTATCATTTCCTGGCAGACCTGGAAGAAAACAGCAGGAATGGTAGCCTATTCTGAGGGCATGAATTCTGGCAAGTTTCAAGGATAGGTGCAGGGATTTCTGGGAAACTGCACCTCAAATTCTTGAAGGCAAAACTTGTGTCACGTGTGTGTAAGGTATAAGGGGGTGAAAACTGCAGGGATGGCAGTCCATGCTGCAGTCACAAGGCCTGTCAGGTTTCAAGGAGATAGGTACAGGGGTTTCTAGGAAACTACACTTCAAGCTGCTGACAAGCAGAACTCGTGACATGTGGCTGTGTGTGTGTTAAAGTTCAACTGATTTTCTGTCCCTCCCTCTGAGCACTGGGATTGGAAGGGACCTCAGGGAAAGAGCACAGTCACTGGCCAGCTACACATCTCAATTTCAGAGTAGTTCTTCCTTCCCTTCCTCCTTTCCTTAGTTCCTGTTTCCCAGCAAGCAAGCCCCGCTTTGAAACCCAGAATGTTTTGAAACATTTCCACTACCCTCATTTCATTTCGAGGCTGTTTCAAAGTGTAACCCAAGTAGTACTCCAAGTTGTACCCCCTTTCCAATTGAAGGGATCAGAGCAGGTGCACGAGTGCTGTGAGAGGTGCAGGGACCCTCCTTCCCTATCAAGCAGAGCCAGATCACCAATGGGGATGTAACCATAGACCTTTTAATGAGATAAACAGTGGTGGGAATATATATAAACCAGGGGGTATAGGGGATACTGCAATACCCTGAGGGGATGGGATTCAATAAAGGTTAGGCATTCACATTCATAGACATATTCATCTTGTTAACAAAAGACAGGTTTAACAAAATATAAAACACAAACAACACAATAAACAATACTGATGGACAAAATGAGCCAAATCACTACTGGCTAGCCCATCAGAAAAGCCTTTCATTTCATGAGCTCACAATGAGTCGAAACAGCGTTGAAACAAAACACCCGGCAAAATTTCACACAGCCCTATTATTCATGTATGGAAATATCTTCTAATTATATTAATAGAGGAGGGTGAAATTGGATTCCAGGATGTAGGATCTAAAGAGAATCTAATTTTTCTTCTTAGCTAAAAATATAAATCAATATATTTCTTTTATGAAAACATATTACAGACTGTATTTCTACAATCTTCTTTACAGCAGTACTTGTTTTTCTTGTCATTGAAATTAAAAGTTATCTTCTGCAGTTACATGCATCTTCCAAAAAGAGGAGAAAACAGTTAAAGTTCTCTCTCTCTCGGAATGGACAGAAGTGCAGCTCCCAGATCTAACTCATGGCAATTCACAGAAATTTGCATGAGCTAGATTGATCCTCCTGATCCAACAGATATTAGCTGCTGGTTTGGGATGGTGGAGTATTAGCATCGATTTGGAACCAGTCCAGGGAGACAGGCTGCATCTTTCCCTGGCTCTGTCCTTCCCCTCCCACCCCCAGCTCTGTTGCTGTCTCACAGTGAGAGGAGGGAGCAGGGGAGAAGGCAAGGAAGGGAGATCTTCTGGGGCTTTCTCAGCTCCACTGGAGTAGAGGGTGAATAGATTGGAGCCCCCCCTCTGCAGGTGGGCTGTTCCAGTAGGTCATGAGCACCCTGACAGCCACTGCTGCTGCAGGTAAGCTCTGGGCCCTGCAGGGCGAGGCATTTGGTCCTTGCAGAAAGGCTTTGGCCACTGCAGGGGGGCTTTGGCCCTTTTGGGGGGCATGTGGGACCTGTGAGGGAGCAGCTGTGGCCCCTGTGGTGGGGTTGTCAGGGTGTTGTCACCCCTGTGGGGGGTTATGGCCCTGTGGGGGGAGCTGTGGCCCCTGTGGGGGGGCTCAGTCTGTGAGTTGTGTGGGGGGGCTGCATCCTGTGGGTGGCAGGGGACCCACCTCTCCCTGAGAAGACCCCCACATGGCCCAACACCCACAGTCCCACCCACCAGCCCTACACCTCCAAGCCACCCCCCACAAGCCCCTCATCCACATACCTGGCCTTGTGGTTCAGATATGAAGGGGCTGGGGTGTTGGGCCCACCATTGGTTGAGAGTCAGGGGCAAGAGCAGGGGCAGGGCACTGGCATATCAGTGCTGCTCAGTGCTTCACATCCTGGTGAGCAAAAGGGGTAGGGGCAACTCTGATTTTTCTATGACAAAAACGCCAGAAGTAAATGCCAAAATATCTGGGTCTTTAGAATTAATTTTATTATTATGACAGAGGCACTAGTAGGCTTCTAAATTGCTTTAAACTTGTAAATATATTAATAAAACATCGCCCAACTGATCTCTCTCTATATAGTGATGTTTCATTTTAATAGCGGACGAACACTGTTTTGGTATTTTAATGAGAGAATTTGGGTTTCTTATCAGGGAATTTGTCATTTCTAAACAGGGAACACCAGGATCTCTGGTGGTGAGACAAGTGGCTAGACCTGGGCAGAGGAGCCTGTCCAGGGCCAGCACAGGGGACCAAGCTGGAGGGCAGATGAGGTGGCTGACCTCTTGGTCATTTGGAGCCAAGAGGACACACTGGGACAGTTCAAAACAGGCCACCAAAAGGAGCATATCGGGGCAATATCTGCAGGTCCAAGGGGGCAGGTGCTGTGACAGGTGGCAGTAGGTCACAGCCAGGTAGCAGCCCCCCATTGCCAGACTGTTGTAGTGGGTAGAGGGGGCTGGGACCACTCCAAGTTAGGACTGCTTCAGCAGGCTTTTATGCTGCTGGAGCCAGCACAGGGCAGGTTTTTATACTATCTGCTACTGCTACAGCCACAATGTGAGCATGCTGCTATTGCCAGAGTATGGACTCTGGGGATGGGGTGGAGAGCCACCATTCTGGCACCCTTTCTCCGCTGACACCAGGGAAAGGGGCCTCTCTTATACCCCCTGTTATACTACTACTTTGCTATGCATATGGATGAAGTAAAATAGCTTGAAAGTTATTTGTGAAATTCTGCAGTTACATGCATTTTGTGAAATATGTAAGACGTAGTTATGTAATTCTGTGCTTGAAAGTGCTGCAGTCATTGCTTAAACATGAATATCTTGACAATACAAATATACTTTTTTCTGATTTTTCAATAAAGATAGAATTCACTCCTCTGAAAGTTGCAGGCTTGAAAAATAGGCATAACGTTTAGTCTCACCTGGAACAGGCATAGGTGCCTGCTGTGTTATGGCTGTATAGCCAAACAGAATTTGAAACCCTTACTTAAGATATATATGGGCCAAATCATACTTGCCTCATTTACATGAACAGTCTTGTTAGTTTGAACTATGTACATATTTTAGGCAATTGTCTATTTTTCCTGTTCACTTACCTGCTTTCTTAAAGCATGTTTTTCTATTATGGTGCAAGATAAAAACACAGAGAAGCTGTTAGAAATGGGAAGTGACTTTGTTTCTGTTCCAATTAATAGCAAATTTTAATTGTCTTAAAGACACTGTTGGAAATGAACTGTTGTTTTTTAAATGTATTATATACTTTCTATGTGTTATATTTTTTTTATTAATGGATCCATAGATATATTCTTCAACACAATAGTAAACTTCTATTTACTGTGGAAAAGTAACCTGATGTGAATATGGTTACTGAACTTATTCACGAAGTATAACTTGAGGTATACACATGTGATAACATTTGATTTCATAGGATTAATAGAACTCTTATTTTATCAGATTTTAGAAAAAGTGTAACTTTATTCCAAGACAGCAAAAGTTCATATACTGAGTGATATAGTTTTTGGAATTTGATTCTTATCAATTTAAATATAAGTTATCCAATGCAAAATACATAGTGTACATTGTAGTGCAACAGATGCTAAGAAATACTATAGTCATCATCTTACCAGATTAGATCTTCATGACTCTAATGTCTAGCTACAGACAATAAGAGGAAAAAAAACAGAAGCTTTAGTTTGGGTGAATGGCAGTTAATTAAAAATGATAATAAGGGTCCAGGAACTTTGCAATTTGTTTTCCCAGCACACACCCTTAACCCATATTTTCTTCCTTTGCTCCAGTGTAACTCTAACTGATTTCTGAACAAGCAGTAAATTTATTTATTGGATATTTCTTTTGAGAAAGTTCAAGGTAGGCTACCAAAGGTGGCCAACTGGTTCTGTTTTTTTTTTTTTTTAAATCACTCATTTTTTTTAATGGAAATGGTAGATCTAAAGCTATGTGTTATCCATAGATCATTTCATAATACTGCTAACTGTTCAGTATCCTGGAGTCCTAGATTAGTAGGGCCGGAAGAAACCTCAGGAGGTCACTTAGTCCAACATCCTGGTCAAGGAAGGATTGTCCCAGTCTAAACCATCTTGGACAAATAGGTTTGAAAAATATGCTGCTGAAATTGCCAAGTACCTATTATCAAGCATACTTTATAATTCAATAACTGAGATGTCTTCTAGTTTTCCTTAGCAAGTCAATGGAAATATAAACATTGTATGAGATGGAGTAAATCAAGTCTAACTGAATAAAGCTGTCTGATTTAGAGAGGCAAGCTAGATACTGTGGTGGTATACTTTTCTTAAAATATGTTTGTAAGATAAGAAAGAGAGAAAAGATATAATGCCCTCCCTTCCCAATAAACTGATCAATACATCAGATGTTCCTTCTTTTGTAATCTGCTAACACACCCACTGTTCTAAAAAAATGTGTATCCTCATTAGCTATCCACTTCTTTAAATTATTATAGGTTGATTCTTAATACCTTGAAAAATGAAAATCTAAATGCCATACATTTTTAAATACTGTAATTGCAGTGAATGCTCCCAAAGAACTGGAGTAGACAACCATGATGCTGCCATATTTCTACTTCTAATTTCATGCCTTCAAGACGGTTTTTCTCTAAGGATTATCCAGTTCAGATCAAGTCCCTTCAGGGATTTCTACACCAGAGGCTTTACTCTCCAACTTCCCACTATCTCCAGTGCAATTTTTGGGGATGCTTGTATAGGTTGCCAGCAGCATTGTAATGCTGTGTAATAAAAACCAGACACGCAATATTTACTTTTCTGTATTACAGTTTGCAATGCCTTTTGTATTACCATTGATTGGTATGGTAAATACAAGTCTGGGCCTGCTTCAGGTAGCAGTGTGAAGGATTTGACACACTACACGTTCTTTCAAATGCCACTTCCTTCCAGGAAAATTAAATAATTCTACATTGGTTTCTGCCAGTTTTGTGAACTCAATAATTCATATTTGCTTTATTTTTTACAAATTCATAGTGGCCCGAGTTTAATTCTGTCATTGTATGATATAGTCTGACACTGATCTGTAGAAGTAATGCTAGTGGGACCTGCAGGGAAAAGCTATCCTTCTCTTCAGGGAAGCAGAATGACCTGTATAGTATGCAATAGGAGAGAATCTCTCTCTCTTTCTCTCTCTCTCACATTCATTTTGATAGGCTATAGCACAATTTGACTCCCTGGAAAATGTGTTTGATGAAAGAAAATCAATGAAGATCAAGAATTGCAACCCGGATGAAATCCTGCCCTTTTTCCTACATTAACTACAGTTTAGATTGTGTCCTTTCTAGGAACACATGTTCCAGCAGTTTGGAGTTTAAAAAGGAGAGATTAGTTTTTAATTTACAGTAATATTTTAATGTTCCATTAATGTAAGTATAAGAAAAATGTCAATCTAGTTCCTTGGTTTCACTTCATAACTTCATTTCACCCATGATGTTTTAGGGTATGGACAGGCATTCCTTTCTACTACTGGAAGTTTCTGGGAAATTCCCATTGCTATAAGTCTTTCCAGGAGAGGGAGAAGCTACAGCTGACCTCTTTTCCCCTGCTTCCTTGATTTTGCTCAGACTGGGGTGATCCCAGCAGCAGAGTAGAGGGGAGCTCTGGGCAGCTGCCTGTCCCCTCCCTTCCCAGGCTCTGGGAGGAGAAGCAGCAGCAAGGGAATACTCTCCATGCTTTCTCCAGCCTGGGAAGTTCTCAATCTTGGGAAGGCTTGGAGTGGCTCAGCTCTTCGATGATCAGTGACCAGAGTTCCTCTTGGTTTGGGAAAAGAACATGGAAAGCTACAGCTTGACTGCTCCCCATCATGA
>NW_017728951.1:52793461-52803892 GCF_001723895.1 Crocodylus porosus
ATAGGGCATGTTTCCTCTGGGAGAAACGGCATGAATGCCTGTACTCTGACAATTTCTACTGGGAGATTTTTCCCAGTAAAAACATAATACTTGTGGGTGGTGGCCATAGACGCAGTAATGTCATACTGTTGAGGCAATACTGAACTATGTAGCGTTGTGTTTTCTTCTTTTTCTTTAGTAGATGCCTGTTGCTTCAAGAAACCAACAGGGTGGGTGTTGGAAGTTGTGGAGGAAGCAAAAAATGCTGGTTCTTTAGTTCAGAGTGTTTTTATAACCCCCATATTAGATAGCTTCTTAAAAAGAGGAAACCCACTTCATTCTCTTTGGCTAGATCCAAAAATAGCTATTATTCTTTCCTTGCTCACCATTTTCATTGGATTTTTCTTAGTAATATCTTCAGCTCATGAATATGCACTTTGCTTAATGCAGTGTCGCTGTTCTGGGAGCAAAAAATCCTAAGTGTATGAGTTTCAATATTGCTTGTATTCAATCCACTTTCTAAGGTGCCTTTTTAGCTTTATCTGGCTTGAATAAGAGTTGCAATTCTCTTTCAAATGTAACCCACGTGGCAGCCCAATAGTTGCTACCCCTGCCCAATATCAGGGATGCTGTTGTGAGAATAGGGCAGGGCTTCTGGTCAGCACCAATTTACTTTCCTGTGGGGAGCAGGGGCCAGCTGAGCAGCCCGTGGTCCCAAGAAGGTCTAACACTTAACTGATTTAACTATTTACACTTTATTTACAAAACAAGAATAATAGGAAAGGTTATTTACAAGTGAACTTAAATGGCATAACCAGAATCACAAAACAAACCAGAATGCACTAGTCAACCCTTGACTCAAGAACCACAGGTAGGGTAACTTGCAGCTTTCAGCCACTGCTGAGATGCTACCACAAGGAAGCAAGGTGGTCACTCCCAGCAGCTCCAACAGGCTTCCCAGTAAGAGACAGACTGCAACAGGTTAAGCTTTTCTGGTCTGCAGCAATCAAATTATATCAAACCCCAACCCCCCAAAGAGGCTGAAGGGTGACCCTCCATGGCAACCAAAAAGGCAAGCAACAAGCAACAGAGTAGGCTCCTGCAGCAATCAGCATGACCCAAGCACAAAGCTCAGGGACTCCATCCAAGGACAATCAGCTGCAGAATAAGGGACAGGAATGAGTCCCCTCTGGGGCAGTCAGTGGCAGAGGGTCAGCCACGCAGGCAGTTCCCAGGCGTCATTGCTCTAAACAACTGCTCCAGATGACTGGCTGGACACCCCGCACGCCTCGCAGCTCACTAGTCCCACTCTGAGAGCCAGCCTGTGCCTCAAGCTCCAGGGACCCTTGTCCTGGCACTCTGCTGTTCCTCAGGATCCCAATGCCTTGCCTGCTGCTGTCCTGCTTCCCCAGGGAAGGCAAGGGGTTACCTCAAGTCACCAGCCCAACTCCCTGCTCCAGATAAGGATGCTGCCTGCACTCCTGACCACTGCTTCTTCTCTGCAGTGGAGTGGGGGGCCAACTGCCACCCCAGCCTCTGGGATGCCCAGCATGTCCAGCACACTGTGATGGGGCCTTAGGGCACCAGCTCTCTGCCCCAAGCCCTGGCCACTGCTCCCTCTCTGATGCAGGGCTGGAGGCATGACCAACTGCCACTGTCTTCTCCCAGGGCCTTTGAGGCTTTTCAGAGGGGTCTCTCTGCTCCCTCTGCTGAGTCAATTCACCCCAGCTCTTCTTAAGCCTCCTGCATTGTTCCCTGGAGTCACTGTCAGCAGCTCCCTATGCTAGTTTGGCTGCTGCTTTTATCCCCTTCGGCAGTCCCTCCCTGGCTTGAAAACTGGCCAACCAGGGCTCAGGGTGGCTGGCCTCCCACTCTAGCCATCCCTCTTCCGTGAGAAGGAAGTCATTGAAAACACCTTTCAATTAGCTTCTCCTTTTCCACAGGGCAGGGCTCCCTTGCTCCACCCTTGGAGTCACTCAGAGTTTACCGGCACTGTTTCTAGCCTAGGGTAAGTATCTCAAACCAATCTAGTGAACCCACATTGGCAGTCTGTTATACAAATATGTGCAAAAATCCTATCTTTTTTTATAAAAGTCTTTCACCTCTCAAAGGAGACTTTTAAAACATCATTATTCCTTAAAACTTAAATACTTTAAACTTAAATACTTTAAACTTAAATACTTTTTTAAAGTAAACCACTGCTCTTTTTTCTAAGCAAGTTTTGAAAAGGTGATTCTCGTCTTTCTGAGTTTTGTAAGGAAGTTGCTTAATTTTTGCCAGATAATTCATTCATTCTACAATTGATATAAATATTCAGTACTCATATGGCTCTTGTATTAATAACTAGTGTAAGATCTGGCCCTTGCTGTATTTCAATATCAGCTATCTTATTATTCTGTAAATCTTATTACATAAAGATTTGTATAAAGATGCAACTATGTATATCTAAAGCACTTAAGCAATACATAATACTTTAGTACTAAGAGGAAACATACTTTTGAAGTAATCAAAATATGTGAAATATTTTCTAATCGTTACTGTTTTAAAAGTTTGAAAACATTAGAAAGTGTACAGGAAAAATACTTTCAATAAGAAAATCTTCAGCACTTTCAGTGAGTTTAAGTTACAGGCTTTTTCTTAGAAGGGGACCCACTTTACAACATATTTGGTAATTCTGATAAGATACCCATGAAGCCCTCTTTAGTCCTAAACAGAAAAACTTTACTTCTTTTAAAGACTCCTGTCAATTTGTAGCATTTAACAAAGCAGGCCGGTGCCTATGAAAGCTGAAGACTCCTGGAATGGGCTACTCTCTATGGCTACATGCAGATATTACACTTAGGTTAAGGTTGATCTATAACTAATCTTTACAAATATTCAGAGAAGTTAAAAATGGTTGGCAAGTTATAACTTAATTCACCTGAGAAAGTGCACTAAGTTAGATCAGGCACAAGTTACTTCGATCTTCCGAATGTCTGTATATGTTCAGAGCTCAGCCCTCTGGCTGGGAAAGTCTAGGAATTTACCCCAGTGTCAAGGCTGCTTTTTTCCTAGGCCCCCTCCCCTACCCTGATCAAGCTATTTCTAACTCCCCTCTCCCCCAAACTCAGACAGACAAATTATACCAGATTCTGACAACCTCCCCCTGAAGACCTGCTCCACCCCTCAGCCTGCTTTATTTAAATTGTGTTCCTAGCATGGCTCCCAGCACCAGTGAATGCCTGTACAAGTGGGATCTGATCTATGATCACTCCACTTAAAGTAAGTCATGTGATCATAGATCAGGTCCTGGGAACTTCTACACATACCCTAAGATGCCACCATGACCTATCCTCTGCTTAACTTTAGAGTACCATGGCTAAACACCTCTCTATCAATATTGATGTTTCCACGTTGACACACTGTCTTCAGGGGATATAGGCACCAGGAAAAGATGATTTTGACTTTTGATCTGATACACTGGCCAAAAATTAATACATATTTAATGTGAGTTCAGGTGCCAACCAGTCCTTATGCTATAGGTCTGCACCTCAAATATCTTTCACAGCTGAGGCAACTTAGGGATTTCATTAGCAAGCAAAATTATCACTCTACTGTGGTGAGACTTAAGAATAGGGAAGGGTGTAATCAACATACTTCACTTCTGAGAAAAATCTATTTAGTGCAAGGGCTCTAGTGTATCATTGTCATACATTTTGAAAATGTAAAATAGTTTATGATTTACAGCACTGCAGTAAATTGAACTCAGAGTATATTCATTCCAGAGCAAAATTCTCCCTCCCTGCATTCTCCCACCTAAAAGTGATACTGTAATCACAAAAGAAAACCTGTTGTTCTGAGCTTTGACAGGCTCAATATATTTTGCTTTGTTCCTGTGAAAAATAACTTTTCAAAATGCAAATAATTTTGAAAAGGTCATCCTTTTTGGCTGTCGAAAGAAGTAAGATTAAAATTAGAAATTGTCTGTTAGCAAAAATAAAGCCTATGAGATGATGCAGAGCCAGCTTTGTAAAACTGGTACCCACATTTTATGTTTATACCCAAGCCTGTATTGTTGGATTGAGGCATTGGGAAGCGGGGAAGGAAGCAGGAAGTTTTTTCAGCCTGTGCAGTCTATGCCAAAATGTCATCTAGCCAGGATAACATTCTGCAACAGTAGTCACACCCAGCTGACCAACAGGCCCTTAAGTAATTTTTACATATGTCCTTAAAACAAAGCAGAAGCCCCGGCCAAGCAAATCTTGTATTTTACAAACAATGGCCAAATGGTGCTTGTTAGGGTTGTACGAAGCTTCAGTAGCCAATTCGATAAGAAAGAGATTCAGCCCAATTCGGTGGCCAAATCTCTAAATCCAAATTGAATCAGGAGACCCATTAAAAGGTCCAAATCAAATTGGAAGCCTCTGAGTCGATTTGGAGAGATTCAAAGATTCGGCCATATACAGCAGTCCTCAACGCCACTGGACACGGCTGCCTCCAGCTGGTAAGTCTGTTATGGTGGGTGGAGTGGGAAGGGAAGGGGTGTGGTGGGGGAAGATCAATGCCCCCACAGTGAGGGAGGGATTGGGGCTGAGGCTGGGGCTGGGACAAGCTGCCCAGCCAGGGTTGGGGGGGTGCCACTGCTGTGCACCTGTTCCCATGCCCTGCCACTGCTCATCTAGCCAGAGCAGGGTGGGGCAAAGCCATGGCTTGTCTAGGAGGTGTGGGGAGGCTGGAGCAGCTTCCGCCACTGTGCGCCACTTGTCGGAGGCAGCGCAGCAGTATCACCAGTTGAATAATAAATAATCCTAAAAATTCTGAAGGCAGATGTGTTTACACTCTTCCTGAAAATCTACTTAAACCCCAGCACCCCCTCCCCTGTGGACTATCAGAAAAGGGTCTGCCTCTGTCCTTAATAAACCAAGTTGAACCTGGAGCTTCACTTCACCGGTATCTGGTGAACTGACTAAACTTCCCAGACAAATAGGTTATCTTACTAAAAGTCAAAGGTGTGACACTTTTTTAAAATCAAACCAGAATTCATTGTATCAAGGCATTAGTACTGAGCACTTGAGCAGATGACAGATCTTTAGAGAAACACTTTTAATTAAACATAACATCTGTTGATCAGCATGAATTAAAGTCTCTAAAATGTTTTTCTTCTCTTAAAAGATAAAAGACGAATTTTCTAACTGGTGTAATTCCAGTGGGGCTGTCAAGGATAGATTTGGTCTGATGACATTTTTCTAAGCTCAAGGCAAGTAAGGTAGGAATTTACATCGGCTTGCCATTGTTTCACAAATCTGCTTTCCCACAGCCATTAGATTCCCAGTTATAACACCCCATTAGCAAATGCAATAAAAATGTTCTCTTTGAGTGGAGCTATTTGAATCTCTTCTGTGTTTTTTTTCTTCTGATAAGCATTTTACTATGTCTGAAATACTTATTTCAGATTGCTTTATCAGCCTCTCTTCATTACTCCCCTCCAGCAGTCTCTCTCTCTCCATCTGCCCTTTTTAGTCATCCTCAGACTTTCTTCTGACTGACTCTTTTTCCATGTACATTACCTTTATTTACCTTTGTATTTTTTCTACTGCCCTCTCTCTTTCCAGCCCTTATGTTCCAAGGCCAACTTTTACAAAATAGGAACATAAATCTATATTTTGGTTTTAACCTGATATTAAAAAATTTGGGGTATTCAACAACTGCCATTATTTGAAGTCTTGAAACTTCTGTGAATCATATAAGTGTGTAAATACAAGTTTAGAGTCACACCCAAGCCTTGCATTTTTTTTTAAAAGATCTTGTCCCAGCTTCAGTCTTTTGTCCTCACTATTTCTTATCGGTGTTCTGAATCCTGTGCAGTCCTATTTTTGTCACACCAAAAATCTGCCCATGTACAAAGTCCTGCTCTATTCTAATCAGAACTAGGGGAATGGGGGAACAACAAGAAGCAGTCACCATATCATAGATGTATTTTCTAAGCAATCTGTAGAGCACGTACCTCTAATAACTGAGAGTCCCTGTTTGAAATTCTGTCTGTATCTAAATAAAGTGGAGGAAGGACTTGAAATTTGTTTTCCCATATTCCAGATGGGTGTCCTAACCACTGGCTTATTGGTCATTCTTGTCTCCATTTTTATTTTCAGATTTTTTTTTAAAGTTAGGTCTGTTGTTAAGAACAAAATCAAAACAAAATTAACTTCTGACACTGCGTTTTTCCCCCAAATGGAAATAGTATTTACTGTCTGGTCTTTTCCTTTAGTACTTCAAGGTCACCAGGGACCATTGTCAGGTCAAAGCAAATGACCTCTATGCTCAGTCTGTCCTTGACTGCACTGATTACTGCATTCTCCTGCATTCTCTCTTTGATAAATTCCATCACCTTATCACCTTCCCCTCAGCTCTTCTCCACATGCTGTCAGTATACCTGAGGATTCTGCACTTGATCTTTCCCTTTTCTCAAGAATGACCTCATCTTTTTCACAGGTTCAGTTTCCACAGCTACACTAACAACTCCTAAATTAAACTCTCACTAGTGACCCCTCCTACTCTGTTTAGATTCTTAGGCAGCTCAGTTTAGAAGTTCTGCTACCCACTCAGATTCTTATTGCAAAGATTGCATACCTGCTATCTAGATTCAGAAACTCTCCCATCTCATTTCCTTCACTGTCAATGTTTCTGTCCTCTGTGGCTTACAATTTTGGAGTCATATCTCTCAGTCCCCACACCAATTCCTACCCTGACCAGCCCCTAATGTAGCTCTTGTCTTACTTGAGTCTTCATCAAAATTAATTTCTCTTCTCTGCCTTCCAATTTACTTCTCAAACTCTGACTGGTCCTATAAATATACAGAATAATTATGATATAGTCCTATAAGATCTAAGAGAACCTTGCAGTGGAGAAAATCATAGTTCTTAAATAGAATCAAAAGATGCAAGATTTCAGTTCTTAGCTATTTAGGGTGATAGCAAGCCAGCTAGTTTATTCTTGCCTAACCCTACTGAAAGAGGATTTTTTTTCAGTGCTCATCAATTAATTACAGGAAAATTTATCATTGGCATTTAGCTGCTTTAATTATGTTTCCTATCAAGTCCCAGTTATTGACTGATTTTTACTTGCTTTGCTTTGCTTGTAGTTACCAAAATTAAAAAAAAATTATTCTTTTGATTTAGGGTTGTTTTGTTTTGCTTTGTTTATAAGACTTTGTTCGTGAGTTTATTTACAAGTGTAACAAAGCAGTTTGGCCTTTAAGTGGGGATAGAAGCCTCGGGTAGAAGCCCAGATGTGTTTGATTTAGCTGGCAGGTAAAAGCCCCAAGGGAGAGAGACAGGATTCTTAAGCTGAGAAAAGTTTGTTCTGGATTTAGGACCCAGACACCTGGTTCTGAGGGGTGTTTCCCACCCTTGTTCTGGGGGGGTGGGGAGTGGAGGGAGACTCCCACCCTCAGACTGACCATGACCTTTGTATTAAAAAATAGGCCAATTTATTGATACACAATGATAACAAAAAAGAAGAAATGCAAACAATCAAGCAATTCTATATATCTACCAAATCCTAGGGCTGTCATCAGAATCAAAGTACAGCTGGTCAGGGCGCAGTCTGCACTCTGAAGCTCTCTCTTACGTGTTGGAGGTCAGCCCAGTGCTTCCAGAGCCATGGATCTATTTTGGCAAGCCACTCAAAATCTATAAAAATGATTCAGGCTCATTGTGAGGCCACATTTTTGTAAGTATTCCACTTGTGCCTGCATGGGATAGAGGAGTCACACCTGCCTCTATGCTACGTTTACCAGTTCTAGCAATCTAAGTATCAAACACTGCTGCTCCTCTTGCCAATGTTGCTGGAAGTGCTGCTGTTGAAGGTGGAGCTGCCCAACATCTGCTGCTGTTTCTGGAATTCTTTTTGCTGCAGGTGATGCAGCCCTTCCATCCATTTCAGCACAGCCTCAGGGCCCATTTTGATGTCTAATAGCTGAGGGCTGTCTGTGTTCTCTATTAGCTGCAACTGGGTTGGTATGCCTTCTGCCACACAGGCTAGATCTACTTTCCTGGGAGCCCCGAGCCAATCCTTGTAACACAAACAAAAATCCTTGCCCCAAATAAACAAGTAAATAAATAAAGCAAAACCTTCAGCCTTTCTCCAGGCAGTAGGAAACACCCCTTTAGCTTGGTCTGTAGCAAGACAGTGTTTTCCTCTAGGATGTAAATAGTTAAAGTTAACATCACTGAGCCTGAACAGTAAATGTTGTCATCTGAAGGTTTCAGAAGAAGTAACCTTTTGACCAGCTGGCCTAGTCTCCCAACTTGGGCATGCATAGTGGTGATAATGTTTGTGGCAGGAAAGTTATGCAACTGTTTTAAGGTAAAGGTGAGAGGCAGGGTATGACTGAGATATGAATGTGTCTTGTAAGAAAGGGGTCTGCTTTGTTCATGATGGGAAGTAAGCCCAGTGCTTCCAGAGCCATGGATCTATTTTGGCAAGCCACTCAAAATCTGTAAAAATGATTCAGGCTCATTGTGAGGCCACATTTTTGTAAGTATTCCACTTGTGCCTGCATGGGATAGAGGAGGCACTCTAATTAAAGCTCCACTCCATTCCTGGAGCACATGTATAAATGCCTATGGTGCTCATAGAAGAGGCCTAAAAACACCCGTTCTGGGCAGAGTCCTTTCACCCACTTTCAACTCCAAAGGTGGTTCAACAGCCTTAAAGACCTACATAGGCAATGACTGAAACTGGAACCCAACATGACTGAAAATTGTGGAATTGGTGACAGCTAAATTGTTGGGACAAATATTGCCAGTGGGGCCTGGGAATGGGTCTCTAGTCACTGGGTTATGGACCTTAAGCAAGTAGTCTGCATCACTGAGAACTTTTTAGAGGTGAAATGAGAGTGTGGGAAGTCTTTGGCTGAACGAAAGTGATGGGTTTACCAAAGCCTAAATTTAAATGGTCCTCTGGCTTCTTAATATTTTAAGAAATATTAAGAGATCAAGGTGCACTGTCTTCATTTCCCAGCTTGTAAAAAAGAAGTGTGAATGATTCTGAAGTCCACCCAATCAGAACCATGATTTACCACCCCTAAATAAATGTTCAAGGGGTACAAATGCACCCTGAAAGGGATGTTAGAGAAATTCATGATGAGCCCTTAACTCGGGTGTTGAGAGGCTAAGTATTTGGTGTATGCTCTCAGAAATTGGGAGATTAGACACCACCTCCTCCCCGCCACATGCACATAGACAAGGTAAAGTTGTTGGTAAAGTGTCCCAGGCCTAAAACTAAAAAAGAGCTAATGTACTTGGTTGGGGGTGATGTGCAGGTTTCAAGTTACATTCGGATTCCTGGGGAAGTCATCAGCAGTGACAGCCAGAAGGAACTGCTGCCGCCACCACTGTTGTCACCCGAGATGTGGGGCAGGCTGGAGGGGCTGTCATCTCTTATGGGGGGCTCAGCCCCCCCAAGTTCCCCTGTAATTCAAACCTTGCAGAACATACATCACCAAGGTTTGAATTATGCACAGAACAGATCACACAGATTACACACACAACTGGTGGAGTGGAGGGGGGTCCACCTACTGGGGTCTCTGGCGCGCCAACTGGAGGAGCTCCAGGCCACAGTCCAGAGACTGCGTGCCATCAGGGACTGCAAGCAGGAGATAAGACTCCTACTGCCAGGCCCTTCTCCCCCGGGAGCCGCAGGGTAGAGCACCGTCTCCCTCCAGGACTAACGAGGATGCTAGGATCTCCCGCTCTGCCCAGTCAGGGGCATGGACCAAGGTGGTCAAGGGCCCTAAGGCTCGCCACACTAAGGCCCCTCCCTCACCGTAGCTTAGCAACAGGTTCGCACCTCTTGCAGCCCCAGCAGAGCCTGTTCAGTTGCCAGTTCCTGCAGGCAACCCAGGCTCAACCACAGTTACTGCCCCCGCTCTCCCCAAGACAAAACGAAAGGTGTTTGTTGAGGGAGACTCCATCCTGCAGGGGACTTAGAGGGCAATCTGCCGTCCCGACCCCTTAGCCCGGGAAGTCTGCTGCTTCCCAGGGGCCCGCATCTGAGACATTGTGGAAAGGATCCCAGAGCTCCTCCGGCCCACAGACCACTATCCCATGCTCCTTATTCACGTGAGCACCAATGACATGGCTTGGAGCACCCCCAGCCAGGTCATGAGGCACTACAGGGATTTGGGAGCGGGGCTTAGGGGTCTGGAAGCTCAGGTGGTGTTTTCGTCGATTCTCCCAGTCTTGGACTATGGGCTGAGGAGGGAGAGGAGAATCCACGCAGTGAACCAAAGACTGCGGAGCTGGTGTCATCGGGAAGGCTTTGGCTTCCACGACCACAGCCCACTCTTTGGTGACAGAGGCAGCGAGCTGCTGGGAAGAGATGGCCTCCACCTCTCCCCCCTGGGGAGGAGGCTCTTCTCAGCCAGGCTGGCTGACCTGCTCCACCGGGCTTTAAACTAAGCCCGCTGGGGGA
>NW_017728951.1:52803903-52870696 GCF_001723895.1 Crocodylus porosus
GACTTCCTGCCCTTTGGGCAGGGGGCTGGACTCGATGATCTCCCGAGGTCCCTTCCAGCCCTAATGTCTATGAAATCTATGAAATCTACTTTCTGGTGTTAGCCAGCTGTTACTAATGCTTTATTCCACAATTCTTGGTGATTACTGCCCTGCTAATGGACAAGCTACACAAGCCAATGCCCAAAACATCACAGTGGCTGTCAGCATGTGCCCCAGTCTTTGCAAAGATCAAGCAAATACTGTGTATTTGCCCTGTATTACAGTCTGAACTTTAGTTTGAGATTCATTTTAGAAACAGATGCCAGAGCAAGGCCTAGCAGCCATACTTTTTGAGGATTCTGAAGACAAAGAACACCTGGTCCTATATGTATCGCCTCAAAAGCAAAAATATTCTGTAATTAAAAAGGAATGTCTTGCAATAAAATTGGTGATCAAAGCTGTCTCCTACTATCTCAGCTCCCCCTTACTCTACCTGTACACCATGCTCCCCACCTCCTGATGTGACAACATGCATGGCCTGGGTCAAGCATTCATACCTGGCGTTGCAGCTTTATTCATTTGAAATCCACCATCTCCCTGGAGGGGCACATGCGAAACTTCTTGCAGGACAGGCAAGGACTAAAGCTAAACAGTGAGTCTTAGACTTGACTCTGGGAATGGGGGAAGGGGGAGAATCTGTAACAGAGGGCCTGGCCCTTCTGGTAGGCCAGATAGCCTTTGGGTAGGAAACCAGCTGTGGGTGATTAGCTAAGTTAGTTAAAAGCCCAAGGGTAAAGGGAATAGGGAGCTTGAGCTGGATAAGCTACAGTGTGACTTGAAAAAAGACTAGAGCCCAGATAAATACACTTTTAAGAAGAGACTAATGGGCCCTGTCCTACCATCTGTAGAAAGGGTAAAGGTTTTGTTTTACTCTTTTATTGTTTGCTTGTGGCAAAAAAAATATTGCTTGTGTTATGACAATGGGCAAAGGGCTCTAAGGGAGTCAAGTCAACCTGCACAGCAGCAGGCACACCAACATGCTTACAGCAAGGCTAAAGGATGACACAGTTGAATGTATAGCCAAAAAAGCAGAACAATGAGAGGAATAGTTTTCATCTTCAAGGCTTCTGAAATTCAAGCTTTTAAACCCATTTTTTCTATACAGGCTTTTCTTGAGACAGGGATATCTAAGAGTTTCCAAAATACCACATCACATCTCATGATCTACATTAACAGATGTTCAGATCCAAAGAACCTACCAAAATTCAATGGTTAAAATAAATGTGGTAGATTTCTGCTGTGTGGTGTGAACTGTAAACAAGGTCCCACCCATTCTTTCAAATCTCACTTTTTACAATTTTACTAAAATATCCTCTGTGATAAGCCATTGGAATTATTTGACTGTGATGTACAAGAGAATGATTCTGAAATTTTCATTACCTTGAAACCTAGAGGGGGATGATTTTGTTCTTTAGATTTCCTACCTGGAACTCAGTTTTAACTTGGCTCCTTTCGATCTCTATTATGAACCTACCAAGCATTACTGAATAGAAATGTCTTCTTCATCCCCATAATAATTTCTTGTGAAGATAATCAAAAGGCATAGTAGTGACCTCTAAGAACATGACTATTTTGGCTCCTGAAATATGCATTGATGGTCTTCTGTGCTTCATTTGAAAAAGACTTTAGTTAGCCAAGCAATTGATTTGTTGCATTTATATTATAGAAGTAAATTCATGTGGTTTTATTTATAACCTATTTCTTTAGTCTTAGCATGTAGCCCAGGCCTAAGCGAGACTACTTTACTCATTGTTATGAACCATGTCTGAATTTAGAATATATTTCTAGAGATACAGTTAGTGCTGCATTTAGGCACAGCAGCCCTCTAAAACTGATTAAGGGTAATACACTAGACCTATTTATGTTCATGAAACTGAAGCAGTTTGGTAGCATCTTACTTCATTTTGCCTGTCTTAGTTCAGAGACATACTTATGAGCTATGGAACTTAAACTATTTCTATTTCCATGACTGTAGTTGACAGAGGCGATTGCTTCTATTAAGTTATGAATACATGGCCGCCAGTGATGTGATTGCAACTCAAATAGACATACCCCAGTTATCTTTCAACTAACTCATTTAGGTATCACTAGCAATGTAACTTAAGTAGAATGGAGTTCAATATGGGTTTTAAAACCATCCCAAGGAGCTGGGAAAATACTCAAGTGCATAGCTTCTGCTCAGCTCTGTGACTATATGGATATACCTGAACTAGCTAATATAAACAAGCAGAGTGTGTCTACATGAGCTACAGTCATAGCTAAAGCTATAGTGCAGACATACCCTTAGACTTGTTCATAGATTGATCTGTCAGACGGTTGTTGCAGACCTGTTACCTATTCATCAGTGGCTTTGGGGCCTGTAGATTTCATTTTTACAGTCTTGTCACAGGCTTGTAAAAGGGAAGTTTTACAAATGTTTTTGTAAAATGGCAATACGTCTATAATATGGTCATTTACACAAACTTTAGTTCATGCTGTAGCCTTTTCTTTACTTGGTGTCTTGCTGATTGACAAATCAGCATCAGCCTTATTGCCTTGAAGAGGAATAAATTAAGGGGCATGTCAGGGAATCTAGGAGATGTTACTGAAACTTGTGAGATTCTATCTTCTCTTAAAAAGATGAAACCGCATCTAAATATTTGTTTGTCTGGTACAAGGATGTCAAGTAGAAAATAAAGGACAGATGGTAACCTTTTTCTGCAAAGTGCTCCATGGAACACTAACAGGTTTACTTTGCAGTTACTGTACTTTACGGTAAATTAAGAGGTGTGTAATCTGTCAACTTTATATTTCTGTACTATTTTCAATGTTCAATATTTATTTCAATGTTCAATATTTATTTTTAAGAACAGTGTTTATATCATATAAAAGGTACAAAAGCAGACACTGTAGTATACTCAGTTCCTTAGTCCTCAAAATTTCAAACTCCTGTTGTATGTACGTTGCTGACTGTACCCACCACTGAGGTGGGTTCAATCTCCAGAGTACAATAAAGTCACTGTTAAAGCTTAACATCAACTTACAGAATCTTAGGACAGGACTGCAGGGCAGAGTTTAAGAAAGGAGTGTGGAGATTATTACACAGTTGATGGGATTTCTTTTTTTTTTTAAAAAAATGTACTAATTTTTCATCTATGAGATTTTTCTTACTTTTGTGAAAACCATTTAAGTGCTCCTTCAATATAGTTCTTATAATTTCATAATGTTTAAGAACTAGAAAGAACATCTAGTTTGATCTGTAACTCACAAGACACAAGATTTCATCTTTATGATAATGCTCAATAAATTGGCTGACTAACCGATATCCGGCAGGTTATGCAGTTTAGATTTTCAAGCTTTCAAGTGGTACAGTGTCCATGGCCTCTCAATGGTTGATTGCTCCAATAATTAACCACTCTTACTAATGTGTTCCCTTTTTGTCCAGTTTGAATTTCTTTGGCTTCAGTTTCCAGCATCTAGTTCATGTTATGCCTTTCTCAGCTAAATAATAAATTAACTTCTCCTCTTCTCAGAGTTCAATACTCTGTCTCATTCTGATTCTCATCTTGAAGGAGAAGAAAGTAGAGGGAGACGCACAATCCAAAAGTGTATTTGAACACCTGCCCTCAGCTATTACCCCTCCCCATTGACAGAAGTAGTCAAGGGGAAAAGGAATGAATATCTATGTGCTTCCTAAACTGAATATCAGCTTACCCATAACATTACACTTACATATATAGACTATGATATTGCAAGCTGTGCCCTCCAAAGACCAATGGAACTTACAGCACCTGAAAAGTGGTTTGTAAGATTGGGGCCCTGATTTCCATGTACAAGCATCATGATTACTTGATGATTACTACAATTGCATATAAAAGTTAGAAACTCCAGAATACATTCCCTTTCTAAGCAAATATAGTTCATTATATTTATGAACTCACTTTTTAAAAAAAAATCATAAAAAATCAGAAACAATCATTAGATTTCTTTATAAAGAAAGATGAAGCACATGAATAATAATTAACTCTGTTACTTCTGAACCAAAAACTGAGAACAAAATTTTCTCTCAAATTTTCTCCCCCAACAGACCAAATTAAGCTTCTTAGTTTATAATTTTCATGATGGATAGTTTGAAAATGTGCAGAATAGTGTGAAATGACAGAGTATGACATTGTGTTAACCAGGGCTGTCCAGCCTAGTCTGTGAGGGCTGTTTGCCCCATAGGTCACACCAGTAGCACCTGCACGATGTGATGGCTGCACCAGTGCAGGCCACAGGCCCTCTCCATGCTCCCCTTCTGCATCGGGTATACAGGTTCTCCCTCTCCTCACCCCTCCACTGGATGTGAACATTTCACCTCCTCCACATCAGGCACATGGGTGCTTCCGCTATACCTCTGCTGAATTGGAAACATGGGGACTTCTTTCCCCCCTTTCCTCTATTGTATCAGACACATGGGTGCTTCTACCTGTTGCACTAGGTGCAGGTTCCCCAGTCCCACCTTCAGTTCCCTGGGCATGGGCTCCCTTGCTTCACTCCACTATGTCGTTTTGCACCACACCTTGCCACACTGGGGCCCCATGCCATGGGCTTCCCTGGAATCACAGGGTGTGCAGTGCTGCTCCTAGGGGCTATAAGCTAACCTGTCACAGATCACATGCAGCCAGTGAATCACCAGTTGAACACCCATAGTGTAGAGGATGAAACATTGTTGGCCAGTAATGTAAAAAAATGACAAGTAAGAAAGAATGGCAGTTTCTTGGTAACTTTATAAAGAGCCATTTTTAAATGGGTTGATTTATCCATCTATAACATCTCCAGTTAAAGCATGGCTAGAGCTGTGGGGTGGTGCAGGATACCTAGGGGACCAAGTAGGGAGCAGGTGAAGAATCAGAGAACTGATTCCATCACTGCTGTCCCTGGATGATGGAGGTGAGAGAAGGCACAGGCTGTTTGTGGCCCACTCTAGCTAAGGGCTGTGGGGAGTGGCTTCATGAGTTGCCAAGTTCAGTAGGAACAGGTATCTTCCTGCTCCCTTCCTCTTCTGTTAGGTTTCTCCCATTAGCCAGGGAGCTCCAGCTGCTGGGAGCAGCTATGGGGGTTCTGGGCTAGGCTGGGGAGGGCTGTGTCAGAGGGTGGTCTCCCCTTCCAGCACCTGCTCCCATCCAGTGAAGGACACTCAAGAGGACTGGGCAGGGAGCATCCTCTGGAAGAGGGAATGTACCATTGCTGCTACTGTCTCTGACTGAGCCTGGAACCCTGTGCAGCTACTCACTAATAATGGTTAATTAACAAGAGTACTTTTTAAAAGAGATGTAGATTTCCAAGTTCATTGTTGAAACAATAATCTAGGTACATTATTAAATCAGTTGTGGTAGAGGACTTGGAGAGGAAGGATTGATTTGAATGGATCTAAAGAGGCTAGATGGTGGTAGATGACAAGTTTTCTACAAAATTGGAAATACAGTATTTTTGTCATTTCTTCCTTTGCAAGAAAACTGAAAGAAATTCAACAAGAGTTCAAATAAGCTACTAGGTTAGAAAATTGTAGAAATAAACCAACTCTCTCTTTGATAAGGTAGACCTCCCAGTAAGGTATTCATTCATACAGAGTATCAGTCTGACTACCAATAAGTGAATTTTAACACCAACTCTATTTAGAGATTCATTAAATATTCTATGAGTTAATTATTCCCATGTTCTTCCAGGCATTGCAAAGTGGAATGTTCAAGAAAGTATTACTGGGATCACTTTAAATTGCAAACTGTAGCTAGTAATTAATGATGCATTTATTTTTAGTAAAGAAATGTGATAAAATTGCACAGTTGGGTTGCATTATTATTTAGAGGCAGCCTCAGAAGTAGTGGAGTCCTTTCAACAATGAGAGAAAAGGATCAAGGTAGATCAATATCAAATAGTATTTGGTGTAGATTTTCATCATAGGGGAAGAACAAGAATAAATAGGGCTACTATATTATATATCTCTCTCCCAAATAACTGAAGGTTGAATCTATTAGCTGAAAAGAATTAGAATGAAAAATAAAATTATGAATAATTAAAATGTAGGCTATACCATAGGGGAGCCTTGTGCAGAGGATTATATGTAAACTATACCACCCAGGAGGCATAGAGTCTCAGACACTAATTCCTTCCCTGCTGCTTCCTTGTTCCTGTGAGTAGTAATTGGCTGATGGTCTGTATGAACAATTGTGATAACCTGTGTATAAACTTCAGTTTGTCTTGGCTCTGCCCTCGCTCCTCATTTGTCCCAGAACTAAGTAGCCAGCATACAGTACCCTCTTAATACTCCAGGTATGGGTGGCCTGTGGAAGGCTGTGTTCTGTGGATAGGTAGTTCAAGCTGTCCCACTCTAGAAGGGCGAGCACAATATAAGCTGGAATCCTATTCACAAGAAACACTAGGCACAAACTGATTGAAGATTGCTTCAGACTGGACATAAGGGTAAGTCTTTCCTGCCCAAGTGCAGGGGGCCTGACCCAATAATCTGGAAGGTCCCTTCCAGTCCCTAATAGCTATGAAATAAGTCCCATGGGACAGGATAACAGGCATTGTCTTGACCTTGCCTTTGGCCCTCTCCATCCTGTCTCTTTCTATGTGCAAAACTCTGGACCCTTACATTCTAGGAGTGTGTGCTGGTGTGGTCAGTGGGGGAAATGGTTGGTAAGCCTGACACTGTTAAAAAGGTATCTAACCTATGCCTACAGATATATTCATGGATCCATGAGACAGTCTGTCCCTGTGGTATCTGAGGACATAGAGCTGCTTAGTAACTTAGAAACTGATACTGATCTTAATTCATTGGTGGATTTGCCACCGGCTTCTGTGAGAACCAAATCAGATTATCTCCATGGGCCCCTCTACATATGTAGTTGAAGGTGCAATGGGATCTAATGTAACATCCACATAATCACACTTCCTGCCATACTGTCTGGATCACACATTAGATCCCATTGCACCTTTTTGCTGGTGTAGGAGAACTCAATCCCAGGCTCCTGTTGCACTGGCAAGAAGCAATTACCCCTGATCAGGAACCCAGGTCAGATGATGGGGCTCCCAGCCATGAGTACACACCATGCACTCCTGTAGCTGGAAGCCCCATCAGCTGACCAGGCTCCCAGCCACAGTGGTACCCCAGGGGTCCCCACAGCAGGGAGACCATAGATATGACCTCCCGAAACTGGGGAGTGCACATGTATCCCCCGAATTGGGAGCTCTGATCAGCTGATGGATCTCCCAGCCATGGAGACCCCTGGCCACATGTTCAATTAGTGCTGTGATACGAAGCAGCTATAAAGTTATTTCAGCTATTTTATGGAATAACTTTGTAGCTTATTCCTTTTTTCCCCCAACCATTAATTGATTGAACAAGTGGCCGGGTGACCACTTAAGGAGGAATTGGTTAATCCTACCTTAATATAACATATAAGTGGGGCCTAATTATATGAAAGAAGAAAAATGGTATAGTGTTTTTTGTTTGGTTTGGTTTGGTTTTAATGCTGATGTCTTATTTTCACTAGACCCCTTTCTTTTTTCATGACTGACTGGCAGAATTTTGTCTTAGCTTTATAAACAGAGGGAAGCATACTTAGTTGGCATTTATAGTGGGGGACAGATAGTAATTTGACTTGTCTGAGTAGTGTAAAATCAGCATTCCCAAACCTATACTCTTAATCGGCAGAGCAATTTATTTAGCACTTTCATGCCCCTTATTATTTGTTAATCACAAACATATACAATTTCTTCTTTTCCTGTTTACATGAATACTTGGAGAATTTCTATAAACTAAAATCCTATGCAGGATAGGGTTTACATATGAGCATTCACTGCTGTTCATTATTCATCACTTTCTGTTTGATGTCTATTATTATGCATTGTGTTCTCTTAAAGCATTTCTTTTGTAGTTGTGAAAAATCATGATTAATCCCACACTGTAGAGAATAAGTAGTTGAAGCAAACAATTTGCCAACGTTTTGTGGGGTAAAATTTATTCACATAAATTTATTCACAGGGAAGATGCTTGTGATTAACATGTTTGCTTGGAGATATTAATGTTGGTCTGTGATCATGAGAAACCTGTTACTAGTAGGAAAGGCTAAATTTGGGGGATAATTTATTTCCAACACATAATTTGACTGGAGTCTAGCAACATAAAATATCACAAAAATACAACAGCCAAACTGTGCATGTGTCAAGGAATAGATGGCATGTGATGCTTGAAGAAAGTAATGCATACTGTCCATTCTGGTCGCCTAACAAAATGAAACTTCCATTCATTTATGAAAATGAGGCTTATTGAGCTCTTCACACTCAGTGAACTTCATTAAGAACGTTCATCCAAAGTCGAAGTGTGAAGCAGCTAATCAATTACTAATCACAGTAAGTAACTTAGGAAACAGTTTTTGTCACAGCTTTCTAGTTTAATAAAAGAGAATAAAATGTATCACAGTAGAGTTACAGTGAACTACAAAATAATTTGAATGATTGATTGATGTACTAGAAAATCATCCAGTATATATAGTCATTTAACTTTCTGCCACTCGACAATTCTTTGGCACTGAAGACAAATGTTACTGGTTATTTGACATGGAATAACAGTGATTGTTATCAACAGCATATTGGAGTATTCATGCTTTCATTTATTCTAGTGTAGTATAGTTAATACCATGTACTTTGTTTTTATTTATGTGTAAAGTGGCATAACCCTGGCAAGTGCAGTGTAACTGTTTGAGATTATTAACTAATGGGATCTTACCAGTGCTTATCATTCAAAAATCTAAAGCCATTTTACTACATACCAGAACAAAATGTAAAAGACTATGCTTGTCTCTATTAACGATATTTGGTTCCTGGTTGCTGTACCTCGCTACATTGAATTAAAACAGTGGTACTCATTTTTTCAGACTCATTGCACCTCTGAGAAAATGCCATCTCTCACTTTTACTCATTTTTGATTACTGAAAATAATAGAGTGATTATTCTGCTGCAAAGAACTTAAAAAGACCACAACAGGTTAGATTGTTTTTGACACTATGGATTCCTATATTTCATTTGAAATCTCTGTGTTTATCTTGTGAGATGTAATTAGCCATGTTAGTCTGAAGTGAAGTAGAAACCATTGTAAATTTGCACCTAATAGACTAACCAAGACTTATATGTAGTATTATCTTTCATAGGCTGAAGTTCACTTCATCAGATGCTGTGAAAAGACATACGCAAGGCAGTGTATAAGGAGAGAGAAACTTGAACCCGAAAGGCAAAAGGGTCAGGGGAGAGAAGGCAGGGGGATGGGAGGTAATTCTGGGAGAAGCAAGCAAGGAACAGAGTTTCCTGTGGGAAGCAACCCACAGGAACAGAGTGTCACACAAGCTAATCCAGATAATGGGATAAAAATCCATAGTCCCTGTTTAAAACATAGTTAACACAACCCAGTGTGTAGATCATTTCTTGTTTCACAGTTTCCCATATTGTTTTTTAAAGACTTACTGCCTAAGAACAGCTACCCTCAGGTTAGTGATGGAGTGTCCAGAGAGGTTAACATGTTTTCCTGAGGCCTGTATTGTCTTTCTGCAGCTGATGTCAGATTGTCATTCATTCATTCATTCAGGTAGGGGTCACACCATCTCTCCCAGTGTAGGCAGCAGAGGGTCACTGCAAGCAGGTGATGGCATATATAACGTTGGTAGAGTTCGAAGTGAATGAATGTCAGATGTGATGATACAGTCTGTATTGATGCTGGGCACAGAATTCATCTGGGTCTGTTGCAAGGCCTGATTTCTCAGCAAGACTGGGAGTTAGGTAGCTTCCTGTATAAGATATATTATTTGAGACTGCAGAGCTGTCTATAGGATAAAACAGGTTTGTCCCCCATGACTACTTTGTAGTGGTCATGCTTTTCCAGGAAGGGTTGGAGGTCATCACTTGTGTGTCTAAGGTATTGAAGCTGGGGGCTGTAGGTGACAGCCAGAGGATTCTGTTGTCCCTGGCCTGGGGTTACTATTGGAGTGAGGCCTGATTCTGGCTTTGTTGATTGGAGTGACTACATTTTGGGGGTTGTATTGTGACTGTAGGATCCCTGCTCCAGATCCTTCAGGTATGCCATCCCAGTCAGTGAGATAAGAGCAGATACAGTTGTAGAGCTTGGCTGGTATGGTTAGGATGAAAGCTGGTGTGGCGGAATGCTGGGCTTGCGATTCCGGCACTGCTTGGGGAGCCGTGGGCTTTGCGGAGCGGGTGAGCGCGCGGCTTGTGGGGCGGGATTGGAGGTAGCTTTATAGCCGCCCTCAAGGTTCGCCGAGTTGGCACAAGTAGACGACTTAGAGTAAGTTGTTAGTTTTCTTCGTAATAAGTCTATAGGATGTCCGTTGGTTCACGAGGTTCCAGAGCCAGCCCTTGCGTTCCAACACTGGAACTAGTTTAATGCTAGGTGTGGCTGCCAGCTCCTTAAGTCCCAGAACTGGTCAACAGCTCATAAATGGGATGTAGAATACAAACTGTAATGTGGTGAGTCAATTGTCGGGTTTTCGAGGCCTTTGTTTTCGCTGGGATACGCCCAGGCGGGGAGGCTGAGAACTGGTCTGCAGGGTGGTCAGGCCTACAGAGTTTTCCAGTCGTTGTCTCTACCGTTTCTCGCTTCTTTGCCTCTTTATAGATGTCGGTTGGACTGCCTCTATGACACTGACTATGATATAAGCTAAGCATACGGAGGTAGGATAATTTCTTTTACATAATAGTTACTGGGTAGATTTTCTACATAAGTTTCATTTCTACAAAACTGGCATTTTCTAGATAAGGAGTAAAATTTACAGAGTACACATGTGTGGCCTAGTGCCAGTAGAGAGCAATACCAGGTACTTGTTTTGATTAACAGTGAAGACTTCAAGGTTACATAAATGTGAGAGTGCCGCGCAGCAGTTATACAGAGAAAAATAAAAATAAAACAGTAACAGCTGGTAGTAGGAAGGTAGCTGTGGCATCAGTCTGTGCCCTGTTTGGGCTCAAACAAAATGCTTCATGCTGGGGGAGAAGCAGCTCCATGGGGTTCACATGCTCTGAAGAGAAGGAAGCCCCACAGATCCTGCAGTGAAGGAGATTCTGCAAGAGACTGCTTGGCTGATATTTAGTTATAGATTCACCTTTTGTTTATGTTGTTGACTGTTATAGCCATAAGGTATGGGTGTGGCTATGGGGGAGGTTGGAGGCCAGGATTTACACTCAGAAGCAGTGATAGTGGGGCTCTCTGAGACCCTGACATGGGGACAGCCAGTTACTAGAAGCCCAGAGACTGTAGTAGAAGACCAGAAGCCCTGGGACAGAGTTAACAGGCTTCATAAGGGCCCAGTGAGCTGTTTTGAGGGCCCAAAAGTCCAGAGACACCATGTTGCAGGCAGAAGAGCCTGGAGAAAGCCAGGAGGTAGGAAATATAAGTACTTACCCATTGCTGTTCTACAGTTTTGAAAAGGAAGTATATGTATGCTTATGTCTGCATGTATATGTGCATGTGAGCCTGAAAACAAAGGATGGGAGCAAACGTTAAGGACATACAAGTAACTATAGAGTGGAGATAGAAAAGTGTAATCTGTTGACACAAACAGTGCTTGCAGCAAATTATAATTTAATTCTTGCTAATTGTTCTAAATGAACCAGCTCTTTAACTGGCTATATCAGAAGTTTCATCAATTTTATTGGAATATTTAAATTTAATAAGGATGAGTACAAATTCCTGCATGCAGGTTGGAACCATGCACTGGTACATCCTGGGGATGACTGGCTAAGCAGCAGCTCTGCAGAAAAGGACCTGGGAGTTACATTGGAAAATAAACTGGGTATGAGTCAGCAGTTTGCACCTGTTGCCAAGAAGGCTAACAGCATACTGGACTGCAATAGTAGGAGCATTGCCAGCAGACTGAGGAAAGTGATTTATTCCCCTCCATTCTGCACTGTGAGGCCACATCTGTAGTACTGTGTCCAGTTTTGGCCCCCCCCACTGCATAAAGGATGTGGACAAACTGGAGAGTCCAGTGGAGAGCAATAAGAAAGGTTAGGGGGCTGGGTCTGATGATTTCTGAGAAGAGATTAAGGCAACTAGGATTGTTTAGTCCATAGAAGATAAGACTGAGGGAATATTTAATAATAACCTTCAACTACAGGTGGGTCCAGAGAAGATGGAGTGAGACTAGAGATTTCTAACCTTTTTTAGTTCAAGTACCCCTACCGGCCTGATGCCGAGTGGTGGGGAAAGGTGGCACGTGGCCAGATGTCAAGCAAGGGGGCAACAGGCAGAGTGCAGCTAGAAGCCAAGCAGGAGGGTGGGGTGGCACATGGCCGGAGGCTAAGTGGGGAGGTGGGGATGGCACGCAGGCAGGAAGGCAGATGGGAACAGAGTGCTGCCACCTCCCAGGAGCAGGGCTGGGGCAGGGTGAAGGCAACAGCACCCGTTTGTGGGACATGGAAGCTCACCAGGCTACCCAGGTAGGTTGTGGAATCTCCATCCTTGGAGGTTTTTAAGACTTTGCCTGGCATGATAGTTGGGCATGGTCCTTTTTTGAGCAGGGGCTTGGACTAAATGACCTCCTGAGGACTAGGGCTGTGCAAAGCTTTGGATCAGGATTCAGAGATGATTCAGATGATTTGGAGGCTGAATCTATGAATCCAAATTGAATCACTGCAAGCTTTAGGTTTCTGAATCAATTCAGAGCTTCTGAATCACTACGGAAAAGATTAAGAGCTGATTTGGTGATTCAGCCATAGAGTATAATGGGAAATTAATGAAATATCTATAATCTTTATTGTTTTTTGTCTGATTTGGATGAAACATGCAGGGATGATAGACTCTGCTGAGATCATGAAGTCTACAAAATTTCAAGACTAGTTCAGGGATTCAGGGGGAACTGCACCCCAAATTCTTGAAAGCAAAACTCATGTCACATGTATGTGTTACACCATGGGGTGGGGGGGGAGGGTGAAAACTGCAGGGATGATAGCCTCTGCTGAGGCCACAAAGCCTGCCAAGTTTCAAGGAGATAAGTGCAGGGGTTTAGGTGAAACTGTATCTCAAGCTGTGGACAAGCAAAACTTGTGACATGGGTGACTGAGTGGATGGGGCCTAGGAGTGGCCGTGTACTCCCTAGCGCCCCTCTACCATCACTTCAGGTGGTCCAAGCACCCTCGAATCTCGCCTGCCACGACTTTGCTGTT
Organism: Crocodylus porosus; assembly: GCF_001723895.1. NCBI lineage: Eukaryota > Metazoa > Chordata > Crocodylia > Crocodylidae > Crocodylus > Crocodylus porosus. Next base: position 52,817,137 of record NW_017728951.1, read on the forward strand.
TAATATATGTTTATGGGAGGCTGCCTTTATCCGCCTGGTGACTGGTAAGTGTGTCCTGCCCCTACTCTGTATGGGGTGCTGCTATACGTCCCCGCCTTAGGGCTATGCGTGCCCTCTCTATCACCCTGGGCTCCTTACCCAACATGCTGCCAGCTGTTGAGGAGATAGGTGCAGGGCTTCTGGGTTCTGGGGCCCTGCGTCCCTAGCTGCTGACAGGCAAAACTCCTGACATGGGTGCTTGTGCAACTCGCTGTGTCTGTCTTGGGGCAGTTGATTGGTTGTATTGATTATTTCCTCTCCTTAGGCTGTGGTTTGTAGGTGTTAATTGTTGCTAATTAACTGGCTACATTAGCCAGCTACTGTATATTGAGCTGTTCCTGAGTGAATCATGACTGAGTGGTAACACAGTAGCTTAGCAGTCAGGCCTGCAGTAGTTCGCCCCTCCACCCCTAGCCCGCATCCCCACCCCAGACACACACAGTCAGTTGCATGCATGCCAGAGTGTGGTTTTTTCTGCCGACAAAGGCACCGCACTGGGGGCTCATGTTCATCTTGTGGTCAATCAAGACCCCCAAGTTCCTTTCGGTCATGGTGCTATTGAGTGTAGCACCACTGAGCCTATAAATATGATGCTTGTTTTTTTTCCTAAGGTGGAGTACCCTGCATTTCTCTATGTTGAATCCCATCAGGCTTTGGTCTGCTCACTTTGCAAGCATATCTTTGTTGGCCTATCCTCCAGCGTGACTGCCTTCCCCCATAGTTTAGTGTTGTCTGCGAACTTTGCCAGTCCACATCGGATGCCCAAATCCAGGTCATTAATGAAGATACTGAAGAGTACTGACCTGAGTACTGAGCCTGAGGACTCCACTGATGTCCTTGCACAGTGTTGATTTGTTCCCATCAACTAGCACTCTTTGGGTCTGACCCCAGAACCAGTTCCCCAGCCATTGGACCATGAGATGGTCAAGGCCACAGTTCCCCAGTTTGGTTGTGAGGGCATCACAGGAGACCTTTTTGAAGTCCAGATACATGACATCAACTTTGTCCCCTTTGTCCAGGCAATACGTCACTTGGTCATAGAAGGAGATGAGGTTAGTCAGGCAAGACCTTCCAGTAATAAAACCACATTGACTGGCATTCAGTAGCTTGCCTTCCATTAGCCGGTTGCAGATGGATCTCTTGAGGCTGGAACCATGGGCTCTGTCTGGGTGGACACCCCGGTGGTACAGAGCAGGGCAGTCCAGGTGCAGGGTGGAGCTTTGGGGTGTGATGCATCCCTCCCACCATGTTCTTCATAGTAGTTTGGGCTACTACTGTGCAGACTGTTGCTTTCAGGCTCACTGTCTCAGACCTCAGGCTCCTCCTGTGCACTGTCTTGCACAAACTCCCACCCTAACTCATGCACCAGACCTAGAAGCATGTCTGTTTGCCTGTTCTGTTCACAAGGCTCCAGCCGCATGGCTCCCTTGGGGGCTTGGCAAAATAGGAGCAAGTATGACCCTCCTCAGATCCTCTCAGCTGCCCCGCAGCTGTGCTACTCCCCTCCCACCATGGGCCCCACCTACCTTCTGGCTGTGCTGGGGGTTGGGGTTGAGGTCTGCTGGGTCCTCTTGAGGCTCATGGGGGCACAATGGGCTTCTGCCCATGTGTCCTGCACTGGAGCCAGGGACAAACTGCAGCTTGCACCATTGGTGGGCCCGCCCTTTTAAACTCTACATATGCTCAGTAGGGCCCACTGATGGTGCCACACCACTCCCAGGGCTTGGGGGTCCCTGCCCCACCAGAAGAGGGGACAGGTAAGTGCCCCTCCTTCCTCTGCCTCACATGCTGGGTGGCACTGATCACATGGCTCCCTGGGGGACTGGGAAAAGTAGGAGCGGTGAGGCATGACCCTCCTTGGCTCGTCTCAGATGCCCTGAAGTTGTGCTACCTCCCTCCCAGCAGCTGCACTGGGGGTCAGGGTTGAGGTCTGCTGACATCCTCTTGGGAGTCCTAGAGGTTCTGGGGCTCACAGGGGTGCAACAGGCTTCTACCTGTGCATCTCACACTGCAGCCAGGGACAAACTGCGGCTCTGACATTGACAGGTCTTTTTAAATTCTGTGCATGCGCAGTAGGGCCTACCAACGGCCACACCAGTCTCAGGGCTTATATTACATCCACCAATGAACTGAAAAACAGGATTTCTGCAATCTGCTCCTCATTTAGAATTGGACAGGGGACAAAGGGTTTAAACACAGGATCCATCTTAATTGGGCAGTACTTACCTATGCTACAGTTAATTATTTTGCTCCAGCCTATTAGTTCTACACCTGTAGACAGAGATGCTTTACTCTGGAGCTAATTGGGCAACTTTGCAGTAAGCCCCCTTAACTTCTTAAATCAGACTTTGCCTTGTTTCCTTAGGAATCTCTAATAGTTCCCTTTCAAATGGTTTCTGTGTCTGTATTGATGGGAAAATTGAAGGTGGAATAAAATGATCAAAATATGAAATAGACATAGGTATCTCTGATAAAAATAGACTGCTATTTAATAATCACACTTTATTCTGTCTGGAGGAAAACTTATTTTGAAAAACAAATGCTAATTGTTCCCTCTGAATTGCCCATAAAGTAGACATGAAAATATAGCAGTGATAGAGAACCATTTCCTCACATACACACAGATGTAACTTATCTCCTTGAAACTTGGCAGGCTTTGTGGCCTCACCAGGGGCTACTACCCCTGCAGTTTTAACCCTCCCATGGTGTAACAAATACACGTGAGATGAGTTTTGCTTTCAAGAATGTGGGGTGCAGTTCCCCCCAAATCCCTGGGCCTATCTTCTTGAAACTTGGCAAGCTTCATGCTCTTAGCAGAAGCTACCATCCACGCATGTTTCATCCAAATCAGACAAAAAACAACAAAGCTATAGCGATTTCATTGATTTCCCATGGCCAGATCTCTGAAGCAGCTCCAAAGCTTTTCTGAAGTGATTCGGAAGCTCTGAAGCACTTCAGAAAAACCTAAAGCCAGCGCTTCAATCCAGACATGCTGCTTTGGCATCCAAAGCGTCCACATTTTCTCCAGATCTGAAGCGTGGTCCAAAGCCTCGCACAGACCTACTACATAGCAATCCCCAGGTGAGTTAATTTAATTTTTCTAGCACTACAAAAATAAAATTTCATAGCTAGAGAGATAGGCAAGATAAGTTTATCACAAAAACTAAGCATGAGACTCTGTACCCTGATTCACTGCTCTTTGGGATTGCTTCCATGATTAGGTCATAATTGCCAGATCCTTTGTAACAACTGCACGTTTTTTTCTTAACATTCAAACACACATTTTTACATTCCTGCACACACTAGAGGAGCTCCCAGGCAAAGGACTATTAGGACTATTAGTTCCCTTCTATTACTCTTTTGTACATCTGCTGTTTGTCTCAACCACTGAGAGCACTTACACACATGCTGGAAATCCAGTGCATCAGAGCTGGCTCAATTAATCGAGTCTGCTGGAGCACATAAATTGATGTGCTCTGGCAGCCTCACCTGGCAGGGGTATCAGTGGTGCAGTGTGCCCACACTGAGAAAATGATGGTGATGCACATGGAACTAAACCACATTTGATGTGCATTATAGTGCACCACCACCATTTTCTCAGCATGGAGATGTACTGCACTGCTGATACACATGACACACGGGTGCTTTTATTAGCGCAGGGGCATGTGTAAAATGCCCTGAGTGCCTCTAAGCCATCCATCCAAGCCCCACCCTCCCTCTTTTTGTCATCCCAGCCTTCAATGAACCCTTCTGTGGCAGGGAGGAAAAGTAGATGATGGTCTCACAAATGCAACTGACCTAACTTAGCACATGGAAGTCACAGAGACATCTGGGAAGGGTGAGAGGAATAATCAGGCTCTTGGTGAGTTTGACTTCAGTGAAAAGGTACCTAAGAAATGATTTAGCATAACAGCACTTAACATGTTTTGGAAAGGACTGTACAAATCTGCTTGGGAACTGAGTCAGAGCTGTTTGTGAAGTCCTCAGCATCTGAAAGCTGCATTATTTTTCCTCTCTCAGTTCAATGTTTATGGTACAATGCCTTGTGTCTTGTGCCCATCCCTAAACTCCCCAAACTCCAAACATTTTTAAGATCCTTAAAAGAAATACCAGGTGAATGAGAGAAGTTAATATTTACATTCGTGAATTTAGTTTTCATTATTTTAATAGGATGTAGAAAATTAATCAGAAAGTATTTATAGTTATATGTTGCGGTTTATTTCTGAGTGCTGGAATACAGTTTAGTGCAAGCTCCAGGTGAATGAATTTAATCTTCCTAGCTCTACAAAAGTGAAATTTCATGGAAACATATCTTTTTTTATTGCTTTTACATTATATATTTCCCATAAAATTTTTCATTAAACCTAAAACAGATGTAAAATGGACATTTCATCAGCTTATCTTTTATGTGTTTTTTTTAAAAAGATGAACAGCTTTCACAGTCTATTCCAATGTAGTACATCTGTTAGCTCAGCCCCACTCCCCTCCCCTTTTCCCATAATTCTAATTAGCTGGCTTGTCATTTAGAATGTGATACAATTATAATATACTTGCTAGATTTGGATATTCTAAAATAAGTGGGAATATGTTGCCAGTCCATACGAAAGATGATAGTAAGTGTAAGAGAGAGGGGAAGTATGTGTGCTTGTAAGATAAATCTCACAATCATTTGATAAGTATCACTTATGATAGCATGTACTTTTGACAGGGTTCACATGCACTTTATTCTCTATTCCAGATCCTTCAAGACTTGTATTGTTCAAATCTCTGCCTTGACTGTAAACTATTTAAAGAATTCAAAGTTTATTTCATTTTGATCTTTCTATTTGTTATATTCCTTTCCCTCGTAAAACTTTGTTAGTGACTTGCATCTAATTATTTATGCCTCAAAGCGAGAAGAGACAAATAGAATATTGTGGAAACCTCAAGCTTTTTCACATATAACAGTTCAGTATTAAAGAGAATTACCTAGGTTAGAATCAAAAGACTTCCCCAAAGAAGAGGCAACATTCCTGAATATCTCATGTATACAGATATTAGATTTTAGAAAATGGCTATTTAAAACTTCTCCGGGTGTTGGTGGTTGGTGGACAGGAGGCAAATAGCTAGAGGCTCATGGAAAAATGGCACATCATATGGGTCTATAAAGTGATTTGGGATTGCTACCAAGTATCTGTGTCTGAGCTAGTGTATTACTTGCTATAATATTGAGCAAGATATTAGCAAGACAGGAAAGATGAGATGCTGGATGTCAGTAATAAAACTCTTTTTACTGTACAATATATTTCATTTCTGGGCAGATAGGAAGGTAGTTAAACTACATGTGATTACATTTATTGCATCAGCTATGCAAAAAATAAGCATTAACCAGAAAAAAAATCTTTAATGCTGTTTTAGAACTGCTTTTCCATAAAATTCCATGCTGAAATGCTCAAAATACACCTATAAAATTCCACTTGATAAACAGCATGTTCTTTCTGTTGGGCACCATGTAATTCTACACAGCACTGCACTTCTCAACATACATGTTCACTTTCAGGCTAGTTAATGATGTTATTTAGAAGGGAAAGTACTAGATCACACAGAGAGAATCATCAATCAAGTGAACAGCCTACAAACTTGTGCTTATTTATACTGGATAACCCTATTAGGTGAGAAAGTACAATAGACTTTCACTGACTAAGTACACCAGGCCTATCTCCTGACTTCTCTGTGCCCATCTTTCCCCCCCAAACACTGGATTTTCATTTACTATGCAGATTTGAAGGAGCGTATTGATCCTTTAGTGACTAATAGCCAAGTTTCCGTAGCTTCAAAAGAACATGTGGTCTATTTGTAGTGTTTCAGAAATTGAAATGCGTTGTATTTACTACTGTACTAGACCTAATAATGCCATTAGTTGCCCCTGTGTAAATCTTTTGTATCAAACAAATTCCAGCCTAGAGTAAGCAGATTCACTGATGCCAGTGGACTATATTCATTTATACGCAAATATGAATTCAGGTCATGAGCTAGAAAAGGCTTACGTGGAGAAAATTCTTGGCCCACTGAGTGGGAGGATCTGCATGTAGAACATTGTCCATGTATACAATTATTTTTAATTTTAATAATTAATGAAGACAAATCTCAAAGCTTTAGCAGTTTCATTCTTTATACAAATACTTTTCAAATGATTTTTGGCCTAGAAATCTCCTAAGTAAACATATTTTGAAAATCTATTCCCAGAGGATCAAAGGCACAGTCTCCAAGACATAATGTATATGAGTCCATTTCATTCTTCACCAGAAGGAATCTACAGTAGGGAGAGAACATGTTAGATTTACTTCTACTTGCAACATTATTAAGTATAATGCTTATATTTGAAAAAAAGCAATGGGACACTGATTATCCCCCCTCTCTAACTGCTTGATAATATGGACATGCCTCAGGAAAGGCCCTTTATAAATTCCATCCATGTTCATTATTATAATGTTTTCATGTGAATGAAGAATTTTATAGACCTGACAGCCATATAAGACCCTAGTAAGGGGAATAAATGTTTAGAGAAGTGAGGCCTGAGGACAGTAGCATTACTGAGGAGGAACAACCATGGAAGTATGACCAAGATCCACCTTTTGGAAGTGTGCAAATATAGGTGTGACTGCAACGGCTGCTGATTGAAATTGGCACTGTAAAAGCTGGCTCTACCCCAGGTATCGTGTGGCTGCCCAAGGGGCAGGGTTGCATTGCTGTGCCTCTGCCTGAGAAGGCTAAATTACTGGAAGAATAGTAGAAGAATGGCAAGCCTGGGCCCTGTCCTCAGGGTTGCCAACTCAATACTTGTTGGGGGGGTTTTACTGATAGCCTGTGAACTTTTTATGGGCAACCAAATTTCTGTACTGAATATTTATATAATGTAAAGGGAGTACAAACTAAAAACATACATATGTTATTTTGATAGTTCATAAGCACAAGAGCATTTTAATCCCCCTGGTGTCCCCAGAAGACAGTTCTTAAAAAAAAAATCCCAGTATCATTAAATAGAGACCTGTTACAGCAGTGGGAGCTGATCTGCCCCCCTGTTTCCACTGCTGCTGCAAACTTGTTCCTATGGGAGGCTGATGGAGGTGGTGAACACACAGGGGATATGCACATTCCACAAGATGGACAGATGGGAGTGGGGAACCTGAGCACAGGATGAGGACACTCCAAGTCTCACCTCTTATTTTCAGGACATGCTGTCTACCAGCTTGGCCTGCCTGCTCCACCCTCCCCAAAGAGCAAGTGAGGACACATCTTGCCTCCTGCTTACCTAGCACAACACCCCAAAAATCTGAGAAACATGAAGGTTCCAGTGGGGAGCACAGTTAGTATGGACATCTAAATATCACTTTTAACATTTCTGTTTTAAGGACTGTCCATAAATTTCTGGATGGTTGATAATCTTCCCTGTTGTTGTAGCAATTAGAGGCACTGACTGTAGTGACTGTCATCTTACAGGGACAGAAAACATCACCTGAAAACAATTATAGAATGCTTTGTTTCAAAATCAACTTGATTTCTATTCCAGTATCCCATGCTTTTGTTTTTAAGTTGATGGTATGTGGCATTTATTTTGAATAAGCATATTGACCTGTTTCTATATGTATGCACACTTTCCTTTTTCAGCTTTAAGAGACACTGACAACACAGAGATGTCCTAGGACAGCGTCTCAACCTGTGGGTCATGACCTAGAAGTGGGTCACAAAAATATATGAAAGGGTTGTGAACAAACTTTAGATATGGATTGTCCTTTAAAGGAGAAAAATGTGGGAAACCAGGGGCTTTTCCCATGTAGGCTGGCAGAGTTCCATCCTGCAAGGGGCTGCTTGGGGCTCCCTATACCCCACATCACACACACACACCCACTGCCACACATACTGGGGGGCTGGGGGTGGGGGGCACTGGGTCAGGAGTGAGGGGCACTGGGTCGAGACTGACCATCGATGTTTACAAATATGTCCTGATACAAAAAAGGTTGAGAACAACTGTCCTAGGACATGCACGACAAATGAGAGTTCTGCCAGAGGATTTCCTTTGTCTGCTGCACTCTTCATTATACAGTGCCTCCAGTTACTTTCTTAGCATTTGTATTCTCCATTTTGTTATTCCTTTGTATATTACCATTTCCCCTAGAATCCCAAGATTGTTCCTTTGATTCCCAATTTGGTATTTTCTGTTTATGAACTGCACCATGAGACTTATTTAGAACTAACTTTCAGTTTTCAAGGGCCCTTTGTACAACAGATCTTAAACTGATTGTAGCTTTCATGCACTTATGCTCCAAGGCCTGATATTTACAGACAGGAATCAGGCAGAAAGTAGGGCAGGGTGGCACATTAGAAACTTACTGGCTCAGAGAGGAATCAAAGAAAGAATTGAAAGGAATCAAAGATACAGAATCTCAACTAAAAAAGACATCTGCTTGCAGCAGATTTCTGTCTTCTGCAGTGATTTGAACCATATTTGCTGTACTCATTTTTACTGTGTTTTGGGCCTAAACTCATAACCTTGCTATGACACTTTGGTATAACATTTTCTTGATTTCCCCAGATTTTTCTTTCAGGCCAAGAAGAAAACTGGGTTTATAAAAAAATGAGTCATCCAAACAAATTTCCATTGTCCTACTATCTAAGCATTTACATTAAAATATCAAGCTCTCATCTGAGAAATATATTGGAAAAGACTGTTTTTTTTCAGCTCCTATTAACTCCAGTTTGTTTCCTTTGTTCTCCTTTCCTCCATTTTATATATTTCATTGCTATTAATATTAATCCTCTGAGAAATAGATAAAATAGAGAACTGTGTTCAAAAGGCACTTTAAGAAAAATCTCAAGATCAAACCAGTAAAATATAGTGACAGAAAATCATAGGTGCAAGAGAATGAAAGTGAAGGAAGAAAATTTCAGTATGAGTTATTCAACAAAATATGATATACTTCCAGCTTTACTCTTGAGTAATTTTTAATTTTGTGTGTAAGAAGTTGGATTAACTGGCATTAGAAATGATGAAAAGGTGAAGCTTTTCCAATCAGGTTTCAGAGAAGGTAGAAAACAATTATCTGATCAAATGGGCAGTCATCATCTTTTGCATTAGGGAATATAACAAGTATCTGTCTGAAAGAAAGAAAGAGAAGGAGAACACAGCTTTATAGCTGATAATGTAGTAATGCAGCATATTTTCACTTTTGAGAAAATAAACTGCAAGTACATTTTAATAATACTACCTTTTGCTGAATATACGTATAGAAGCCTGAACATTTGCTTTACATTTAAAATATTACTTTATTTCTTTTATTCCAGACATGTTAAAGTTCACATCTGGATTACTGATGACAAGGTCATAAAGATTTAAAGCAGAAATATCCTTGCCACTGCACTGCATATGTTATTTATATTTTTCATTTTGATTGACTTTTAATTAGCACTGGTTTGACATCCTTGGAGGTTTCAGGCCTCAATTTGCATGCATAAGAAAATTAGTTTTCTTCACACTGCTCCAGCAAGGAGATGGCCATTCATTATCTATGTACAGAGGATTCCAACAAGGATAGTAACTGTTAGTGATGGACAGTATTTTAGATTCTCCTCTCAAATAATCACATTTTGAGGACTTTAACAACTCCCCCAAAATAATATTTTTATTTGCATCTGTTTCCTGGTCCTTTTATCTTATTTACCTATTCTGTCTTGTTGGGAGATGTGGTCATGAGGCTAAAATCCACTCGAATCCTACCTTCATTCTGTTTTTCATCTTTAAAGGACAGCTCCTAATCTACAATATGTACTCATCTCCTCTACACTGAATAACATTGAAATGTAAAAGACACCCTGAGTTTTACATATCCAGGCTTGTATTTTTTCTTCTTGCCACCTCCATAAGTTTAGAAACTTCAATGGATAAAAAATTTTAATCCACAAGAGGCCTAATTTTAGAGTGACAGCAAGATACTCTCTCCATACATTCACCAACCATTGCAGGACTTTAAAGGCTGAATTTGTTGTTGATATTTGAAGAGAGTTGCTCTTCAAACTATAAAAGAGCATTTTGAATTTAAATAACTGAGAGAGATGTTCATTTGTAATTTCATCTGAACTAGTTCACACAGCTGTAATGTAATTTTGGCTGAATCTTTGTCCAACACCAACCAATTTCAGTTTATTTATTCATTTTCTGTATACTCTGAGACCACAATGGAAAGATGACTGTCACCACTGATCTTTGTCACTTCCAACAGTGCGTGCAATTGTATCTCCAAACAGCAAAGGGAGTTCCCAAATCAAGCTCTTCTGAGGTCTAATTCTCTGGGAAACAGCTGAAAAAGTAAAGTAGCACAAAGCCTTTGCCTTTTCTCACTCTTGTGATGAGCCCAGTTCTGGGCCAGCGACAGCTAGGAACTCAAAATACAGCAAAATGAAACTTACATTTTCATAAGCCAGCTTTCAAGTGTAATGGATTCAAATTTCAGGTGAAACTTTAAAATAGTTCTGGACTAAGCCGCATTCATTTCTAAAATGGGCAATAACAGGGTTGCTTGATGACTGTTTCATTTCCACAGTCTTTGGATCTAAGAAATATCAATACTGTGATCTTTATAGGACATTATGATTCTCAGTGCTGTTCTTGTGGCTACATATTAAATTTATTTTTCATTTCAATAAATAAACTTCAGATTCTTTTTTTTGGAAATCTCAGGCAGAGATGAAACCCCCAACAGCCCACCTGGATAAAACAAAGGGGCAGCAGGAATTAGTTTGGATTACAAGGGGAACATCTACATGAGACGCTTTACTGCATATTAATGTAATCCACAGTAAAGCTTTAGTGTCTACATGTGTGCAGAACTTACTACACAGTAAATTTGGCTAATGCATCATTTGCTAGTACCAACAAATACAGGTACTGGATTAAAAGTGCATTAGCAGTAGCGCATGTGTAGACACTGATTGGCAGCAAGGGACCACAGAGGGTGGGGGGAGGGAGCTGTCCACAGCTCTAGTACACAGTTCAGGATCATAGCCTGAGTCAGCAGCACTGGTTTGGGGTGGTGCCACCTGGATGAGTGGCAGCAGCACCTTCAGCTCTCCTTTCACTTTGCTTCCTGAGAGGACAGGGATGCTCTCTGTCCCCACAGTACCATGCTGTGGACAGAGAGCTTTTTTTCTCCATCAGCCGTGCTTCTCCCTGTATGACCCAGTCAGCTTCCACTTCCTGCCCTTGCTTGTGAGGAGCTAGGAGCTGAACAGTGCCGGAACCAGGGACAGAGACCTCTCCCATCCCCTCAGCAAAGTGAGGGGAGAGCTCAAGCCACTGCTGCCACTTGGCCACAGGGCATTGCTTCAAACCAGTGCTGCTGAACCAGTCTGCAATCCCAAACTCCACGTGGCTGAGAGCTGCCCCCCATTCTGGATCACCTCTCCCCCATTCTTCAGAGCCCAGGACTTAACCCCATGCAGCCTGCAAACCTAGGGTTGGCACTGTGGGAACTTGGAGCTCCCCCTGGCTGCTTCAGGGGAGAAGAGCAGAGCTGGGTGGCAGGAGCAGCCATGGAATCAACTATGACACGTACAGTTTTCTGGGCACAGTTACTACACTTTATTTTCATGTGAAGTAATCTTAAGGTGCATTAATTGCATGTGTAGACATGCCCAAAGCCTGTGTAAAACACCATATGCCCCAGCAGCCTTGTGCTTTATATTTTCGTTAATGTGTGTGCCAAGCAATGACTACAGTTGTTTCTGTTGTTGTTCTGTGCTTTTGGCTTTTGGTTTGTTTTTTTTTTTTTTCCTGAGCATGGACGTTCACTGTGCTGGGCATGTTTGAAGGAAGAAACTTGGAGACAAGAATGGAGGAGCAGCTTGACTGGGACACATGGATAAAAGTGGGGCCTGAGAAAGGGAAGGAAAGTTCTGATGGGACAAGGAAGACAGCAAAGTAATGAGTCCTTTATCTACCTTATCTAACCTTATTTCTGGTTCCTTTTTTCTGTTTGTTTTGTTATGGTTTGTGGTTTTTACCTGTGTTTTGCCTAACTCATCTATTTAGAGTATATGTTCCTTGACCTGAGTTTCTCTAGAACTATGAGCAATTCTTAAAAACATTGTACATGTTTCTACTACCACAAATGATAGGGATATTTAGCAGCTTCTTAGTATTATTTTACCCCAGAATGTTTTAAGGAAGAAAAGAACAAAACTACAGGAAAAATCAGTAATAATACTGTTGTTATGGCAACTAATATGTAGCTATCCTTTTAAAGAACTAGAAACTCTTATAAAAAGAGGCAATGAAAGGACAAAGCAGGTCAATCAGAAAATTATCCTAATGTAGGTGTCTATAAAGCAGTAGTACCAATCACAAGTGTTCAAAACCACTTAATTAACTTAATATCATTTAGAGTATCATCCATACGATGACGATAGACTTTACACATCTTTTGCCTTGAGGACCCTATCTCTATGCTGGAGAATGCTTGAATAGTATGCGACAATTGGATAAGTCAGATCTACTTCATAAAATGCAGATGCATTCGTGCTATGTCCTCATTTATATCTCAGTGAAGGAATTCATTCTGAAATGATTGATAAAGTTAAAAATTATGATATGACTTTTGCCTATGCTTTTTTTTCTGATGAGCCATTTATTATACACCATGCAAAATTATGTATTTTTATTTATTTTCCCAGGTGTGCAATTGGTGGTTATGTTTTAGTCATCCTGTGCTGACTGTAGTTGTAGTGTACACATTTAGTAGAGCCCTAGAACCGATAATTTAAATTCCTTCAAATCAATGTTCTGCCTCTTTTTAGCTTTCTTTGGGTACTTGTTTGCTGATTGATGGATTGTTTGATTCACCAATTGTGCATATATTTTACGCTATTTCTGATGTTATGCCCTCCCCCATCAGCTTGATATCAAGATTTCCCATTAAAAATATTGAGGAAACAAAGATCTCCTCATGAAGTGCTCAATTTGGTTGTTCAGTTGTATGATTTTCCTCTAATGGAAAGATTTTGAATATATTTTATATTTAGTTAATGCTCACTATTTAATACAAAATGTCTGATTTCAATTTTGTAGAGGGAAATATGTAATTTTTAAATAGCTAAAGGTGTAGTAGATCCTCTATGGCTCAGTGCATTAATGAATGGACTGTGAATTTAAATTCCACTGTATTTCTACATCTGAAGGCCCTTGAGTATGCAATTGGTACATATCTAACTAGAAAACAAAATTTAACATGATTTCTTGATCTTTTGATCAAGATTTGGAGGCAAGCTAACATTAAGACACCTCTACCTCTGGAATAAAAACAAGGTAATAATAATGTTTTAAATCAGTAAACTGCTATGTATAAGATGCACAGGTCTTAAAGAGAAGTTTCTTCAATGCCCAGATGCCATCTTGCAATAAAGGTTTCTGTGCCAAGAAAGCTTGTGACTAGCAGCCCGGAAGACGCGTAATATTTTATTCAGCCTACTGAAGTAAAAGTTAAATGGATTCTCCATGTTATGAGGCAAAAGGTGAATACTTTAAGAGAATAATACAGAGATAATGCACATTCCATCATTTGTGCAAGAATTGTATGATTCAATGTATTCCTGGAATAGCCTGGAATCTGGTGGCCGTACCAGTCTGTATGGGAATAAAGTGGGCTTGTCATACAACTCTTGTATGAGACTGCCCCTGGGTAGGGTGATAATGTACACTTCAAACAGGATAAAGGATATTTTGCCTTTGGAAGAGCTGCTACAACAATCCTTTGCCTTAATGTCCATTTTTTTCTAACTGCACAATACGTTGTAATGAAGTTATGACCTTTGTGAGGTATTTTTGTTGGATCTCCTTGACAACAGTACTTTATTTAAAAAACTATAAAGTTAGTGAATGGTAAAAACATGCCAAATCCTTAACAAAAGAGAAGTTTGCTGATCTGAAGAAGGTTACAATGATATTTTATTAAATTCAGTAGTTTACCTGGTGCTTCTTTAGTTTGAAGTGCAGGTGCTAGATTTTTGTTAACTTTAATTGAGAGTACTTCTAGTTCTTTACTCACGTTACTGTTATGTTCTCCTTTAAATTTTCCAGGCCAGGGACCAAGTCTAATGTGTCTGTGTACAATGCCTTCCATAATTTAACACTGATTTTATTTGGGACATTTGGGTACAATTTAAAGAAATAATAGTAAATCTTTTACTGCTTTGACCAACTTCTATAATAGGGTTTTTCCTTTCCCAAACTGAAATGAAAAATCTATCTGAACTCTGCCATTTTCTGTAATTTTCTTTTTAATGTGTAATCTCTAAGGACATTTTACATTACCAAAAGGATTAAATGGAATATCAGATTCCAGCTGGTTTGCTTCATTATAGGTCCAAATGCATTTTCTCATTTCCCAAACAAATATGAAATATTAAATAATAAAATATTTGAAAATTGAGTTAAATAGCTCCATTGCTTCCCATTGCACTTTCCTCCTCAATTCTGAATATCTAAACATTGAAATATAACCAGAGACTTCCAAAGTGCACAGTGTTCACTGATGGTGAACAGTGAGCTGTTTAATTGATGCTGGCTTTTCTCTTTGCTTCCAGTTCTTATTGGCATATAGATTCTTGAAAATAAACAGAGTTCCCATTTAATCTGTTTATGGTATATGAAAATAAACAAGATAAAAGGTGAGGTGAACAGAGAGGACAAGTAGATGTCTATTCACTGTTTTTGAAAGAATAAAATAATAAAATACATTTCATTCATAATAACTACAATACTTTCCTAATAACAATTTTCCCATTTTAGATGATTAAATGTTATATACATGATAAAGGAGGTGGAACAGAAGACAATCTCTTTATAAATATACTAGCCAATTGCCCATCAAGAATGACAGTTGGTGGGGGGCAGACAGAGACAGAGGCCTGCGTCCCCTCCCCCCACCCCCAGCGTCAGGCTGGGGCTAGGGCCGAAGCCACTCCCCACTTCTCCCCATTATGGACCACAGCCAGGGGGTGGACCATTTGCCCTCTCCCCCCCACCACTTTAGGCCAGAGCCATGGCTGGGGCCTGAGCTGTTCCCCACCTCCCCTAACTGATTGAGGCTAGGGTAGGGGCGAGAGCTGCTGCATTCCCGCCCCCCCACCCCCACCGCTTTGGGCTGGGAACATTGCCCGCCTCTCCCCCACCACTTTGTGCCAGGGCTAGGGCGTGAGCTAGTTCCCACCTCTCCCCTGGCTGCTTTGGGCTGGGGCCTAGGCTGTTCCCCCTGTCTCCCTGCTGCTTTGGACCAGGGCCAGGGCTGGGGCCTCAGCCGTTCCTCACCTCATCCTGCCACTTTGGGCCAGGGCCAGGGCTGCTCGCCACCTCCTCCCAGACACTTCAGACTGGGGCCATGGCCTGGGCCATTTCCTGCCTCCCTCCCCCACCACTTTGGACTGGGGCTGTCTCTCCCCTCCCCTTACTTTGGACTAGGGCTGGAGCCTGGGCTGTTCCCCCCACCAGCCACTTTGGGCTGCGGCTGGGGCCTGGATGGTTCCCTGGCTCCTTCCCCACTGCTTCAAGGTAGGGATGGGGCCATTCCCCACCTCCTCCCCACTGCTTTGGGGCAGGGCACAAAGGAGCCTTGCAGCATCACTGGAGCGGGATTTAGCCATCAGTAACCCCCCATCCCCTTCCTGCTCCCCTCCTTTCCCCGCTCCCCACTGCCTCCCCTCCCTGCCAGCTGTTGTTGGGGGTGGGGTGCTGGTTCCTGGCTCCAAGGAGCAGATTCGGGCCCTGCCCCCCACTCTATCCCCTCCATTATGGCAGTGCTCCAGTCCCTGTCATCCCCCTCTGCCTCCAAGGAGCAGGGGAGGGGGCCAAGGCCAGCAGAGCGCTGTATAGGGCACTGCTGAGAGAGCCAATCAGAGAGCAAATAAAGCATTACAGACAGACTAAGTCTTTTATAATATTAGAAGTGTTCCACCAGTGATAAAACAACTTTAATAACCTCTGTAATCCACTCAGCATCCAAGTATGGTACTAATTCCACAAGTCAAAATGTAATTATATTTATGTGAACAGTCCCATTGGGATCAGAACTAGATTGGATGGCTCAAACCTCTATATCTCATAAAAAAAAGATACTCCGGAGTTAAATAAACCATATTCTCCCTCTTTCCAGGAATGTTTTTCTTTGTAATGTCCACCAAAAAACTTTTGTCACCCCTTCCCTTCAATCTTTTTTATTTATTGTGAAAACATTGGGGGGGAGAATTCAATTCTGTAAATAAATAGAATTGTCTGTTTTGAAAGGAAAATCATTTCTACTGAAAAAAATCAAATTAAAAAAAGAAAATTAAATCTTCTCTAATTAAGGCCATAATTAGCAAGATGTACAATGAAGTTTCAACAGAAGCAAACACAATGATTTTATTGGCAAATAATGCCAGTTTTTAAAATAGCTTATTTTGAGCACATGGGTAAACCTAACATACTAAAAAAAGCACATAACTAGAAAATGTAAAGTAACTTGTATTAAATGTTTATTGATTTAAAATAATGAAAGTTATAAACACCGCCTGCGTCATGTCATGTTACACTGTGCTATTCAACATTTTAAGAGTATCTAATACTATTGTATTTATTACAGTTTCTCCAAATACTAAATTTGCTTTCTTCCAATATTTTTTTATTTCTAAATAAACCTTTTTAGACAAATCACTTTCATTAACTTTAGTGCTGTGGTATCCTTTCATCTGCAAGATACAGTGGAAATTGCAGCTTATGAGGTAGATGGTTTGCAATGTTCTAAGTGACTGAATAGTCCAAGTGGACATTTCCATTATCTGTGGCAGTGGTTGAAAATGTATGCGTCACAGATGGGTGATTCAGGAGCTGCTTACTTCTACAGACTCTTCAAGCTGTTGAAGCCA
The DNA here is from genome assembly GCF_001723895.1 of Crocodylus porosus. NCBI lineage: Eukaryota > Metazoa > Chordata > Crocodylia > Crocodylidae > Crocodylus > Crocodylus porosus. The sequence goes on from NW_017728951.1 coordinate 52,834,105, forward strand.
ATTCCTATTATGGACTTTAATGCCTGGTGGAAACGATGATGCCACTTGTTCCAATCATTTGCCAAGGTTTCCCATTGGCCAGGATCAATTCCAAATGCCTGCATATCTTGCTTGTATGTGTATGTATCCAGAAGCTTGGGGTGTCCTGCTGTTCTTGTACCCTCTGATAATTCCCCATATAGCATGTCTTTGGGTATACATCCATCTCCCAATCTACTCAGATGGCCTAGCCAGTGCAGTCATCTCTGTCTGAGTAGGGCTGTAACACTTGGTAAATTTGCCCTTTGAAGAGTCTCTGCATTGGTAACTTTATCTTGCCATTTGGCATTAAGTATGCAACATAAACAGTGCAGGTGGAAGCTGTTTAACCTTTTCTGTTGATGTGCATAAGCTGTAAATGGATGTGCATGTCTATGTTTCTCCACCACACATGAGTGTGATGAGTATGCAAGCTTTGTACACTAGTGTTTTGGTCCTGATGGTAAGTTTTGAGTTATTCCATGCTTTTTTTAGTCTGCTGGAGGTGGTGGCAGCATTTCCAATGTGAACATTAAGTTCTTCATCCAGTGAAAGGTTGGTGGTCACCTTAGAACCTAGGTAGCTGAACTTTTGAACTATTTTTAGCTGGTTCTCATTAAGGGTGACTGATGGATCATGTGGAACACTCTGTCCTAGTACAACTCTTTTCTTTATGCTGCTAGTGAAAGCAAATGCATGACAAGCTCTTGAAAGGAAATCCATGAGTTCTTGTAGTAGGTCTTAAATGTCAGCTGTAAAGGCAGCATCATCAGTAGAAGCTCCCTGATAAGCACTTTTCTAACTTTAGTCTTTGCCTTGAGTAGTGACAGGTTGAAGAGTTTCCCATCCAATCTTGTGTGAAGGTTCCCTTCACCTTCCATATCTTTAAGCAGTTCAAGAGTACTAAGAAGTAGATTCCAAAGAGTGTAGGAGCAAAAACACATCCTTGCTTCACTCTGCTTTTCATCTTGAAGCAGTCCAAAGTGGGCTCATTGAACTGAACAGTTGCTTTCATGTTGTCATAGCAGAAACGCATAAGCCTTAACAAGATTAGTAGGCATCATATCTTTTCTAGTACTGAAAATAGGCCTGTTCTGCAGACGGTGTCAAATGCTTTGGTTAGATCCATGAAGGCGATTTACAATGGTCAGTTTTGCTCTTTGCATTTTTCTTGATGTTGATGCAGGTAAAATATGTCTATGGTTGATCTTCTGGCCCAGAATCCTCACTGAGATTCAGGGTAGATGTGATTCACCAGCTGTTGTAGGCACACCAAGATGACCCTTGCAAAAGCTTTTTCTGCTATTCTTAGTAGTGAGATAACTCTGTAGTTGTTGCAGTCACCCTTATCTCCTTTATTTTTATGCAAAGTGACAATGTTTATGTCATACATGTCCTGTGGTATGTCACCCTCTTTCCAGCATGTGAGTAGCAGCTGATGAAGATACATAGTAGGTTTTCTTTGTTGCACATGAGAATTTCCACTGGGATGCCATCTTTTCCAGGAGCCTTGCCACTTGATAATAAATCAATGGCCTTGCTTAGCTCTTCTACAGTGGACTCCATGTCTAACTCTGGCATGATGTGTAGAGTTGGTAATTGGTCCAGTGATTTGTTAGTGATGTTTCTGCCTTGTGAATATAGCTTGTGAGTACAGCTTCATTGTGAGTATAGTGTTCAATCCAATGAGACCTCTGTTTGCTTCTATCTGTAATGGCTTCACTGTTGCACAATTTGAGAGGGGCAACCTTGTTGACAGTAGGGCCTAGAGCTTTCTTCAGACCACTGTACATGACTTTTAGGTTTCCTGTGTCTGAGGTTGTCTGTATCTCTTCACAGAGCTTGTTCCACTACTGATTTGTACAGCATCTGGTTGCTCTCTGTACCTCATGTTTTGCATGTCGAAGTCTTGCTTTGGTGCTCACTGCTGGCTTCTTGTCATATTCCAGAAAGACTGTGTCCTTGATACTGATGAGAAGTAATAGTTCTTCTGGATTTTCTTTGAACAAGTCCTTATTGGATGGTCTCTTTTCCCCAAATGTAGCTTTAGCTGTTTCATAGCTTGCAGGTCTTCAATCTTCCACAATTTCCTCTGCCTTCTCTGGTAGTGACTTCTCACACATGCTATGTTCAAAAGCCTTTACAAACTCCTGGCACTTCCTCTGGTTCTTGGTGTTAGTGGTATTGATTTTGGCTTGCTCCTAGGTTTTGCTCTATGTAGTTTCTTAGCTGTAATCTTTACTTTGCTAATGATCAGGGAGTGGTCAGTGTCACAATTGGCACCATTGAATGTGTAAGTCTTCTAAGCTGAAGGTAGGTCTTTCTTTGTAACAATAACAAGATATAGTTGGTGCCAGTAGCCTGATCATGGATGTTGCCACGACACTTTCTGGTGATTTTTCCAACAAAATATGAATTAGTAATTCACAGTTGGTTTTGGGCACAGAATTTAAGAAGTCATTGGCTATTTTCATTCATCTTGCCAATGTCAAAATATCCTAGGCTTCTGGCCATAAGTTGTTGTCTGCGCCAACTCTTGCATTCAACTCCTCTCCAAGGAGGAATAATAACTCAGTTGAGGGTATTCTTTTGATGACCTGGTGCAGAGTTTCATAAAAATTATCCTTCTCTTTACTGTAGTGTGTATTTGCTTAGAAATGTTTTTTTGGGGGGTGAGGGGATTGGCTTATAGGTATAGATATGTATAGGTATAGATAGTTATGAAGAACATTCTCATAACAACTTGGTTTTGATTCTTATTGAGAAACATAAGGATCTTTCAAATACTTAATCTAAAAAGTCACTTATTGAAGACTTCAAAAAAACAAAACAAAACAACCCCCCACATACTGTTTAGTTCAAATTAGTATGAAATGTTCTGAAATCTGCAATTTATGGTATTTAGCACACACTTTGTTTTTGATCTCTTCATAAAACTGTTTTACATCATATGCAAATCCCCATGTAGTCTCCAGTTATTTAGGAAAATTATGTGGATTTGCAATGATACCCAGAAATACTTAGTTTCCTATCAATGATTTGTCAACTTTTTGAAAGACGTAATCTTGCTGTCATGCTGCATGTCTCACGCTGTTGAAATGGGAACTGTTTGTTTTACTTAAACCTGAAGTCTATACTTTGAAAAGATAAGCAGCACCTCAGGATGAATAAACTAAAAAATGTATATGAAAATGAGACTGGCATCATTTCTGAAACTTTAAACTTTCAGGATAAACCAATGGCAATAGCATTTGAGAGAACATCACAGAATAGAAACTGTGAGCCTGTTTTTCTTCCCCACATTGAATTCCTGGCACTGCTCAGGCTGACAGGAGTTGGTATCTGGCTGGATCTGACCAGTGTTATTCCCATAGGTCTGTGCAGTTCTCAATTGGCAGAAAGTTGGAGATGAGCTAATTCTATGTGGACTGCTTCATCCCTCTTCTCACCATTTCAGCAAATTAGTGATGGTGTGGGCATCTGTTGTAGCCTTTCTCAAATCACATGTAGTACCTTAGGACTGCAGGCAATTTTTTAAAATTATGATATCCCCTGCGGTGCTTTTTAAGGTTGGCACTGACTAATACACAAAAGTATAGGCTATAGAGTGCCTCTGTGTTGAAAACTGCAGTGTAGAGATGCCAAAGCTAGCTCTTAACAAGAAACTGCTAAATTAGCCCACGTGGAGCTAAGTCTGCTTTTGGTACTCTGGTTAGTTCTTTTAAAGTTTGCTCAAGTATTTCAGCACTGTACTTCAGTGTAACCAAGAGGCATACAAAATAAGGGAATATCTAGCTTCCCTATGTGTTTTACATACACACACAGTGTTCTTATTGGAGCATATTGGGATCTCAGAACAGGAGACAGTCCTCCCTGATGTTTCTAGAATGTCATGGTGGTTTGTGAGATTTTGTGGTGTTATAAGGAATGGCAAGCACGTTTTCACTGTACCATAGCTTTCACTTCCTTATCATATGCTTAAAAAATCTACAGTTCAGTTATTTAGTTTGCAACTGATACTTTAGTGTCTCTTAGGATCGTTTTTAATGTCATGGCAGCCCTCCACAACTTTTTTTGAAATTGGCAGCAGCCCCAATTGAGAACCATGGTTATACTGCTTCAGCTTACATCTGTGCTCCTCAACCAGGGGAAGGTCTAAGTAGCCTATTCCAATCTTTGACTGCCCTCATTGTGTTTTCTTTGACAAACCTGTTTCTTTAAGAAGCTGCAGCTTCTGAGAACAGTTCCACTATATGTCAAAAGTCACTGTTCAAATCACTTTCTGTTTTGACTTATATTGAATAATGATAAGATAATAGACAGTAGGCTTACCAAACATGGACTATAAAAGCCAACAATACTTTATTATATTACAGGGGAATAGCACCTTGTTATTTTCTTTTGTACTACTTACTAGACATTGTAAAGGAACTATTTTGGGGAAAAAAGAAATGGGTCACCTCTTGTTACTGTTGCCATAGTTTGTTGGAAATGATAAGTAAAAATGGTCTCGTTAAGACGTGTGAGGACTATCCAAAAAAAACCAACAGTTTTTTCAACTTGGAGTCCCCATTGATGACTCAATGAGTATATTTGACAGGATGATCAAACATTAGAAATGTCATGTATTACCATTGTTATGCTGACAAACCACCTTATTTCCTCATGGTATCCCCAAAGGAAAATGGCCTTGCTTAGATTTTTGATTGACAGAGAAGCCATGTTTAGCCTTTATAGATAAGGAAAGAGAAGTTTTCAGCTGATGACGCAAACAGATGGCAATTAAAATTTGAACAATGTATTAATTCTGAGAACTCCTGCATAATGTAAGAGATGAATATAACTTTAGCCAACATTATTTGTATAGAAAAGCACCATTAGCTGCTGTTTTCCTTACAAAGATTTTATTTGCCCATATATATGTATCTGAATACTAAAGATGGTGTGTTTATAGATAGTATTTTGATATCAAAATATAGCTTTCACTTGATCATAGTGCAGAGAACAAGCTATGATAAGCTTCTTGGTAAAGTCTATATGGAGTTATCCTGCAGTAAGTATGAAAATGCTAATTCATCCTCCTTGATTATGTAGGTTCTTCAGTGTGCAGGGATGACCCCTGGAGCTTATATAAGAGGGTACAAATCTTGATGCATTTTGAAGCTACTATCTGCATCTGCATGAGACACTGACTGTGCAGTAGCCCATGACAACAGTGCAGGCCATCACAGTAGTGTCACTTGGCAGAAAGTGTGATGTGATGTTACTGCACAGTAGTCATGAGCCACTAGTCAGTCATCATCACAAAAAAGCAATTCTTCAGCACATGTTTATACAAGTATTAAAAGAGGAGGGAATAAGGGTCTGGCCCAGTAATGACTATACAGTCATTATTTCATGTAGACACCTACATTGAGTAGGAACTCACATAACTGAATGGGTTTCTTTATGACATACATTATGTATATATCTATCCAGTTTAATGCCCTTTTAAACTGCTAGTTGAAAATTGGCCTTCTCTCCCTTTTGTTGCTCTCTCTGAGATTTTCTCCCTTTTAGTAGGGTAAAATGTCCAGTATCCATCTTTATACATGTATACAGTATTGCTCCTAATGCATAACCCCAGCCTATTTCCCTAGCAATGGGTTGTATGTTTCAGTATGATCTTATCTGAGTAGGATTTGAAAATGGAGGAAAAGAAAATCTAAATACGTGGTTATGAGCAACCACAAATATGTAAAATTGTCTAAAATGAAACAGTATTTCTTTAGAAAAGTGATTTTCTTTCTAAAATAACCTGTCAAAATAATGAATATGACATTTATTTACTAATTTGCCCAATTGTTTTTCTTTATTTATTTTATGGCAGTGAAAATGTTTCATATGCATTATAGATTTTTATATTCAGTATATAAAACTATTCAATATATCATAATGTAATCATTCCATTGCTAAATCAGTCTGCTCTCTATAAAGGGCGGGGTATCTGACAGCTTATGATTATCATATTTGTAACCAATTACAGATCTCCACTGAAGCAATATAAGGGGAATGATCTTATTAGCTAGTTAACCTAGCACAGAGTATTATAGTAACTCACAAATAATATAGACAACACACTTCATATATTGTAAAACTAATAAACTATAATCATCCTCCAAAGGAGTTTTTTAATAGAACATGCCAAATCTCCAAGGAAGAAAAATACAGACCAGTTATAATAATTCTTGTAAACAGAAAGGGATTTCTCAATAGACTTACTGAAGAACAACTACCATTTCATAAGATTTTACATTTTAGCCTGCTCTATTCAGCTTTGTAGCATGGATATAAAGCAATGTGTATTAATTTTGTACATTATGTTTTATGAAGCCTCAGATTTACTCTTGTAATGTGTTAGAACAAGCTGACTTGAAAGCTACGGACAGACGTTACACATAAGCAAGTTTAAGTAATCATAAACTGGTTGAAACCTGTAACAGTACATAAGTTCAGTGCACATAAACCAGTTTCAAAATGACCAAAACCGGTTTGAGATAATCCTGGCTGAATATAGTATCAGACTTAGAACTGATTGCGCTTAAACCAGTTTATGCAATGTGTATCCCAGACCCCTTCCTGGTTTAAGTTAAACCAGAGTCTCCCAGCATTCCAGTGTGCTCTCTGGGAAGGTGCTTGAGCCAGGGTCTGCCAGGTGCTTCCCCTCACTGCTGCAGTCATAGGGTCAGGTACAGCTAGATGCCAGACAGAGTGACCTTCTGAGGCAGAGAGGGCAGGGAGGGGGGGCTGGTCCCTCCTGTACCCCCACTGCCCCCGGGGGACTGCAGCTAGGTCTGCCCACCATGACTGTTGCTGCTATTTGCTCCCTGCTTGGGGCAAGTGGCAGAATAAGTCCTCTCCTGCCCCGTCTGCTAGATGCCAGAGGGAGGGAGGAATAAGGATCTGGCCTAAGGGTTCCTGATGGTCAGCCTCTGGCCATGTCCCTGCACAGCTGCTGGAGCGGTGAGAGGGCAGAGCTCTTCATGGGGGCAGCAGCACCTGTCATGGTGTTTGGGGAGCATGAGCCTCTTCCCAGTGAGGGGCTGTAATGCAGGGCAGGCATTCTCTGACTGGGGAGGGGATCATACTCTGGGAAACCATGTGAGGGGCTGCTGCCCTGATCGTGGTTGCTCCCCCCTCACCACTGTAGTGGTTGGGTGGGGGCAGGGCTAGAGGCTGGCCAATGGGACCTCTTAGCTGGGGCAGGGAGCAGGGTTATTCCCCCCTGCGCCCCTGGGGTACTGCAGCAGGGTTGGACTGCAGCAGAGTCTGCCCACCCTGATCACCACTGCTCATTCTGTGCCCGGGGCAAGAGGTGGAATGAGCCCCCTCCAGCGTCCCCTCCCTCTGGTGCCTAGCGGAGTGGCCAGGAGGGGGCTTATTCTACCGCTTGCCCCAAGCAGAATGCAAGTGGCGGTGGCAGTGGTCGGGGAGGGCAGATCTTGGCTGTTGTCCCTCAGGGACAGAGGAGGTGGAGGGGGGAATAACCCCCGCTTACTCCCTCTGCCTCGGGACCATGCTTGCCAGCATTTGGCCATACGTAGCCTCACCACTGCAGCAGCAAGGGGAGAAAGCCCAGCAGACCATGACTCAGGTCCATGCTGGTGAGACAGGGAAGGGGGAATTAAACCCCCTCGCCGGCCAGTTCAGTCTAGGCTACTGCCTGGGCTGGCCATGCCCTCCACCCCAGCACGGGTTCCCTGCAGCTGAGAGTGCGCTCTCGTGTCCCCTTCTTCCAGCTCCTCACCTGAGCAACTGCAGGTGTGTGCCTGCATTTCCTCAGTCCAGAGGGAATGTCTGAACGATTGCAAACTGATTCAATCTAGGCAGGTTAAACTAACCTGCAAAGATTGAATCAATTTAGGCTCCGGCTTTTTGAACGCCTGTCCCCAGCCCTAGTATTTAATAGGGACTAGTCAAACATTTTTCACAAAAAGTGATTCAGGGTCAGAAAATGCTGACATATCTCAAGCAAAAATGTTCAGAGGAGAATACCAATTTTGAATAAACTTTAACAGAAAAGAATTTTTAAGCTGTACCTTAGTAGACACTAGAGATGAAAGAGACTGCCTCATTCAATAAGCAGCTTGAATTTGAGGCTTCAAATTCTGCATCGTAGATGCATCGTAGATGAGTCTTTTTATTGCCAGGCTAATAGCTACATAGGGAATGGTCTCTCTCAGCTTCTTCTGTTAGTTTTGTTCTACTAGGCCAGAGAAAGTTCAGCCATTAGGCTGGTAGCTAACCTGGAGCAGGCAGGTTCCCCTTTTCTGTCTATTATACCCCACCAAAAAAAAATCAGAATATGAAAGGTTTAATCTAATGTGGAATTGGAAGGTTTAATATATTTCATGTAGGGCTAAAAACTCATTCCTGTTCAGCTCTAGTACTAATTGAGGTGTGTTTTTCATAGGGTGTATTTCTGACAATAATATTATGATTAGAAAGTAATATTATAATGTTTTGGTTATGATAATATTTCCTCTACTGAAAAATAGGTTTTTGTAAATAGTTTTTTAATATTCATTTTTGAATAGTTATGTTAAACATACATTATTACAGGGACAGGGATCAGATTTTGGCCTACACAGCAGGCAGGTATGTCAAGTGAAGCTAAACTGATTTGTATCATAAAGTGAAAATCATGCGAAAAACCTGAATAATATTTGTGAAATATCATTTTTGACTGCTCAGTTTCCTACTATGACTGTTTAAGGAGTAAACAGCATTCTTCATTGAGGCAGTTAGATGGTATATCATTATAATCTTCAAAAATGTAAGGAAAAATGTGTTTTATGTTAATTACTTTTAATAGACAAATGAAATTAGAGTCTCAGACTTTCCCAATAGGGACACTAGGGATGTTGCAGTCTCACTCTAATTTACTTCAGAATGGTTACTGCCTTCTCAATCCTGAGTTCCTTTCTGTATGATTTTTTTTTCTGGGTTATGAATGATGCTAACTAAAATATCATGCATCTGACATACTTGACCTTTCCTCTCTGTCAGCACTCAAAGTAAACTTTGTCCACTAGAGCCCTTGACATGCACAGATCGAAGACATTCTGATAGACTCATACTTTATTATCTGTGTCTGTGAGGAAATAGACTGAGTTACAGTAGAGTGGTTACTAAATTATATATTAAAGTTACTCTTGAAACTAAGAAAATACTCAGATCCTCACACAAAAGCTGAAAAAGTCTGCAGGAAGTTGAAAAAAGAGGCCACAACAGCTTTTCATTTTACCTTTTTCCTAAAAATCTTTCCACTGCCTGCAGTTCTCCAAATTGATCACCTTTTATACACTGTCTGCCCCAAGCCTTGTCTTCCACACCTCCCTTCTGCTATTTTAAGCTATTTACTTTAATCTACTGTGGTGACCTTGCAACATAGATAGCAGGATGACAAGACATGATTTGTGAGCTCTTGAAGGGCTCAAAAATGGTGCTGAGTTTTTCGGATTGCATAAAAAGCATCTCTTCTAACATTATTTAAATGTATCATTATTATAGGAAGACCATGAGACCAGGCAGCATGAATTTGTTGACTTTTTTAGTGAAAATTAGAGACAATTCTTTTAAAACTGCCACACATCTTAAGATAAACTATAGCAATGGATAGGGTATCCAGAACACCAATCTGTAAAGAGGCATGCCACCTTCTTTGGGGTAAAATAAAATTAATTCAAATAAAAATACATTGAATATCTGAGCAAAATGTCTAGGGCAGTAATTCTCAACCTATGTGCTACAGCACCCTGGGATATCTTAAGTTCCTTTCATGGATGCCACGGATTTCCACACAATGTTAGCACCATTCAGTGTGTTCAAACATGATTCACAAGATAAGCAAAGAGATTTCAAATGGGAGTCCATAGTGGTAAAAACATTCTGACCTCCTGTGGTCTTTCTTTTCAATAAAAGATTTGCTTTATTATTTTCTATAGTAAAAAAAATGTGTAAAAACTAAGAGGTGGCATTAGTATATGTGAAGTTCAAGTTACTCTGTAGATGTGGGGGTTAGAATCTCTATACATTGTTTTGGAAATGCTTTTCTTGCTCCACAATCCCTTGAGCTTTTGAGGAACATTTTGCCCTCAACATTTAAGAGAGCTCCAGACTTTAGATAGCATCTTTCTGGCCAGAACAACTTCATATAACTCAATCTCAAAAATAGCTGAAAAACAGTAATTTAAACAAAAAAATGGGGGCTCATGCCTCCCCAGGAAGTCAACTCAGCTGCTGGGCTGAACAAATATACCCTGTGCCTGGGAAGCTGTTTGTCTTAGGCCCTCTCTACACATGCAGATAAAGGCTTTATGGGTGCATACAGACAAGCATGCATGTGCATCTTGCAGTGTCTCAAAGCCCTTTGAGATGCTGCAAGAGGCATGTGTGGGAAAGAAAAAATGTCCCCCCTGCTGCAAATATGCCCTGAGGCCTCCAGGATCTTGCAGCCCCCCCAATTAAAAAAAAAAAAAACAATAAAAACCCCGTACTCACCGGCAGTAACAGCTGCCATTGGGGTCACTGGGATCCCTCCACACACAGCAGGCCAGGTGATGCCCCAGTGTCCCCAGCCCAGTCCCTGCTGCCCCCACTGCCCTGTGCTGCAAGGGGAACTCTAACACATTTTGGGGGGCTGTAACCCACCTTGGGGTGGCTGTGGCCCCTGTGTGGGACAGCAAAACATATAGGTATTTAGAATTCATTTTATTATGATGATAGAGACACTGGTAGGCTTCCAAATTGCTTTAACACTGTATATATATCAATAAAACATTGCCCAACTGATCACTGTCTCTCTGTCTCTTACTCTCTCTCTGTACATATATAGTGGTCTTTTGTTTTAATTGTGGAGGAACATGGATTTTGGGTTATTTTACAGAGTGACTTTGGGATTTTTCTATCAGAGATTTTTCAGTGTTCAAATAGGGAACACCAGAATTTCTGCTAGGGAGGCCAGTGGCAGGACCCAGCCTGCTCAGAGCTGGCACCTTGGACCCAGCTGGAGGTGGCTGACCTCCTGGCCAGCTGGGCCAGGAAGACATGCTTCAACAGTTCAAAGCAAGCCACCACGCCCAGAACATCTTCTGGATGATAGCTGTCCAGATGGCCGGGCAGGGGCATACATGGCAGTAGTGCTGCACAAAGGCCCCCTTTGCAGCCACAGTCCACTGGCACCTGGCCCAGAGGGGCAGATGTCTCTACTGGCTCTGCAGTCCCCCCATCCGGGTCTAACAGGTGTACAGCACGTCACACCCAGGCAGCAGCCCCCACTGCCAGACTGCTGCAGTGGATAAAGGGTGAAGGGAACTCAAAGAGCTGCTTCAGCAGTCCAGCTGGCACAAGGGGTATTATCCCCAGGTACCAATTGACTGGGCCCCAGAAGTTCCTGAGAGTGAGCAGCCCTGAGGTACTTGACAGGGCAGCTTTTTGTACTGCTGGGGACAGCACAGGTGTCCCCCTGGTGACTCCCTGGTCCCAAGTGCCACAATTTGCCCCACAACAAAGTGCATGTCCAGGCACATGGGCTGAGACAAAAGCCCCAGCTCAAATTTGCACTGCTTCTATTTGAGCTGCTGCAAGTACACATACCTGCATTTGTGGATGCACCCTATGGGATCTAATGTAAGATTCACTCAATTGTGCTTCTTGTATGCATGATTATGAGATTGCACATTAGATCCCATTGCACCTTACTGCTGGTGCACGGGGGAGCTGAATCCCAGGCTCCTGACAAGAAACAAGGTCTTGTGTCTGGGAGCCTCTTCAGCTGAGGGGCATCAGCCATGGGACCACCCCATACACCCCCAAGGCTGGAGGACCCTGGTGCCACCAGTCACCCAGCCACAGGGGCATGTGAAACTCCTGGGGTGGGTAGATTACTGCAACAGAGTTCTCCTAGCCCTGGGAGGTTCATGGACCCCCAGGGCTGGGAGATCTTACCCATGCCCTAAGGCTGCCGGAAACCAGCTGGGTCCTAGCACCAGCAGGCATACAGTGGGGACCCTCTAGTTGTAGGACTGTGGATCCCAGCAGCTCCAGAGTACTGCTGGGACCCAGAGTCTGTAACTGCTGGGGCTGAAGGTCCCCAGCATTTGCAGGATTCTCGGCACCAGCTGGGCAAGGTGCACCCCTGCAGCTGGGAATCTAAAGGTGATGGGGATCCTGGACTCAGTGGGAGACCCTCTTATTCATGCAAATAAACGCTAGATAGCAACCAGCTATAAAGTTAGTACACATTTATAGGTCTAACTTTATAGCTTTTTGGAGCTTTTTATCATGTGATAAGTACTTTGCACATATAGCTGATCTCAAGGTAATTGCACAATTAATCCGTAGAGGGGGCCTTTGCCACAATCCAGCAGGGCTGTGGAGGCCCCAGCGGGGCTCAATGGTATGTGGGGCATGGAATACCCTTGATTGGTTTGGTTTGTTTGTTTCTGCTCTGCTAAGTTTTACATTTTGAATTTTTGGTATTATGTAGATTATATCTGACTCATGTTAAATAAAAGTAAAGGTTTCTCGTTGTTAGATTAGAAATACTTCAGTTGAAATAATATTTTGCATATTTAATATAACCTTTCTTCAAAGGATTAAATAAAAATGTTTAAATGTCTGTTAGCCTTTGTGAATAAATGCAGACTTTGCGGGTTGGGGGGTTAGAAGGAGGTTAGATCAGGTTAAAAAGGCCACCAGTATAACTTATTTTGACCCCAGTGCCTACCTTAATCTCAGACCCAGTCTCAGTGATTGGAATTCAATCTAAAGCCAGAACTAGATAGAAGTCCTGCATACACAGACTAGTCTAAAAATTGTGGAACCCGGACTAAGATAGACCTGGATCAATGTAGTATCAGACTTACTTGATGTAGGTTAGAATGGGACATGGAACTTCAGTACAGTTACCTGTGCAACCCCAACCACGGGGCTGTACTTTTCATACAATCCCCACCCGGCTCCCATCCCACAAGCTGCTTGGAGGATGCTGCAAGTTTTATCAGCATTTGCTGCTGCAGTAGGAAAGCAAATAAGTCCCAGTGGGGAGAGGGGCAAGAGGAAGTGGGCTGTAGGTTTGCCTGGGTGACTAAAAATAGCCCCTGCCCCCCCCATCCCTCTCCCATGGAGCCTGTGATTCCCCCTGATCCTGCTAAACCCTCTTGGACCCCAGCAACACCCCCACATGCTGCCTTCCTTGCAACCTTTCTGTGGATGTCGCCTATTCCCCAAGCCCCTGTACATATGCTTTCTGCCCCTCCCCATTCCCCTGAAGATGCTGCCTGCAAACCTGATCCCACTAACTGCTCCCACAGATACAACTTTCCCTCCCCATCTCCTCAATCCTCCTCCATCCTGCTTTCACCCCTTCCCCCCACGCCCCCTGCTGCTAGCCTTAGATCTGATGGCCATTTAGATCCTGATCTAATCTATTCCTAATGCCCCCAAATGTCTGCACTTAGTCCTTGTGAGAGAGTGATGTTTTATAGATTAGAAAAGGGGGGGGGGAGGGATAAAGCAAGCCCCCAGGGATTGATTCTATCCCATTCAGTGGGAGTTTGGTAAATTATAGTGTGTGACAGATAGAGTGCTGAAGTTAATATTTATTTATGTGAGCTTGGTCAGCCCCAAATGTCAAGTATTCCAAAGGAAAAAAAACCATTTTTGATATGAAGACATATAAAAAATACAGGCACTACAGTGCTGAGCACCAGAAGAGCATGTGAACAGATTTTAAGTCAGTGGGAACAGGATGAGGGCCCAGAAGGAATTAGTAGTTAAGCTGGAACTATAACCAGTGACTTAAAAAGCTATTTTATGTAACTTTAGATTTCACTATAATCACATGGAAAAAGCCTATCACAGTCCCACTTAAATGTCTGTTAACATCAATTTTGCTTAAGCCATGGTTCTATGCACATACTTGGTGACTTCTAATTACTGCCTTCTGCATGACCCACAGGGGAGACCCACAGAGAGAGCTCTGTGGTTCAGGGTTCTGCATATAGAGACAGAAAGATAGAGCTGTGCCAGAGGCTGGAGAAGAGATGTTTTGAGAAGTTTACACATCATTTCTCCATGTCTCTTCCAGGGGAAATCAATCCAAAATATAAGTATGATAATGCAGATTTGTCCAATTACTTCCTCCCATTAATTGTAAACTCATAATACTTTTGAGATGTTCATTTAAAACCATTATAAATTTACCCCTATGGCTATCCCTTAAATCTGATTTAGAATATCCTAACTCCCTTAATTAAATCCAGGTAGGTTTACATTATGATAAATATCCTTTTGGGTATTATTGAGTTTAACTTGAAATCATATAATGTCTGTTTAATTATGACTACAGTATATGCAGGCTTGTATTCATTGTATAATTACAAATAATCCTTATAATTTCCAAATCACTGTTGATATCAATTTGAATTACCATGCTACTTGATTAAGGATTTAAAAGTGACTAGTTTGGGGGAGGGACGGATTAAACCAAAAAATCCTCACACTATTTTGGAATATCAAATATCACATTTAAAGCAAGGGGGTGAGAGTGCAGGGAAAAAAAAGACTGTAACAAGGATTTCCTGAGAATAGTCTCATCATTGACTCATTTATGTGTCTTTGATGTAATTTTGAAAGCATTTTGTTTAAGAGTTTGAATTTCTAACCATATTGCACAAAAGGAGTGATCACACTCAAAACCATACATTGATTTAAAAGAAAGTCCTCAACAGTTAAAAGTATTGACAGAATATATTTAATTTTTCTGTCTGAAGAGAATATAGAAAAAATGCAACACCTTTTAGCCATTTTCTGCTTTTGTTCACTGAATTTTATGAATATTGTAGGTAGAGAAGATTGATTACTGAACAAAAACTTTTGCTTCTCTAGGTCTGATTCAGACAGTTGGTATTCATAATTAGGGATCCTTTACAATTCAGTACACCTGCACTAGTTATAACAGGATTTGGAAATCTGTGAGTCCAGATGTCACTGATTTGAAGATGGTGCTAAATATTCTAGTAGCTTCTTAAAGATCTTGTTAATTACCTATCACATAAAAGTCCTAATTGATTAAATTATTATTCATTACTCTTGCCTGCAGAGCTGCCTTGCTCTGTCTGAATGTGACTAGCAAATTTAGAAATGCATCTGGAAGAGCTCTCTAAGGAGAATGTACTATCTACATATTACGGATATGCTATAGAAGTTCTATCTCCAGGAATTAAATGGCCCTCATTACTGTACTACCTGGGTGCATCATGATCTTTCATACTGTTATCCTTACAACATCCTTGCAATGTATGGAAGAACCACTATCAGTAGTTTTATAGCTGGGGTGATGACTGAGGCACCAAGGGTGCAGACAGAAGTGACAATTTTCACCTGATTTGGCCACAGGAAGCAGTTTATAGCTGAGACCAAACACAAGCACACAGCTGCAAACAGTTTTTAAAATGGCTGATTGGGTGAAAATCCGATGCCTCATTGCATAAGGTATCAGATAAAGATATTACAAAATGTGGTATCTTTTGTAACTTTTGTCTGCACAGCTCTCAGCCTGTTGCTGTTTTCAGAATAGGTGGGGGAAAAAGGAACAGAAGGAGTTCAGTCTGGGGGATTTTCTGCCCCCTCCAGAGGATGGGGTGGGTGTACTGCAGCCCCCCAGATGTGTGTGGGGGTCCAACTCACCCCCTTCAGCACCAGCTGAGAAGCCCCAAGAATGAGCTTCGTGCTGCCTCTCCTCTCTTCCATTCTGAAAACGAGCATTAGCAGACAGCCTTGCCAGTGCAATGGGAACCTGGCTGCAGGCTCCCAGCACTCAGCTAGATTCCCTCACCCCTGGAACCAACTGTGAACTTCTGTTTGATCTGGGGTAACTGTAATTCAGAACACTTTCCAAAAATAGTTCTGAGTTACAGCTTGGAACAATTCTGCAATTGCTGTCTGTACCCTAGGACACGAGGGACCAGATCAGCAAAGCTATATAGCTACCTTATGGCACAGGATGGTGTCTAATGAGAGTTTTCAGAAGTACCTATATAGGATAGTTGCCTAATGCTCATTGAAAATCCCAATAGGCACCTATCCTGAACCTTTTGGTCCCTAAATATATTTGTAAATCTGACCCTAAATCAGTAGTCCAGGTCTCTAACAGAGCTATAAAATTGAACTGGAGTCCAAGACTATGACCATAAGGTTGTCCAAGTCTCTCCTTGTTGCCTCATATCTCTAGTGTTGCATGGCTAAATATAAATAAGTAGTTATGATCTTGGTTCCATAAACTACTTATAGGCAGTTCTTGTGATAGTTTGAAACTTCCATATGACTTCAAGCATTCTCATCAGACATGTTTATTTCTAGATATCTTACTCATCTTCTCATTTTGTGTGAACTGACTCACTGATCCCTAACTAGATCTTAAATTGAGATTTATAGATAAATGATAATATTGCAGCTGCAGCAATATTCAGTACCTGTTATCTGGAGTCTTGCAGATAACATACATTCAATATTTAAACTATTTTTTTAGTTTGCCTATATTATTATATACATTACTATATAAATATGATAATGTATCATGCTTTTTATCTTTAAATCTCAAAGAATTTTGCAAGAAACAGTGTTTATAGGATTAGGAGCTTAGATTTTAAAACAAAGTAGTACAGTTATATTCAATTTACTGCATTCTTCATTTTCTGAATATATACAGGGCACAGAAACACAAGAACTGACACATTGGATCCAATTCTTACAGTCTCCCTAGTCCTTTATCTTTGAGTACAGTTGTGGATAGCATCAAATGCTTTAGATGTAGGCATAACCAAACTTTATCCCACAAGGAATGGTTTTGGATTAATCACTTCCTAAAAGAAGTTTCATCACATCCCACATCTATTAATGGCTGGCTCAATGCCCTGAAGCATAAAAGCTTCTAAATAAGTATTATTAGTTTTATTCTTTCTTATGTAACTAAATATTCTTATTGTCCATATAGTTGTTCAAGAAATAAATTGAATTTTCCTACGTCTTGGACTCAGTAATACCTATAGCAATGAATTCAACTGATTTATTAAAGTTTTCATTGAAAAAAAAGGATTATCTGTTGTTGGCTTTAAACATCATTGAATATTCTCTTATTCAATGAGATAGAGTATAAGGGAGAGTAATTGAAGCATTCCTTTTTTTAACATAGCTTCTAACATATATGGCTAAAATGGATTAGATCCATAAAATTTTTAATTCCT
Source organism: Crocodylus porosus (assembly GCF_001723895.1). NCBI lineage: Eukaryota > Metazoa > Chordata > Crocodylia > Crocodylidae > Crocodylus > Crocodylus porosus. The sequence continues at coordinate 52,851,411 of NW_017728951.1, forward strand.
GAGTAGGGTTACCATATGTCTGGGTTTTTGATCCTCTAATCTCCGTCTGGGTGTTTTTTAAAAATTTGATCAAATGTCTGGGATTTTGCTCAGCTCAGCTGTGGGAGGGTGGCAGGTGCCTGCCAGCAGTGGGAGAAGTGGTCTAGGTGCTTAGGCTGCAGCAGGGAACTGCGTAGCTTCCTAGCTGCAAAAGCAATACCTCTCAGAGTCCTAACACCTACCAAGTTCAGTTTAGTTTCTTGCAGCATCCCCAGGGTCCTAGCACCTGCCTTTTTCTCTCCCTCTTGAAGCAGCATCTGGTCACCTTGGGGTGTGGGACTGCAACTTAAGGGAAAACGTTTGCAAGGGTGGGGTAGCCAGGAGAGGAGGTAGCAGGGGGCTTTGGCTTGGAAGCAAGGCTTGGGAGGACTGTGGATCCAGAATGTGGGGCAGGGGGCTGGGTTGGGAGTGAGGGGCAATCTTTTTGAATCTCTCCGAATTGATTCAGATGGTTCCAATTTAATTCGGAGAGATTGAAGGGTCTCTTGATTTGATTTGGATTTGGATTTTTGGCCACCAAATAGGGCCAAATGTCTGCCAAATTGAATCAGGGACTGAAGCTTCACACAACTCTATTAATTATCTAGATTTAAGTTCCAATTTTGAGGTTTCTTGCAAGTAGCTAGGGTACTGTAGTCATACAGAGCACCATTGGCATCACCAGAGCATCCCAAGGGATGACAGGGTTGAACGGTCCAAAACTCCACTGTGACTGATTCAGGCTGGACATAAGGAAGAACTTCTTTACTGTCCGAGCCCCCAAGGTTTGGAATAGACTGCCTCCGGAGATGGTTCAAGCACCCACTTTGAGTGCCTTCAAGACACATTTGGATGTTTAACTTGGTAGGATCCTATGATCCCTGATGACTTCCTGCCCCTAGGGCAGGGGACTGGACTCGATGATCCTTCGGGGTCCCTTCCACCTTGAATGTCTATGAAAAACATGGATGACGGGCTGCGGGTTGGGAGTGAGGGGCACCAGGATGGCCCAGGGGGCAGGGTACCATGGGTTGGGAATAAGGGGCACTGGCAGGGCCAGGGGTCCCCGGATAAGGAGTGAGGGGCAGCAGCAGGGCTCAGGGGGGCTTTGGCTTGGGACTGAGGGGCAACAGAATGTGCAGGGCCAGGGCACCAGCATATCGCTGCCCCTCACAATCATATACTCCCCTGTGCACAGGGGTACATACAAGTGTCCCCTTTTTTGGAACTGGAAATATGGTAACCCTATCCAAAGGGAGACGTCTTTGTTAGAAGATTTCCAGATCCTAATATAACTATCAGTGTGACCTCTTTATTCTGAGTTTCATAAAAATGAGTGAGCCTTTTAAGTGGAGCAGACAGCCAAGGGGTAGGAGTCCACTTGTGGATGATTACCTGACAGTGAAAACAGAAAAGGAAACAAATAGCTCAAGCGGGGGAAGTAGCAATTTGTAGCCAGGAGACAGACTGAGACCCAGAGACTCTTGCTTCTAGGGAGAGCCAAAGTTAAGGACTATCTCCTGCCACCTGGAGAAGGGCAAAAGGTTTTGTTTTGTTCATTTGTTTGTTGTTCTGGGCAAGGATTATTGTTTGTGTTTTTTGAACTGGCTGAGGGGTTTCCAAGGGAGCAAAGCCAGCTGGTACAGCTGCAGGCATTCAAGTCCACTTCTGGACTATTATTCAAACTGGCTGACAGGCATCTAAGGGAATAAATCCTGTTTGCACAGGAGCAGGCATACTAGCTCACTTACAGTCCCATAAATAGAAAGTAAGGTATAGTTCTGTAACTTACAATAGCAAAATTAAAGTCTGGCATGGGACACTAGCCAGATAAAAAATGCTTCAAAATCCCACTAACAATCCTGGTGTATTTAAACCTCATTTTCCCAGGACACATCACAATGTTTGCCAGCCTGAGAAATTTGCAGCCTTCTGTTTATTATAATACAAATACTTGATGATCAATTAAAATGCTAAACAAAAAAAAAAAAAGATGCCACAAGTACCCATACAGTTTGAGCATGAGTCCCTTTTTATTTCAGATTAAAGGGAAGCAGTGCATTCAAAAAAGAATAGAAGAAAGATCCCTTTGAGAAACACAACGGGTGTGTTTCTTCAGGGTACTTCACTGCGTTTCTTGGAATATGTGATTGTTTCTCCAAGGAGCAGATTTCTTAGTGTGGTGCAACCTTCTTCCCAAGGTTATGAAGGGTTGATGTGCATACGTCATGAGCACTTATACAGAGTCAAACACAAAACTTGTACTTAAGTTAATAGAAACATAAAATAAAAGAAGCTTTATCTGAAGGGGATTATTGTAGAACAGAGCAGAGAATGAGAGGAAAGAAATGAAGAACCTGCGTTAACAGCTGTAGTGCATACTCTGGAAGAGTGACTAGTTGATATCAGCTAGTTCAGGCATAATGGATGTGGAGTCGGAAAGGGGAGTTGCTCTTGAACTTCTTAGAATGTGTGTGATGTTCTTTCAATGAAACAGCTGCAAGGTTATTACTGTTTCTAGAAAGAGTGGAAACAGAGTGGGTGGAACAGAGAAGGAAAGCAAACAAGGTTGTGCTTTAGCAGGAAATAATTTGAAAACCTGCGTAAATATGACAGCTTGAGGTGCCTCTGTAATAGTTTACAGAGCACAGTTCAGGGTTAGAAGTGGAGAGAGTAGTTCTAATCGAAGCAATGATTTTTAAACAGTAAAGTGCACATGAAAGGTTTTGGCAACCAGATAAAAAAAAGTTTTGCGAAAACCATTTATCAGTCAGGCTCCTTTCACTGTGTACAGGACAAAATCTACTTTCTGACTAAGTCTGCGTTACCTCTCTTTGTTCTTCTGCAAAACATTTAGCTTCACCCCAACTATTTTATTTTTGCATCCTTTACATCCCTTACCTTACCCTTCATGCCATGCCTCTTCCTTTCATTCTTCACCTCCACTGGAAAGAGAAATTGTTTTCAAGTGGCCTTATCTCAAGGATTCACTTGTCATGGAGAAAAAAATAATCAATTAGAACTAATAACAAGGTGTATACGGGAGATAAGCCCCAGTCATTTTTGTTAAGCCCAGGCTTCCCCCATGCTTATGAATGCTTCTACTTGAAACTTTCTTCCAAGATGTATGTCTTCATTTTTGTCTTGGCAGATTCAAGTATGTTATTGGCACTGCATCAATGACTATTAGAACCAACTATTAGAACTAGAAAAAAAAGGCATTTTTATATAGGAAAAATCATTTATGGAGACACAGCATTCAGTAAATAAACATTAAATTCCAATTACTACATGAATACATAATACAAAATAGGGTTGGTGTCTTAGATGGCAACTTAGGCAAATTCAGGCATAAAAATATTGCTATAAAATTATGCAAAACTATGTATAAAGCTAAAAAATATAGGTTATTATCTTTTTTAATTGATATAGTGATGTTGTCTAGACAGGTGAAGAAGAAAATGAGAGAAGGAGACAGAATGAAAACAAAAACAATGGAACACTGTAATGTCTGCAGTTTATTATATATTTACTCTTAACTGAATATTGTCCTAAACATGGATATCTTGGATTTCTATTCATTTGTTGAAGTTTTGTTACAATAAACAATTACAAATCTGGTTACAATAACTTTAATGCTAGTGATATAATCCTTGATTATTCTGTGAAATCTGTTCCTTCCTGAGATAGAGAATACTCATGGGCATTAACAATTTGTGCATGTCTATGGTGTGTGTGTGGGGGGGGGAGAGGTTCAGTCCATTCCCTTCTCCTTTGTCTTGTAAGTTGTCTAAAGAGAGAAGGAAGAGTAGTGAAATCTTAGTTGAATTGGAACAGGAATATTTTGAGAAACATTATCACTAAAGGTAAAAGCAGATGTCACATTTTGAGTCAGTTTTGATTGATTTGAGTCAAAACTTGGGAGCACCATAGTCCTTTACACATGTACCTTGTCTCTGAAAATAATAGCAATTATCTCAAATTACCACAATTGTCTCAGGAAAAACTGTTATCTGGGGGTACATACAAGTGTTACATCTAGATTCATCTAACCAAAGTTAAGTCAATCTAAATGCCCAGTTGTGCAGAGATTCACAGGGTTTGAATCACCTAAAAAATGGCATACCTAATCTAATTTAGTTCACCTCAAGGGATGAACTAACTTTAGATTGATAAAGGGTTAACCTGATCTATAAAGTTTTACCCCAACTAGCAAATGTCTCCATGCATTTCCCACAGCACTAGGGGTGGGAAAGTCCAGCCACTTACCCAAGAGTTGTAGTGTTCCTACCCCTGAAACTTTGACTAAGCTGTTTTTGGCCCCTTGGCACCTCCAGTGGACCAGGCAACATCCCTCCCCTCATCACCCTCCCCTTCCCACATTCCCACCAGTCCCTTCTCCACAAGTTACTTACTTCAGGCTACCCATGCTGATCCCAGTAGCAGTGAATGCTTCCATGCACCACTCCCAGGTTAGGTTTAGGTGGCTTAAAGCAGTGGTTTTCAATCTATGATCTGTGGACCCTTACAATTCACTTCATTAATCCACGTACCCTTATCCACCCTTACAATTCAAAGGGATCTGCACCTCCATTCAGTATTTTTAGGGGTCTGCAAATTTTAAAACTTTAAGACCACTGGCTTTAAATTAAGCAGCCTACACCTAAATTGGGCATGGCAAACATTCATTCACACCTTTGGATATTTAGTGGGTACTTAAAGTGGGACAATGGACTTTAATGTCTTTATATAGGATAAAAGGTGTTGGTTTTACCCTAAGGCTCTATCAATTCATGTTCATTGGGGTAAACTTGTCCCAATCTGTTTTCTAGCTAGGCATGATTATTTTGCTCAGCAGCTTCCTCTAGTCTGTTTCAGAGACTTTTGGCTGCAATTATTTAATCTAATTTCCACACTGTGGTATATTATTCCAGCATTCTGTTCTCTTGATTCAGTGGAGCTATGATAATTTCTACCAGCTGAAAATATATCCCTATAATCTTATTATAAATTTGCCATTTACTTTAGTAGGAGCAGAATATATGTGAATGTTAGCATTTTGCCATCTGTTGACTGATTTAAGTGAGAAAGAACACAATACTATTTTTGTAGATGTCAACTACCAAAGACATTTCTTTATCTCCAGATAGCCCTTTGTTTTTGGAGTTTAAGAAGCAGATTTCAAGTTGCGACTCTATGGGGACTGACTTGCTACATTATGGACAGGCAATAGGCATCAATAAAGTTAACCCGAGTGAAATAACATACCAAGGTTAACATTAATACCTTGTAATTCCTAAAAGAAAGGATAAGTCACTGTGATTTGAGATGTTTAGGGTTAAGTGTATATTTTTTTTTATACAAGGAATACATTTTATGAACATTTTAATTATATCGAATAGGGTGCCTGTTAAAGTAAATTATTAAAATTAGTCCATGATTATTATTTTATTTTTTGCAAAAAGCTTTCCAGTTCCATTTTTCTCTCCTCAGTGAAACCATACTTTGGTTATTTTTGAACACTCATGCAAGCAGGAGGACAGAAATAATAAACTACATAATAAATTGTCATTTGAAGATTCTGTCAATGAAGCTCCTGGAGAAAAATAAAACCATAGTGATGAAGAATATTTTGATCACTGACTTGGCAGAGACCACTTTTGAAAAGAGATGAGTAATTAAGTATAGATTTCTCCTTATCTGGTATGAACAAGATGTGTATTTATTATGTGGGAGTTGTAAATTCTTACAAAAGGATATATTTTATCCAACTTTTATCTATTATTCAGTTTTTAAGTGTTTGACAGGTAACTAAACTGTAATTGGTTTCTAAATTGAAGTTCCCTTTTTCCCTGGCTTTGGAATTAATTTTGAAATTAATCGTATGTCCATGTGATGGCCATGCAGAAGCATACAGAAGATTTTCAAGAGTACTTTGCAGTTTTGGCATGCCCAGTTGGAGATACTTAATCTGACTCCAATAAATTCTCTGAAGGCCTTTAAGTTCTTCAACATCACTAGCCAACATGGCTACAAGCTTTTCAGCTTCAGAATTAAAGGTAACAAAGTAGTTATATGTGCTGGAGGCACTTTATGGAGTCTTATACCCGTTCCAATTTTCTCTTCAGACAAACTATCATCGTTGGAAGATTTATTTTTCAAGTAGAAGCACAACACAGCAATTTGCTGTAGGGCTATTTCCAAAACTCAGGTATTAAGAAGAGAGTAAAGAATATACATTTTTTTTAATTACAATGAAATTACAGATAGTAGCTTCCGCAGTTCAAATTCCTAAATAGCACCTGACATTGATAGATTATAATAGTCCTATCCTGTGGCACAGATATTTTCTGTGTATCCTGTCACCTCAAAGTGTCATACCCTACTTAATGCTTTAAAGTACTTAATTCCTTTCAAATTTGCCTGAAGACATACTTGAGATTTAGCCCTTTCTTTTGAATCTGAATAAGGTAGTTGCTTGCCTTTTTACAGCTCATAAATTATTCTTTTCAGTGTCCTTATTTCTAACATTGAAACCTTTTGACTTACAAAAGTACAGTAGACTTGTATAAATTGATTTCTGTTTAGATCCATATTTTTTCTTAACAAAGGGTGCAATCTTTGGTAGCTCTCATCTTTGAAAAAATAATGATCTTGAAAATAAATGTTACACAACTTTATTCTTCTGCTACAGTTTGTAAATGAGTATACAACATAGCTTAATGGATTGTCTAATAAATCATGTTATGTTGGAAGCTGTTTGTGTAGCAGATGTGTGTTTGACCTGCAGGAAAGCAAAAACCTTGCTGAAGCTAATAGCCTTCCTAGCCAGTCTTCGTTAAGGAAAAATGTAAGAAGTTATTTAGTTCCTTTATAAAGTAGGATAATTAAATAAGGGGAAACACTGATAAGGATATAGAACACATGATAGGCTGGTGAGAAGAAAAGGATTGGAGGAGTTTCCTCTTTGGAGCCTGACTGAAGACATGGGCTATTTATATCTGCATGTATCAGAGCAAGAGACAGAGAAGTCAAGAGAGTGCCAAAAATTATCGGTACTATGCTCCTAAAAGCAAGTAAGGAGAAAAATGATTTTTAGTTACTGCACTGGCTAGGAAACAAGCTGGGACTGTGAACAAGAAAACTGCCTTGTTTGTCTCTACTGTATTCAGGGATGCAGGACTTCATATTCTTTACATGCAGAGATTAATGCATCCATACCTGACTGTTGGGTCGGTTTCTCCTCCTAACGGAAACTAGTCACAAGGCCTTGTATGTTGGCTAACTACTTGAGCCAGAAAGGACAATTGTAAGCCAGGGTTGCTAAAGAGATGGACAATACCTATTATAGGTAGAACCGATTTTCCTCCTCCAAGCTGGGTAAATAACTTTTCTGTTGGCCAGCAGAGATTCTTGTGATATATATACTTCATTTCTGAGAAAGGAAACAGTGTTTAAAAAGAAGAAAAGCATTACTTGTAGGAGATATTTTTGTAACAATGAGACATTTCTTTAAGGGCTATTTGAAGAATAAAAAGTTGCACTGCTGCTTCTACCCTCCATCAGGCTAGTCTTCATAAAAAAACCCTGTAAATTGCAAGGATTTTAATTAGGGTTGTGTGACATTTCACTGATTATTTTGTTTCAAAGCTGTTTTGATGCATTTCAAGCTTGAAACAGCAAAATCAAAATGAAACAAAAAGCTTTGAAACAGCTTTGAAATGAAATGAGGGCACTTGAAACATTTCAAAAGTTTTGAAACGTTTTGAGTTTCAAAGCAGCCCAATGGTAGGAGGCGGGGGAAAGCCAGGGCTGTGCTTTGAGTGGCTTTGCAGTCCCATGGACCTAAGCCTGGGGGCAGGCTCTCCTGACCTCCCACCACCAGGCTGAGCACCATGGGGCTGGCAGAGCTGATTGGAGTGCAGCCCTGGCCTACCTCCCACTTCTGGGCTGTGCTCCATGGGGCTGTGGAGCTCAGTCATCCGGTGCAGATCTGGGGGTCCGCACCCCTGGAAGGAGTCTGGCACAGCCCCAAAGCCCTCCCTGGGGTGTGGGCCCCCGGATCTGTGTGCCAGATGACAGGAATCTGATGCTTCTGCCTAGGGCCAATGGCAGCATCAATCTGCCCCAGTGCTGGGTGTGGTCTGTGCCCAGCACCAGTCCCAGGCAGCAACAGCAGCCTCCCATCATCCGGCACAAATCTGGGGACCTGCCCCCTGGGAGGAGTCTGGCACAATCCTGTAGCCCTCCCAGGGGTGCATGCCCTTGGATCTGCGTGCTGGGTGACAGGAGGCTGCCGCTGCCAGCAAGTGTCATGAGTTTTGCTTTTTGAAGTTTGAGGTGCAGTTTCCAGGAACCCTCTGCACCTATCTCCTTGAAACTTGGCAGACTTCATGCCCCTAGAAGGCGCTACTATCCCTGCAATTGTTGTCTGAATAAGGCAAGAAATGACAAAGGTTTGGGCATTTTCATGATTTCCCATTATAGCCTATGGGCGAAATATTAAAGTGTGTTGAAACAGCAAAACAGTTTCAACAAAATGAAATGGGATAGTGCTTTGAATTGAAACAAAATGACAAAATGAAACACTGTCCTTCCAAAACAGTGAAATAGATGTCAAAATGAAACTGGTGTTTCACACACCCCTAATATTGCCTTTCAATCAAATTTACTGCATTACTGGGTCAATCATTTTTCTGTCAGTTCATGAGTCTGACAGATGTAAGGTATCTCTAAATGCAATTCTAATAAATAAAGAAATAAAGCCCACATTGTGCAGTGGTTAACACATACGCATAGCATGAGACAATGAAAGTGTACATCATTTCAGGGGAAATCACACAGGTACAACTGACCTGAGTCCAGATGTAGTTTTGTACCAGGTGTTCTTGGAAAGCAAATTTAAATTAACACTTATAGAATAATTTGTTGGATGAGTTTGGGAGTGTAAAGAATGTTATCAGTGATGAACTGTTGGATATGTGATAGGGCCCAGCTTCAAGTTGGTTAAGAGATGAATATTCTTTCACAAATCAAGAAAAAGAAAAATTGACAACAAAATGAAAAGTAGCAAGTAGGCAATGTAAAAAACAAAAAGTCTTATTTGTATGGAAAGCTATTAATAACTGGGCTGGCTACTGATAGGTGGATCATTGCTGACTGAATTGGGGCACATGATTTTGACACTGCAAGAAACACCTCATAAACCACTGAGAACAGGGATCTGAGGACCAGTTTTACAATGGTAGAATAGAAGGACTGGGTTACCCAAAACAGGGTATGACTTATCATTAAGGTAACAGAATTTGTCCCTGAGTGTCAAATATTTCTTTGGCCTCTTTACATACACACCCAACTTGGGCACATATTGAATACAAGCAAGCAGAATTCATGCCTTCCACTCTAGGTTTTTATTTCTAGCTCACGTATACATAGAAATCTGTCTTCAGATGTTTGAGAATTTCTGTCTGCATCGCCGAATCTGCCATGTGCAATAGCTGTATATGATCTTATATATAAGATTGCAGAATTATAAGCACTTTGACAGAGGAACTGCCTCTTTATTCCATTTCTATAATGTGTTGTGTTGAGTTTTGGTCAACATCTGAAGTTTATAGGCATCATAATAGTACAAATAATAAGTGATTATTAATAGAGTCAGTCACAAAATTGATGTTTTCTCTCCTTATAATAGATTTTGATTTCATATTGAAAGAAAAAGTTAAAAATGCCTCAAACAGCCAAAATTAGAAAATGAAAATGATATAATACCAATTGAAAAAAAAAATTATAAAATCTGTCTAGGAAAAAAATAGTGGAAACTCATTTTTCTACTAGAAGCTAATTTTAAAGTAAAAACTACATGACCAATCTGATTCAGTTCATCAGTCAAAGGAAGCATGCAGGCATGTATGAGTGTATTTGTGTAACAAAAATTAAAACATAAGAGAGATGTTTGTATATTGAACAGGGACCGGGACATCCCACCTACCAGAGGTAGGGACAATCTTGGGGACAGCTCTGTCACGCCTTCAGTCAGTGCAGATGTAGTTAAGGATCTTCTGGAAGGGCTAGACATTTTTAAATCAGCAGATCCAGATGCCCTCCACCCAAGGGTGTTGAGGGAGCTGGCAGGGGTCATCGCGGAGCCCTTGGCCTGATTATATGAGCATTCATGGTCATCCAGCCAGGTGCCGGGGAATTGGAATATGGCTAATGTGGTCCCAATTTTCAAGAAAGGGAGGAAAGAGGACCCAAGTAACTATAGGCCTGTAAGCCTCACCTCAGTGCTCAGAAAGATCTTGGAGAGATTCATCAAGGAGCACATCTGTGGGGGGCCAGCAGGGCCCCATGCTCAGGGCAATCAGCATGGGTTCATCAAAGGCAGGTCCTGCATGACCAACCTGATTGCCTTTTATGACCAAGTAACTAAATCTTTGGATGATGGTGTCACCATGGATGTAGTCTTTCTAGAGTTTAAGAAGGCCTTTGACACTGTCTCTCACTCCATCCCTATCAAAAAATTAAGTGACTGTGGCATTGAGGCCTACACAGTTGGATGGGTAAAAAATTGGCTGATGGGGCACACCCAGAGAGTAGTGGTGGATGGGTTGTACTCAACCTGGTGAGATATGAGCAGTAGGGTATCCCAGAAAGCACAGAGGCAGAATGGGATCTTGGAGTCATTATTGACTCCAAGATGAACATGAGTCGCCAGTGCCGGACCGCATTCAGCAAGCCCAGTCATAGCTTGTCATGCATCCAAAGATGCATCTCAAGCCAGTGCAGAGAGGTGATACTCCCCCGTATGTGACTTTGGTCAGGCCGCAATTGGAGTACTGCATCCAGTACTGGGCACTGCACTTTAAAAAGGATTTGGCCAACTTGGAGAGGGTTCAGAGGAGGACCACCCACTTGGTGAGAGGGCAGCAGGACAGGCCCTACGAGGAGAGACTGAGAGACCTGAACGTGTTCAGCCTCAGCAAGAGGAGGTTGAGGGGGAACCTGGTGGCTGCCTACAAACTCATCAGGGGAGATCAACAGCAAATAGGTAGAGCCCTTTTCTCCCCAGCACCACCTGGGGTGATGAGGAACAACGGTAATAAGCTGATGAAGAACAGGTTTAGGTTAAAGATCAGAAGGCAATTTTTTACAGTTTGGGTGGCCAAAATCTGGAACCAGCTTCCCAGGAAAGTGGTCCTTCCCCCTACCTTGGGCAAATTCAAGAGGAGGTTGGATGATCACCTGTCTGGGGTCTTGTGAAGCCAGGATTTACTTTTGCCTGTGGCAGGGGGTCAGGCTAGATGATCTGTTCAGGTCCCTCCTGACCCTAGCTACTATGAAACTATGAATATTATGATAATTTTCTGTGTGTGAAATTCCATAATTTTGCATGGTGTTCATAGGGTGGATACTTGAGCTAATAGATTTATAAAACAAATTAAACCAGGAGAAAATAAAGGGAATAAGCTTGGGAATGGGTAGGGCTAGCAGATTGGAGAAAGATGCAGAATAAAGATAATAGGAAATATTTCTTTCTTTCCTTCTTTTGTTCTCTCTAATGTTTTAAAGGAGATGAAGGTCAAGAGAAAGAATCCAGTACTGCACAAGCAGGAATCATTAATGCAAAGTCAAACATTAGAAATAGGTCTTGAAAAAGCAGCTAAATGAGAAAATTGAAGACACTTTATATGCAGGAAGAGTCATGAAGTGGTATGAAAGCAAGAGCCAAAAGAGGGACATGGGGAAGCAGAGAAGGAGGAGATGAGTTTTAGTAACTGAGATTACAGGATACTGGCCCTTTGACTTCATTGGTTGCCTTTGATTTCAATACGATTTGGATATCATCAGTAGTAAAACTGGGGGGGAGGGGGAGGAGTGACTAGGGCACCTTTTGTGTATGTGGAGATGAGGGTAGGGTTGAGATGGTGGGGGTGGATGTAAAATAGTCATGACTTTAGCAGTGACTGATTGCACCGCATCAGTCAGCAGCATAGCAGCCAGCAGTATCACAGGCATAGCATGGCTGACCCAGACCTGGACCTCCCCAGCTATGCCTTTGGCTATCACCTTGTATCAGGATAAGTGAATAGATTTGATTAGAGTCTTAATGTGTGGGTAGGTAAAGATGAATGTTGTGTCAGAAATGACCCTGAAGAAGTGTTCCCTTATGCCTAGTAGAACAGTAAGTTGACCAGATATAGAAAAAAGGGGGATAGGTGGAAAAAAAATATTCCTGTTCAGTCAAAGGAAGACACATACTTGTAAGAAGTTACCAGAAGGACAGGAAGGGATACTAGACAGAATGTGCTCGTGCAGGAAAGATAAGATAGCTAAAGTTGAGTTTTTGGAATAGTCAGGGTAGAAGAAGTTTTATTAACAGGTGAGCCCTGCCACCTCTGCAGGTAAAGGTAGAAATGAGGAACTAGAAGTGACCACAGACACATCTTTAAAATCACTAATTGATAAAAAGAGCATGGGGAGCAGATACACTCTCACTTCTCAGGAAGCTATAATAAATTTCATCATTAAACTTCTTTTGCAAAATAAAAATGTAATTGCTAGATTTTTAAAACAATATATATGCATCTATGTCTGCAAAGTTAATTTAAAAAAAAGTAAGAGTACTAAATCAAAATAATAGATTAAGAATAAAAACATTGGTAAATTTATCTCCCTTTGCCACTAGAATAACACTTACTTGACATTAAAAAGTTCCTTAGCAGTCATTATGAATACTGTGTGAATATGAAACACTTCCATTCTATTGGATCAACAGCTCTATGTTAATGGAGCCATGAAGAAAGATATTTTTGAAAGGGTGAAGTGCATATGAAATGTGCCAAATGGAAAGCTATTAAGGCTGAGGTCCTCTCTATATGTGGAATGGAAGTTGTGAGCAGAATCTTCTGCTGTATCAATAACATTGTGATCTCTGAAAGAAGCTGTCCACAGCATTCTGTAACATGTCCGATCTCGCTCTCTCTTACCACCAAAAATCAAATTACCCATTGTCTGTTGATGTAAAGAGTTTTTATTTAGATCCTTCAACTATACTGCTCAGTAGAAAACTACTAAATGCTGAACCCTACAACCATGAAGAAAGGAAAAGTAATCTCTAGATATCCTAAATGAGCCTTTGTGATCCACCATATGTTCAGCACCACATTTAAGGTCCACACAGAGAATTGTGTACCATCATCTCAACAACTTTTGTGCTGCTGCTTTCAAGAGGTTAGAACAGACTAGCAGAACATCTTGTCCCACTTTGAACTGTAATGACATAAGGAATACTGGAGCCTACATGAGTTGAACAGATCTGGGATCTTATAGTGGTTTAATTTGTTTTCGAACTTTCGTATCTTTGTTTTCAGTAAAATGACTTAATTGCAAGCATAGAACATGCACAATACATGAGGAAAAGGGCCAGATGATTTTCTCAATAGCTCAGCTTTACCTGAGGTACAATACATCTAACATGGAAGAAATGTAATTTGTAGCAGATTTAGCTGGTGGTGTTTGAGGTCTTTTTAATTTATTAATTTAGAGTTAATAGCAGAAACTGGAAGGTACCACATGTCTTTCTTAAGCATATTACTGTGTACAGTTCTCTGTCTGGATTTTCCCATAATTTGTTCACTAATAGGCTAACATGTGGCACAACAGATTACAGTATTAGATCTGTTAATTTTGGCAAGGTATTTCTCTTCTAACAAGCAGATTATGATATACCTTTCTCCTGATCAGCATAATAGGAAACAGCTCTCTTATTTGTACTTGGTAATTTTTGGAAGTTTACTGAATTTACATATCAGCCGTAATTGGAAAAAGGAAAATTTTAATATGACATACTTTCCCCTTATCCACTATTCAGTTTTGGAAATTTGTCAACAGACTAGAATTCCCGTGGTTTCCCAAAAAATCTAATAATTGCTGGATGTGTATAAAGGAACATTCCCTCAGACAAAAATTTCATATATGAAAGCAGTGCTCTTTTCAGTTAATCTAAAATAATGAGTCCTTATTCAGCATACCCTCTCCTGTAGATGTATGCAATTTCATAGGAAAACAAATCATTCCCACAATAACAGGTGTAATGTTCCTCTACCTACATTTTGGCTTAAGGCAGCAGTTATATATCTTTTAACTTATAAAATTGCTGAGCCACTGCTACAAAATATGGGATTAAAAGCTAGGTTTTCAAAGACACATAGAGCTATCCAATTGGCATTGAATTTTATTGGGAATTGGTTTCCCAGATTACTATAGGTTACTCTGAAAACTTCTGAACTCTGAAGCTGCCTATACACAAATATATCAAGACTTGTCTTTTATTAGGCCAACAAGATTTTTGCAAAAGAGAAATTTTTAATTGCAAGCTTTTGGATACAAACACCTTTCATCAGGTATTGGAAAAGAGATTTTAAAAGTTCTCCTGGGTAGAAATGAAAGTTCATATTTCATAGGATTTCACAGAGGAGTCAACAGATGGAAAACTCCTCAGGGCAGTCAGTCCATAGCTAGTATGAAGACTCTCAACTCCTGTGAGGATCTATGATGATGCAAATTACCTTGAAACAAAGGCAGGAGCAGGATTTTAGGTTTCAGGTGGTCACAGTTACTTCCTGCTTGGGAAAATATGAAAATCTCTTTTTAGCAAAAATCTTGTTGGTCTAATAAAAGATATTATCTCTACTACAAGTCCTGATTGCCTTTTCCTCTAAACCAATATGGGTACAAACCTGGATACCTGTACACAGGTGTGGAGTTGCTCTGATATGCTGGAATTCCAGCATGTCAGAGCAGATTTGATTAACTGAGTCTGATGGAGCATGGCAGCATATGTCCTGTGTCTCGTATATCAGTGTCCCCATGCTTAAAAATGAAAGTGGGGGTGCGTAAATTAAAGCTCATCCAATGAGCTTTAATTCAAGCACCTCCACCATCATTTTTATGTGTGGGGACACTGATACATGGGACATGGCAATGCTGTAATTAGAGTGGCTTTGAGAGCCACTCTAAAGCACTATCCTCTCCCCACCCCTGGAGTACATGTAAAAGCCATGAATATCTAAGAGCATAATTGCAAGTAACCAGGTTTGAAAACAGTTTTAATAATCTTTAGAAAAAAATCATGATTTTTCTAGAAAAGAGAAATATTTTCTAATTTGGGAATAGTATTCATACCATCAGACCACTGAAAGGGCCAATCGTTTCCTCAGTTGGAAACTTTTTCATTTTAGCTAGTATGTCACTTTGTTAGTTCTAAAACAAGTTCCACCAGATGTTGATACTGAAATGAGAGGTCACACAATAATGTCTTATTAGATTTGTAAGCATCCTGAAAAGTATTTGAAAATACTTGTAGACTGATTTGAATATACAGTAGGAATTTCTTCTTCAGCATTACATTTTCTCTAAGCACATAACAGTTATATATATAATACCATTGTATTGTATCACCATTTAGGCAAATGTAAGTATTAAAAACATGGAAAATGTACTTCTTGTCATGCTAAACATCAGAGTAACATGGAAGTTAAATCAAAGTAAATAACAAAGCCACTATATGGTTTTGGAAATAAACTGTTGCAGGCCTGTGTGAAGTGGCTAGTGTTTGCTTCAGATTCAGATTGTGGAACAGTGATTCGATTCAGTGATTCAGATCACTGTCCCGAATTGATTTGGCTGAATCTGATTTGGAGATTCAGCCACTGCTGAATCAGCCGAATCTCTGAGTCAAACAGGCCTCATCCCCCGCCTGCTCTTTCAGCTTTGTCAATGGCTGACTCACCCGGCCACAGCATCCTGGCTCTTAAAAAAGAAAGCCCCACAATTACTGGCTTCTGCCAGGAGGGGTGTGTGATCCCCACTGCCTCACGCTCAGCAGAGGGGCTCTGCTTCAAGCCCCCATCCCCCACCTGCTCTCCCAGTCCCAGAATCCCAGCCTTTTTTTTTTTTTTAAAGCCCCACACTCACTGACTGCTGCCAGGAGGGCAGGTGATCCCTGCTGCCCTCCCCCACTGCCCCACGCAGCATGGAGGGCTCTGCCATGAGCCCCTACCCCCACCCACTCTCCCAGCCCCCCCCCAAGCTCCCAGAAGCCCCAATGGCTACTGCAGTGTGGCAGAGCCCGCCCCTCCCACACATCACAGGCAGTTGGGGGCAGCGGGGATTGCCCCCCCCCCACCTGGCAGCAGTTCCTGAATGCTGGGCTTTTTTTTTTTTTTTTAAGTGCCAGGACTCTGGGGCTGCGTGGGGCACCTATTGACATGGCTGGGAGAGTGGATGGAGGTCGGGGGGCACTTGGGGATCTGGGGGAGCAGGCAGAGACTGGGGCCTGGTGGGGGTCCCCCCATGGTCCCCTTCCCCCTCCTCCAGCTTGCTCCCCCGCCCCCTGCTTGCTGGCATGAAGTCCAGGTCCAGCTCCCTGCAGCCGTGAGTGGGGACTCTGAAGTTCTCCAAATCTTTTCTGAATGGATTCAGAGAGCTTCAGATTGATGTAGACCTTTTCATTGTCCTCCCAATTCAATTTGGATTCCTAGATCCATCTGCTGAATTGGGCCAAATCTCCTCTGAATCGAATCAGCACCCGAAGCTTCACACATTCCTACATTCTAGTGAGTAACAGTGATTACCTTCCCATCTAAAGATAATATAATCTAACAGCAATTTGAGTACTGGAAAAAAAGATAGGTCTTTCAATCCAGCCCTTTTTTAATTATCTGTAGGCAGTGAGAAACTGCAGATTTCAGGGTTTTTAGGGTTCCTGTCACCAGTCATTGATGTGCTAACCTTTACATGAACTAACATTCCTTACAATTAGTACTTGTTAACTTTAACATATAATATCAACCTAGACTGCATATAAGTTCAAGTCTCAGTGCTCAAATTTGCAGGATGCAAATGTATCAGTTGTTCTTCAGATCATATAGCAATCACTGAGTGTTTTATAGAAAGAATGTGTGCACGCAAATGTGAATCTGTACTTGTTTCATTCTAAATGCACTTTCTTACATAATAAATAGGAATAATATTATAGGAACTAGGGCCAGCATGCTCAAAAATAGATGCCTAAAATCAGACCTATAGATTCTTATTATGACACGTAGGGGCTTACATTTACTTAGTTAAAATAAGTGGGAGTCATATTTTTTAAAACTGAGCACGCTCCTTTAGGTGCCAGAATAAAGATTCAGGTTAACTTGATCCATTTCCCTGAACTCAGTACCCTAAAGTCCATGTGAGCAGCTGGAAGTCTCAATGGCTTCATTAGGATTGATGGTTGCTCAATACTTGTGAAAATCACACCTGGTTTGGCTCATAAATATGGATTAGATGTTGACTTGTTGCACCTCCATTTAAAAAATGCTGGCCTCAGACATCAGCCTCTTTCTAAAAAAGTCTTAATACTAAATAGTATTAGTTTACTAACATAGTATAATAGTCACTCCAAGTTAAAAAATGGATTATTGGTGGGTTGTTCTAAATTCAGAATGATCTTAGATTCAGGTAAATGCAGTATTAAATAAACTTTAGGACAATAAAGAAACATGAAAACATTGTTGGTTACCATTTTAGGATGAGGCTACATGCATTTTCAGAAATTCTTTGCTATTATTGTACCTTTTAGCTACCACCAAGGTTCTGAGGATAACCTTTAACATTCTATAGTACTTAACCAGTTTTCTCAAATCAGGCAAATTCTAAGTTTTTTCAAGGAAGGTCCGTAACATAAACTTCACTACCTGGGATCATTATATGGGATCTACCATATTATGTGTACTTACGTCAGACCTTAATTTGACATATTCATATTTTTTGTTTTACTTGTTACATACTTATTTGTTGTTATCTGTCTTTGATGCAGATGACAAAGGAAGGGGAAAAAATATGTTTATCATCATCTGTTCATAAAGAGAAAATTTGACCAGTCTCAAACCTTATAATGATGTGAGTTGCCTTACTCTTCTTAGTGCAATATTTGTTGTTCTCCCAATATTCTTCATCTTGATGATATTTTTACAATCCTCTATTTGAGACAAATGTAAGAGGAATGTAAGCTTCTCTTCCCTAGCAATGAGGAAGTAGTAGTGGAAGATAAAATAGATATGACCAACAATGTATCACATGATTGTCTAGAGAACCAAATGTCTATTGAGGGTAGGAGGTAGAAGAGAAGAGAGAGCAAAATGTACTAAATCATTTAATAAAAGGAGAACTAAGGCAGAAAAACACCCAGGTTTAGAGAAGATTCAAAGAGAATTATGGTTGAGATTTTCAAAGAAGCCTAAATAAGTAGGGTTTCCATGTTCTGCTTTATTTCAGTTGGATTAGATCTCTTATTTTCCTTAGGGCAATTTGCAGTAGCTTCTGGAGCACTTAACACCTGGATTGTCTGCACATTAACACCTGGAAATAGTTCTAAGAACTTGTTAGGCAACTTAAAGTTACCCCACTGTAGAGCAGGATTACCTCTGATATACATTATCCAGTTCATGTTACGCTAAGGTATAGCCACTGTAGGCTATACCTTAGTGTAAATACCCCACCCACTTCCCCTTCTCCACTTGCTAGATCAGGCCCATTGTCCTCTACCCCCATACCCTCCCCATCATCCCAGATCCCCATTCATGGGGGTGCCTCCTTCTCCACCTACTTGTGGCTGCTTGTACTGTCTAGCCTGGGGGATCAGGCAGGGAATAGGTAACCTCCTTGCCAGGACACACTTCTGCTGCCACTTTTTGGGCTGTCCTGAAGTGTGACTGCTCCAAACCTGAACTAGCACTAACACCATCAACATTTGTATAGTTCACAGTGTAAGTTGTAACAAAGTGCTTAGGCTCCTTAAAATTCTCATGGAGATCGCTAATTTCCCTGGGGTAATGCATGGGAGATCAGTTGTCCTTGTTGATAATAAAAGTTGCTCTGAGGTCTAGTATAAGTACTGCTGACTTTAAAGTAGTGTTTGAGTGCCTAAATAGCTAGAATAGCCAGCCACATTAGTCAGCTATGTCTGTCCAAGTTAATGTATTTTTTTCCTCTCCAGTGGGTTTTTGCCACAACCACTTTTGTAATGTCAGGACTAGATTAACAGCCTTTTTCTTTTTGCCTGTGGCTGATGGTGAAGGACTCCTGAGATACTGCAATATAGATTCATAGATGTTAGGGTCAGAAGGGAACTCAATAGATCATTGAGTCCGACCCACTGCATAGACAGGAAAGAGTGCTGGGTTCAGATGACCCCAGCCAGATGCCCATCCAACCTC
>NW_017728951.1:52872341-52873571 GCF_001723895.1 Crocodylus porosus
TCATTTTATGGCCACTGCTGCCCAAGTTGTCATTTACTACTACATTCCCCACTAGTATCCCCACTAGTAATTCCCCACTAGTAATTTTCTCCTGTTTGTGAGCAGCAGGTCAAGAACAGCACACCCCTAGTTGGCCACTTCAGCACTTCCATCACTCTCCAAAAGCTTCCCGGATTGCCTGTGCACTGCTGTATTCCTCTCTGAGCAGATGTCAGGGTGACTGAGGTCCCCCATGATTACCAGGGCCTGTGATCCAGAAACTTCTGCTAGCTGTCTGAAGAAAGCCTCATCCACCCATCCTCCTGGTCTGGTAGTCTATAGCAGACACCCACCATGACATCACCCTTGTTGAAATGCCTGTCCTTCCTGAACAGTTTATACTCATCCACGGCAGGCTCCAGTCATGCAAGTTATCCTACCAAGTCTCTGTTATTCCAGTCATATCATAGTTCCTTGACTGTGTGAGGACTTCTAATTCTTCCTGCTTGTTTTCCAGGCTCCATGCATTCGTGTACAGGCAGCTAAGGTAACTGGCTGATTGCCCTGCTTTCTCAGGAACAAGGAGGCCTCCTCTGTTGCCCCCTTCCTCCTTGTACTTCCTCCAGGTCTCCCATTTCACCACTTACCTCAGGGCTTTAGTCTCCATGCCATGGTGAACATAGTTTAAATCTCTGCTCATTAGGTTAGCAAGCCTTTCTGTGAAGATTTTCTTCCCTCGCTTCATCAGATGGACCCTACCTCTTCCTAACAATCCTTCTTCTTGAATATCATCTCCTACTGAACAAGAAGGAGCAATTAGGGACAGACATGGGACAAGACTGAGCTATTCAATGAGTTTTTTGCCTCAATATTCTTGAACAGGGGTCAAGATAAGTCTCTTAATGGGTTATTAGATGGGCATCAGAGGGACATCAGCATCAACCGTTGACACTGACTTGGTACACAGTCATGATGGACTGGATGTGTTTAAGTCAGCAGGCCCAGATAAGCTTCATCCAAGAGTATTGAAGGAATTGTTCGGTGTCATAACAGGACCACTGGCGCAACTGTTTGAGCACTTGTGGTGCTCAGGCTGGGTCCTGGAGGACTGGAAAAGGGCCAATGTGGTCCCTATTTTCAAGAAGGGGAGGAAGGAGGATGTGATTAATTATAGGTCAGTCTCACCTCCATCCTTGGGAAGTTCTGTAGAAAGATTATGAAGGATCATATTTGTGGTAGTCCAGTGGGAAA
>NW_017728951.1:52874761-52908225 GCF_001723895.1 Crocodylus porosus
CCCATCCTATTCTCATCCGCCCACCCTTGTAACCTGTCTAGGTCTGATTGTAGCCTGATGCTTCCTTCTAGTGTGCCCACGTCCCTCCACATCTTAGTGTCATCAGCAAATTTGAACAGGGTGCTTTTTACCCCCTCGTCCAAATTGCTGATGAAGATGTTGAACAGGGCAGGCCCAAGGACTGAGCTCTGCGGAACCCCACTGCCCACGTCCTTCCAGGTTGAGAAGGACCCATCTACTACCACCCTCTGGATGCAGCCCTCCAGCCAGCTGGCAACCCATTTGATTGTGTGGGTGTCGACACCGCAGTTCCCCAGTTTCTTAATGAGAACGGGGTGAGAGACAGTGTCGAAAGCCTTCCAGAAGTCCAGGAAGACTATGTCCACTGCTACCCCTGCATCTTGTTTACTGCAATCATATTCAGGAGGGAGAAACAATTAAAATAGACTGTCTCATTGCAATACCCACTTGCAAATGAACATAACCAATCCTTTAAATATTTGCCACATGATTAACTTTACACAAATGAGTATTCCTTTCAACTTAAGTGTATATGCTTGTAGTGTGGGGTATCTGAATGTGTGTACTATACTTTAAAGTGTGTTACAGAACATACTTGTGTCAGTAAAAGAGTGTAATAGCCTTCAGAAGACTTGGATATAGTTGAAACTCTTATAGCAGGATTTTGGGATATCTTTTCTTGATATAATGTTTTCAGTATGTTCAAGGCCTTCGTGCTTTCGTACACATTGCATGCACCCTGTTTGTCCTTAGATATCCTTCTTCTATAATCAAAACCATATTTTGATTAAATAAACTGACTACAGTATACTCTACTTCAGTCTACCCTTGAAGACCCCTCAGAATATTCAGCTAATAAATCTTTCTCAGTGGTGTTATTCATAAGAAACACACAACATCTGTTCTCCAGAGTCTGCACTTCTTTCCCAATCTCCTTTGGGTGCAATTTCAAGGTGATGAACTTCATCTGTAAACTCCTATATGATTTAAGTCCTGCCTAACAATGAGACTGTCTTTCCCTATGCATCTCCCTTGTATCAGAGAGTAAATCCAGTCTGTATATTATAATACCTAAGGACTAAAAAGCAGGATTTTCTTAAGGGAGAGCTAACAACTACATTCATGCTATATTCAGTTGACCTTAATGGCACAGCAAAAGGACTGTCTATTCATTCCTGTTTTTTTCCTGATGGGGGTAGGGGAGGGGAACAGGGATACAGGGAGCCTAGGGAGATATTTTTAGGAGAATCTACTGTGTGTTAATGAGTTATTTATTAGAATATGGCTATTTATCTGTGCTTAGTAGAACTGTGCAAAGCTTTGGATCATGATTTGTATTTGGAGATGATTTGGAGGATTCAGAGGCCAAATCTATGAATCTGAATCAAATTTGTGGAAGCTTTTGGCTTTCTGAATCTATCCGGAGCTTATCCAGCCATAGGAGATAATGGGGAATCAATTAAATATCTATAACTTTGTTGTCTTTTGGCTGATTCAATGAAACATGTAGAGATGTTAGCATCTGCTGAGCGCATGATGCATGCCAAGCTTCAAGGTGATAAGTGCAGGGGTTTCTAGGAAACTACACCTCAAAATCCTGAAAGCAAAACACGTTGTGTATGTGTTAAGTTACAGTGGGGTGAAAACTGCAGATATGGTAGCTCTTACTGTGGCCACAAAGCCTAACAAGTTTCACGGTGATAGGTGAAGGGGTTTCTCGGAAACTGCACCTCAAATTGCTGACAAGCAAAACACATGACATAGGTGACACTGTGTGTGTGTTAAGACACAGGGGGTGAAGACTGCAGGAATGGTAGCACCTGCAGAGGCCACAAAGCCTGCCAAGATTCAAGGAGATAGGTTCAGGGGCTTGGGGGAAACTGCACCCCAAATTCTTCAAAGAAAAACTCATGTCACTTGTACATGTTAAGCCACAGTGGGCTCAAAACTGCAGAGATAGTAGCTCCTGTGGAGGCCACAAAGTCTGCCACGTTTCAAGAAGATAGATGCAGGGGTTTGGGAGAAGTTGCACCTGAAGCTGCAGACAAGCAAAACTTGGGACATGGGTGATAGTGTTTGTGTTAAGGTGCAGCAGGGTGAAAGCTGCAGGCCTGCTATCCCTTGCTGAGGCCACAAATCCTGCCAGCTCTCAAGGAGATAGATGCAGGGGCTTCTGCATTCTGCCAGCTGTTAAGAAGATAGATGCAGGGGGTTTCTGGGGCCCTACACCCCTAGATGCTGACAGACAAAACTCGTGTCATGGATGCTTGTGCAACAGTGTCTGTCTTGGGGCACATGGGAGTGGGGGAAACTACTGCAGGCCTGGCTACTAAGCTACTGTGTTATGAGTCAATCATGATCCACTCAGGGATCAGCTCAATACACAGTAGCTAGGGAGGATAACAAGTTAATGAGCAAGGATTAACACCTACAAAACCACAGACTAAGGAGAGGAAAGAGACAATATAGAGCCAGGAACTGCTTCTGTTCCAAGACAGAGACAGTTAGTTGCACAAGCACCCATGTCACGAGTTTTGCCTGTCAGCATCTAGTGGTGCAGGGCCCCAGAAACCCCCTGCACCTATCTTCTTAACAGCTGGCAGGCTTTGTGGCCACAGCAGGGCCTAGCAGCCAGGCCTGCAGTAGTTCCCCCCTATCCCAACCTGTGCCCCAAGCAGACACAGTTGCACAAGCACCCATGTAACGAGTTCTGCCTGTCAGCAGCTAGAGGTGCAGGGCCCCAGAACCCAGAAGCCCCTGCACCTATCTCCTTGACAGCTGGCAGGCTTTGTGGCCTCAGCAAGCACTAGGAGGCCTGCAGCTTTTACCCTGCTGTGCCCTCACACACAGCCACTCATGTCACGAGTTTTGCTTGTCTGCAGCTTGAGGTACAGTTTCCTCCAAACCACTGCATCTATCTATCTACCTTGAAACTTGGCAGGCATTGTGGCCTTATCAAAGACTACTACCATTCCTGCAGTGTTCATCCCCCTGTGCCTTAACACACACACAGTGTCACGTATGTCATGAGTTTTGCTTCTCAGCAGCTTGAGGTGCAGTTTCCCAGAAACCCCTATACCTTTCTTCTTGAAACTTGGCAGGCTTTGTGGCCTCAGAAAAACTACCATTTCTGCAGTTTTCACCCCCCTGTGGCTTAACACACACACAACAAGAATTTTGCTTTTAGGACTTTGAGGTGCAGTTTCCCAGAAACCCCTGCACCTATCACCTTAAAGCTTGGCAACATGTCATGCTCTCAGCAAAGGCTACTATTTCTGCATGTTTTATTGAATCAGCCAAAACACAACAAAGTTGTAGGTATTTAATTGAGTCCCCATTATACCCTATGGCCAAATCTCTGAATTGGCTCCAAATAGAATTGGAAAAACAATTCAGATCTTCAGATTGAATCTCTGGCATCTGAACTGGCCAAATCCGAATCAAATACTTCCCAATTTGCACAGGCCTAGTGCTTAGCACGTGTTAGATAAACATATTTAGAAAGTAAAAGACATTAGCATTAATTCATGGTGGGTTATTAATCTATTACACCAACAAATTGATGCTCACCTCAGCTAATGCCAGTAGTGGAAGTAAAAAAGCTCTGAAAAAAATGTAATCTCTGTTACTAAAGAATTGTTGCTGTCACTGTGTAACTTGAGCCAATGAGCAATGAAACATTTGTCATTCTCTACATTCGTGTGTTGGCACTGGCAAAATACAGTCCCTGTGAGGAAATGTCTTTGGCCATTTGACCGTATGAAGAACAGCCTGGTAAATTGTCCACTTCTTGCAAACAAGCCATTTCTTTTGCTTGAAGGACTACATTGCTTTATATTCTGAAGGTGTGGGTAGTTGATTGTGCTCTGTTGAATCTAGGGGAAAAGAAGGTTTTTTTCCCCATCCCTCCCTCTATCACTCTCACTCACTCACTCACTCACTTTTAATATGACATGGAAAGTTACTCCCAGCTTGCTCACTCTCAGGGAATATTTACCCATTGTGAAATTATTATTGTTGTTCTTGTTATTGATTTATTTTAACGACAATATTTTCTTACAGCAGTGTTAAGAATCAGGAAAATCAGCCATACAATAGTCTTAATATATCAGTTTACTCCAAATAATGGAGAATTATATTTATAAAATAAAGCAAGAAAAAGTTTTGCTGTTAAAATACAGATCCATGAACTGATCATAAATAAGATCAGTGTGTGTTATCCCTCTGTGGGCAGTTGTCACCTTTATTTTGTATCCACATGTCTTATAAATGGCCTGTAAGCCATAGTCTTCCATCAAAGAAAAGTAATGATTTAGATTATAGGGAATATATGTGTGTGTGTGTGTGTGTATTCACATACACACACACATTCCCCAACTATGAAAGCAACAAGATATTAGCAGTGTAAAAGTATTGTATATTTTGCTTCCTCCTTTTAGACACCTTTAACTCATTTATGGCCATTTAGATTGTGAATTTTTTGGAGTAGGGCCAGGGCAAACATTCTGTCTTTTCACACTATGCAAATAAGTAAACAGTGCACAGAGCTATGACTATAATCTTTTAGGCTAAGACATTCAGAGTGGTTAGGAGGTTTAAATTGCACTAAAAATGGCTACCTGATTTAACTTATTTCACCCTGGCATGGACCTTATACTTAAACCAGTCTAAGTGATTGGAAATCTATTTAACATGTAACAGTACAGAAGTTCAGTACACACAGAGTGGTCTAAAATGACAGAATCTGGCCTAAAGTAGACCTCGGTTGATGTGCACTTAAATCAGATTGATCTAAGTTAGACTAGTGAATCAAACTTCTATATGATTCCCTGTTCAGTCCCAGGGCTGCACTTTTCCTACCTGCTCCCTTGGCACTAGACTATTTTTAGACTCCTATCCCTCCATCCCCCTCTGCAGACTAGCCATCCCCTTCCACACCAGCCTCCCCACTGCCCACCCCCGAGCCTACCATCCCACAAGTTGCTCCTTTTGTCAGTTCTATCGATGTCCTAAAAATTGTCCCATGTTCCCTCCAAGTCCCCCTGTGGACTCCACCAAACTCTCTCCCCTGCTGCCCCCTGTGATTGAAAATTCCAGGATCAAGATCCCCACCCCACTCCAATCTTGCCAAACTCTACTGAAGCTCACCTGTCCCCCAGCTTCCCTATGGATCCTGCTTTCCCCCATGGATCCCCCATGTATGCTGCCTGTACCTCTGATCCCCTGATTCTTTTTGTGGATCCCACTTGCCCCCTGATCCTTCCTGAAGATTCCACTTGCCACCCCCAAAACTCTGGGGACTCTGTCTGCCCCCCAGTCCTCCAGCAGACCTCCTGATCTCCCCCTGAGCTTGCTTGCCCTACTGATCCCTCCCCAACTAGCCTCCCCCATCCTGACTTACCTTAGATTGGGTGGCATTTTTTAACTTGATCTAACCTCCCTGGATATCTGAACATAGATCTAATTATTGTTAATTATTCCAACAAATCTCCTTATAGTGGCATTTTTAATATAAGTAAATATTCTGTATAAACATGTTGCTTTAGAAAGCTGTACTTATTTTTAGCTGCCTGTGTAAAGTTCAATATGATTAGTACACAGAGAGAGGGGGGAAAAGGGAACTCTGCCCGTCTGGTATTTTGGCTTTCATGCTTAAATTAAGGGGATTTATAATCAATTGTTATTTTATGTCTAAATCCAATCACCCAAAAAAGAAAAGTGAGGATACCTTAGAAATACCTCATGGCTAATTTGAATGTAATTAATGAACAAAAGTATCAAAAGAAAAAACCCAAACTCTCCCAAACTGCCTAATTAATAAAGCATATTTCTTCAATTACCAATCTTTCTTCTTGCTTAATAATTCCTACCAATGTCCTTAGGTTGTTGCAACACTGAAACTTTGCAATTCAGTTTCTGGGCACAAAGAGATTTATAAAATAAGGTACACACTGTTCATGTGATAAACAGTTGGCCACTGGGTGCCACTGTTGAGTCTCAGATCACCAGGGTAGGCAGAGATTCTATGGCAGCAAAAATATGTAGTTGGAAAGAAATGTGCATGTAGTTGTACAACAGAAATAAATTTTTTCTGTAGTTTTAGGGTTTGTGAAATAGAACCACAAACAGCATTTTCTTCTCAGTGTTTCACTAGGTATTATCATATATGATCATACATCACTGTGACAAGTCCAACATGTCTCTTTCTCATGTCCCTGGCTGGCAGCATAGAGCAGGGCCTAAACTAAATGAGAGAGGATTATAAACTCTATTATTATGAAGCATTTTATCTCACATTGCAGGCTTTTTGGTGCATACCACTAGTCTTCCAGCAAGTCTTTTTGGAAATAAAGCATTTGCTTGTTAGAATGCAGGGATATGGAAGACCCTGTTTTTAGAACAGTTTCGGGTCTATCATTTTCTTGACCAGCAAAAATTTAACAGATTTTGTATTTGGTTTTCATAGACTTCAAAAAACAGGGAAGAAAGAGTGACTGGTCTCTGAAATCGCTTTGGAACAATTGACCTTCTTAGAGTGACAAATGTCCTACAAATAATTTAGTTTGGTGAGAGGTGGAGGAATTGGAACTCTTGCAAAAACATCAAGCTATTAAGTCCATGAAAACTGGGCACTAAATATCAAGAAATAAAGTTTTCTAATTGAGATTTCCACGCCATCTTGATTGTGTCAAGAACATTGTAAGGCCTGCTTTTATTGCAATAATTAAGCATTTTTGCTTCTCATCAAAAGTCTGGAAATATGCACTTTTTCCTTAATAGCTAACTAACCATTTTTTAAAGCTTAGGATTTGATTGTACTTTTGAATTTTCTAGCAGGTATTTAGATACTTGACTCCAATTGAGCAAATCACTTAAGCGCAGGGGTAGTTCTAATGAATGTACATGCCTATAGTCAGATGTGTACTTGTATGTTTTGTTGCCCAGGACTAAAGTCTTCGAGAACACATTTGATAATGAGTATGCTGAAAATTCTCACACAGCAAGCAAGACAACTTTCCAGGCTATTTCAGAAGCAACATGTTGATTCATAATGGGAAGAAGTAAACTTAGTACACTACTGATTTTCACCAGTCATTTGGTCTACTGTGCAGGTATTTGAACACTGTGGGTTACTATTTACAATGGATTTTGCAACCAGAATGCTTTCGTGTAATCTGAAGGACAGAAAGTGAACTACTCCCCACAGGTTCATTTGGAAGTACAACTTTGATTAACTGCAAACAAAAACATTTTTGCTAATCTTCTTAATGGGAAAACAGACATTAGCTTAGCAAATATTCCTGTTTTTACAAACTGGTCTGGGGGGGAGTAGGCAGAGTCCCAAGTTTCTGTTAACTCTGCTACCACTCACCCCAAGGAATAGACCAAGATTGCCTTGAGAGCCCCCTGCCATTGTACCTGCA
Source organism: Crocodylus porosus (assembly GCF_001723895.1). Classification (NCBI taxonomy): domain Eukaryota; kingdom Metazoa; phylum Chordata; order Crocodylia; family Crocodylidae; genus Crocodylus; species Crocodylus porosus. The sequence continues at coordinate 52,882,207 of NW_017728951.1, forward strand.
CTCTGTATCTGTAGTGAAGGATCTCTGCTGGCTTGTAGTGACCCCTCATTTTTTGGGTATTAAATTATGTATCTTCTGCTTCATGGAGAGAGTCAGCCTGGCAGATCACCTGCCCAGAGATCACTCCTTCCACAGAATACAAATAACAAAATAATTTCTTATAAAAACAGAACAAACGTAAGAAATGAGTACCCACATGTTCAGATATGGACACATAAGAGTAAACTAAACACAGGAAAGCACCAGAACGTTAACCTGTTCTTGCCCTACATCTTAAAACCAAAGATGCAGTCTGTAGTCAGCTTCAAGGGTATAAGTGAACCCTCTGGCTCTTCCCAATAGGGCTTTCTGCATTCCTCTGTTAGCCTGCCTTACCTAGCCCCTGCCTTGTACCTGTGAAGACTGAAGACAAAAGCCATGCTCTCTAGGTAGGTTTAAGTACCTTTGCCTGTCTGGCTATTAAAATCAGTCACCCCTTCATTTCCAGGGGGCTAACAGTATGCTAGTAATTTGCTGACCACTCCCCACCCCCAAAGGTGCATATTTATCAGATCATATTCTTGCATGCTTTTTAGATATGTAAATTGGTTAATCTGACACGCTGTCTTTCCTGTATGATATTTGTGACCAGATAAGCCTTAGTCCTCTTTTAAAATGTAAATGTATCACTGTTTGATTAGATACAGCTTCTCCTGACTCCTATCATGTTTGAATGGAAACCAATACACAAACCAAGTCAAATGCTAATTCTCAGCAATTGGCAGGCAAAGTTCATTGAGTAGATGTGATATCTTTTATTAGACCAACTGACCAGTTGGAAAATAATTCTTTGCAAGCTTTGGGGCTCAGTCACCCTTCTTTCTGTTGGACTTAGTTAACCCAAAAGCTTGCTAAGAACTTTTTTCCAGTTACTCAGTCTAATAAAAGATGTCACATCTACTCAAAGAACTGTGCCTGCCTGTGTCCTTAGAGTCCAGGGGTGGGCAAAATGCAGCCCGGGGACCAGATGCGGCCCACCAGGCCATTCTATCTAGCCTGTGGGGCTTCTAAAAACTTTAGAAAATGAATATTTATCTGCCCTGGGATGCCTGTCATGTGGCCCTCGATGGCTTGCAAAAACTCGGTAAGCGGCACTTTGCCCAAAATAATGGCCCACCCCTGCCAAAAACACAGCAATTCTCAGCTATTGACTCTTAAGTGTGAACAGTCAAGCTGTTAATCAATGCTTTACCAACAAGCCTAACTGAAATATGTACATCAAGATTACATTTATATCAAATATTATAGCATACACAGTTATGAAGACAATAAAACTGAACACTGCTTTGCACTAGCTACAATTAAAAGCCAAATCCCCCAATAATAAACCTAATTTGGGAGAATATCTATGCATGCCATATGGTGAACCCCCCAAATAATTTCATCTTAGGGTACCTCTGTGACACCTGTTTTCTATTTTCTCTTGAGATGCCTAATGTTTATTTATTTTTGTTTTACTAATACCTTTCCTTGAAAAACTTAAAACTAGTAGATTAGAAAGTAACTGAAAAATGATGTTTATATTGTTACGGATTTATTTCTAGGTTTATGAACTTCTAATTAATTTTGTTATACCATATCCAGTAGCCAGAGTTAACTTCCTATCTTCACCGAACAGTTTTTGCAAAGCTAAATTTTAGCTACAGTGTACCTGGACCATACTTAAATATATTTGCAGTATTAAGAGAAGTACCTTTAGGGCAGAGTTAGATATTACCCATATTACCCTATGATTTCCTGTATAATTATAATTAATACATTGAAAAGAAGAAGTTCCTGAAATAAATTCCTTTCCAGCCTTTTTATTCTGATAAAATAAAAATGAAACAGGAAAGAAGCATTTCATCTTACATGCTGTAAAAGAAAATGTGTTCATCATACATAGCTTGATCTAAACCCCTTGAAGTTACTGGAAAGGCTCCCCTTGAGTTCAGTAGACTTGGGATCATGTCTGTAAAGTTTTTTGTGCTTCAACTTAGCATGTAGATAGAAATATACTATCACAAGTTTCTAAGTTTTCTGCATGATCACAAGATTAAAGCTAGGAGTAAAAGTCAAAATTGTATTCCCAACTCTCTCTTTTATAGCCTTTTGGATTTGGGGAAAATACTTTAAATTTCCTGACAAATGTATGCTGAAATAAGTAGTAAACCCACTGGAGTCTTTGAGTCAAATTTGTTGGTTGCCAATTTATGGCAACTTGTTAGTCACAATATTGGTGCATGTGGCAAAGAATTATAATCTAATTTCATCCGATTTGGCATTCAAATGCTGTTTGTAACATGCCTAATATTACTTAGGTGAAAGGAGGTTTTCCTGATATATGTTACTTTAACTGAGAGGTGAACTGGATAAAAGAAGTGTGACTAGCTGATATTAAGAACCAGGGAAGTTAAATAAATGCTGCATAAAGCAGAGTGCATCATGAGTAACAGAGGTATGAAGACCTATGTGGCCTAGCAGAAATTAATACAGGTACTACTGACTTCTTCAGGACTTTCTGACTGGTCTCCAGAAAACAATATAGTCAATATAAGTGACTATATTGAACTTTGAATGACAAACGATGTGCAGTTTCTGGGATATATACAAAACTCTTTTCCTCACTAATTTGTACTCAACGGGTGCATCTATACATGCCCCCCAAAGTGCATATGTTACTTTGGGGGGCATAGCGAGGTAACTCATCACTATGGTGATGTAGCATCAGCATTACAGTTTGCATCTGTCAATGCTATGTCACCGTACTGATGAACCATGTTGCTGTAATGGATCTCTACAGTAATGTAGAATCACGTGTAGACATGCCCAACACATAGTTTACACTTCCCTTTCCTTGACATGGGAATTTATTTGTCTGATACCTATCAAGTGGTTTCAAATGTATGCCATGTAACTAGGATGATCCACTACCTTTTGCTGTGTCCATCCCCAAAATGTCTCACCGAAATATTGTCATGGCCAATTAATTAATTAATGTTTGTAAAATGTTCTGACATCCTTAGATAAAAGTTGCTTTATAATTTAAAGTACTACTTATCCATACAGGGAGAATAGAAGCAATAATCTTACATAGAAAATCAAAGTAAGGTAAATCATGCTGCATGGTTCTTGTTGTCAGCATTTCTCAATGATAGCATTTAAGATGAGTTTTAGTGACTGTGCTTTGTTCTGCAGCTAGAAAGTTTCCTATGCCATTTTTTTTCCGGTCATGTGCACCACTGAGACCAGGGGCTGGCAACCTTTATATAATCGCTGCCCAGTCCTTGCAAGCCACTCAGTGCTGCAGATCTCCCATCCCCCATTATCCCCCACCTCAGTGTAGCCTCCTCTGAAAGATGTGGCAGGAGACAATTTTGAGTGAGCAGATGCTACAGTGTGTGGGGAGAAAGAAGCTCTCTTCATGGAGCTGGGATCACATGGAGGTCTCTGCAAGAGCAGGGAGAAAGGGATTAGTCAGTCATTAGTAAAGTAAGTAATGAGGAGCACAGACATATCTAAGAGATAGGCTGCAACAGGGGATCAGTATGCTGTTAGTAAACCATGGACCAGATTGTGGACCAGATCCCATCTCTTCACAGGATGAATCCAGCCTGTAGACCACAGGTTGCCAACTCATAACTTATACTTCATTATCAAACCATCTTGTTTACTAATTTTTCTTTTTAATTTTTATTGTCTAAATATGGCATCATAACCAAATTAACCTTTACCATTGATGATGCAAATAACGTGCAGTGACCAATTTAACTTCTCCCTCTTCACAGTTACTCAATAATATTATTTTATTATTCTGAATATACCAGCTACCTGAACTTCCTGACTATGGGCTTATCCTTCTGTGTGTGCGTAACCACTCTCAACAGAACAGCCTGAGTCACAATTAATGGAAAATGGATTTTTTATTGAGAGTCAGTATATGAAAGAGTGATGTTCAATAGGTGAATCCTCAGCCAAAATACACATGCCCCTGTACTCTCATGTTGCAGTAGTATCTGTATGGCTTAAATTGGGTTGGGTATTTATTACTATTTGCTCTTATGGGCTATAACAAATGCTTTCCTGCATGTTAAGCATGTTGTTGCAATACTACTGCTTACATCTATATAATGACTGGTTGGCTGCTTTGATACCCATCCCCTGCACATTCCATGTCACTATTTCATGGCATTTTGTCAAGGTTAACTGGCAAATTTGGTTGCTTCTTATTCCAGACTTTGCAAGATTTTCTTCTTGGTCACTCATCATAGCATGCACTTGTAAAGCACTGCCGAGAAAGCACCCTGTCACACAGCTTTTCTATCATGCTCTGGTATGAGCCAAGGGCTTTATTATGTATTTTACATTTGTTCTCAGCTGCATAGCTTCAGAAGTTAGACAGTTCCTTCTACTATGTACTAATATAGATTCCAGTTCGGTAATGTTCTTCAGGGAGATGTTCAGAAAGCATATAACCTAAATATGCTGTTGGTGTAATTACGGCCTTTACTAACAGAACTAAAAACTCACATAGCAAAGAAAGCATGAACTACAAATGTAGTGCAGTGTGATCAACTATTACTTAACTAATTTGGCACATATTTGGATTGATGGAAAGCATTTTTGTGAGTAATCCTTATAAAATTGATCAGCACACATCCTATCTACTTGTGAAGGTAAATACTTCTTCTCTCTCTAGAACCATGGAAGAAGTCTGGTCTGCACATACATATTGCCAGTCATTTCATAATATCTGATGAAGTAGAAGGTTGCCTGTGAAAGCTCATGCCTCTCTGAATCATTTAGAATGAAATTACATTCTGGTTGGTGTAACTGAGAGCTGGATTTACTGTGAATTAATTAAAATCAACTATGAAAACCATATTAGTGCATTTTAAAGGTTTTCTTTTCTTCTTTGCTAGAGCTAATTGATAGTTAACCAAATCATTATTAAAACATGGGTACTTTGAGCTATAAAATTGTTTGGCTTTGAAGAAATAAAATGAGATGAATCTAAATCTTATCAATGATACGGTTATATTTTCAATCTAGAGTGAAGGGTATTGCCTATAAAACATCCATGGAAAGTTGTTTGGTTATTTATCTTATGCAACAAAATAAAAATGTGTCACCTCAAATAAAAAAAAATGGGTGACATTATACCTTTTTAAACATAGTTGATCTGAGGCTTCTCAAACCTTTAATTTTTTTCTTATAGACTAATATGTCATATTAAACTTCAGCTTGCAAAAGTATGCTTTGATAACAGATTATAAGGGCATGAGAGAGGATGAATGATTCAAGGGCTCCTCATAGTTCATTACCATTAGACATGATCAAGTTCTGTCCTTTGAAATGATCAAAGTAAACAAAGAGGCTTGGGAAATCCTTCTCAAGTGGCTAAAGCTAGTCTTTCACATTTTCCTTCAATTGTTTATTAATAAGAGTATATGTATTGCAATCAAAAGATACTTAAATTCTACGTCAATCATTCAAATCATCAGAGCATCTAAGTACAATGTTATTTGGAAAAGTACCTACTATATGAGCATTACTTCACAGTGAGATAACATTTAAATAAGATGGCTTTGTTTGTATATAATGAAAATACTCTTCCAGGAAATCCAGGCACTAATCACAATTTTCTGTGAGTTGCTAAGATTCCCAAGTGGCAAGGTTAGATTCTTTCAGGACCTCCAGCATCTTCTGTGAGCCATGGTGAGTAAATAGGGACAGGACACAAATATCTTGTCTGAAATTTGGACTTAACAAATTTTGAGTGCCTAAATTTTAGGCTTTTGCTTCAGTGCACTATAGTGATTAGAGCCTGCTTTAACATGTGAATCCAGGTCTCCAAGGTCTGGTTCTAAATCCTCTAATGCAATGCTGATGATTTCTAAATGTGATATACCACACCTGCAAAAAAGGTTGAATGCAGTTGAATCTATATAGTTGAAATGCAGTTCTCCTGTACAGATGGGAGGTATTAGGCACGAGATCAGGGGTGGGCAAAATGGCAGCTCCAACTGGCAGCTAGACTTCATTTCCCAGAAGCCCCTGCCCATGTTGCTGTGGCCAGTTTCCATGGAGACCCCAGGAGCAGTAGTGCCATGACAGCAGGGCGCCAGGGTTTCCATGGAGACCAGCCACAGCAATGCTGGCAGGAGACCTGGCTAGGCAGGGAGCTGGTCCACAGCTGGGGCTGAGATCTTATAGTGGTGACAGCCCAGGGTGTGCAGGCAGTGGATCACAACTCTGCCTCAGCTCTGGACCACGCTGTCACCACTATAAGATCCCAGCTCCAAAGTAGCTCCCTGCCAAGCTGCATGCTCTGCCAGTGCTGCTGAGGCTGGTCTCCTTGGAAACCCTGGTCCTGCATTGTCACAGCACTGCTGCTGCTGGATTCTCCATGGAAACCAGCTGCAGTGATGTGGCAGGGGCTGCTGGGAAGTGGAGTCCACCGTGGGTCCAATTCAACCCATGGGCTGGACTTTACCCACTACTGTAGTAGATTCTTTTCAATCTATTAAATGTGTGAGTGGACGTAATAACCTATTGCAATTCCATTCCACCCTATTCAAGTCCCTTAAAAAAAGCCATGAATATCAAAGATGGCTTAGCCCTCCTCCTCAGCCACAGAGGTAAAGTGATTGTGTGTTCTATAATTATTTCCATTGGTGGATTTTAAGACTGGAAGCAGATGGAGTAGAATGCCTAGGCCTAACATTTCTGAGTCTTACTTAGGGGATCTGCACTAACTCCATGTGTCTTTCATTTGGAAGATGGAGCCAGATATTGCTGAAAATAACTCTATCTACAATTATACCATGAGCAAGAGGGTGTCAGGAGCAATGAAGGTAAATTTGGAGCCCTGGGGCTTTAATTATTTTCTGTTGAATGCCTCCACTTTCCCTTCATCACTCAGGAAAGAATACACTCTAATTTCTGCAGAACTAGTAAATTGGGAGTATTGATTTTTATGTGGTTGTGCAGAAGTATATCTTCTAGAAAGGCATCTATTATTGACTTAGTCTTCAATTTACATATAATCCATCACAATTCTTGGAAAATTGCTTACTATTAAAAAAAGAAAAAGAATATTATTTCTATCCTGAATGTTTAGCTGTTGGCTCCTGATATGTCTTTGGGTGCTGGATTAAAGATCCCTCCACTAAACTAAAATAGTCACCCCTTGTAGAACTTGCATATGATGATCAAATAACTTAACTTATATTTCTCTTTGGAAGAGTTATGATTGGGGTTTTACAAGGAATCTAAGCACCCTACTCCTAAATGAAATTTAGTATATGTTGCCTGACACCTTTGGCTATATGGAAAATCCAAGCCTTGAAGTCTAAATAGAGAGAGAAGATACCACAAATGAAGATCAGAAACTAAAAGCTTGATATAAACAAGGCAAGGTTTACATGCATATGAGTAACACATTTAAAAAGGTTCTTTTTTTTTAAGTCTTTTCTGTTTTTCAACCTAGAATAAAATTCAGTGTTTTTAATTGTTTGTATGCATGATATACAGTGTTTTGAATTGTTTTTTTATGGCACAGAAGCTAGTTTAATGCTACTAGATCTGTTAGGCTTTTCTCTCATTTCTATTAAGCCCCATTTAAATGGTCTGAACTGTACAAAAGGAATGCAATGTACCTAAGAAACAGGACCATTAAATACTTGTGTATGAAATGTATACAGGCATGCAACAAAACTTTCATCAAGAACAATTTAGCCTAACCAACCTGATTTCCTTCTATGATGAAGTGACAGGTTTTGCAGGTGGTAGTGGGGGAGCAACAGTAGAAGTAATATACTTTGACTTTAGCAAAGCTTTTAAAACTGATTTCCAAACATTCTCACTAATAAGCTAGAGTACTGTAAGGTGGATACATAACTAGTTGGATCATCGCATACAAGGAGTAGGTGTCAATGGCTCAATGTCTTGTTGGCAGTATCAAGTGGGGTTCCCCAGGGGCGTGTCCTGGGTTAAGTATTGTTTAGTGTTTTCATTAATTATTTGGATGACAGATTGAGTGCACACTTAGCAAATTTGTGGATGACATGAAGTTGAGTGGAGTTGTAGATACTGTGGAGAGTAAAGCTAGGATCCAGAATGACCTGAAAAGATCACACAAATATTCTACAGTCAACCAGATGATATTAGGCAAGGACATGTGTGAAGTCTTGCACCTGGGACAAAATAATTGCATACATAAATACAAATTGGGGAATGAATGACTAAGTTGCAGTACTGCAGAAAAGGACTTGGGCATTACAGAGAACTATAAGTTAAATATGAACAAATTGTGTGCTCTTGTTGGCAAAAAGACTGGCAGAATTTTGGGTTGTGTTAACAGGAGTGTCACAAATGAAGGGAAGTGATTCTTCTGCTATATTCAGTATTAGTGAGGCCTCACATGGAGTACTTTGTCCAGTACTTCAAGAAAGATGTGGACACACTTCAAGAAAGCTTGAAATGTGTTCAGCACAGAGCAACAAAACACTGAGGGGCCTGGAAAGCATGATTTATGAGGAAAGTCTGACAGAACAAGCAATTTAGGTTGTAGATTAGAACAAACTTTCTGACAATCAAGGTGATCAAGCACTGGGAAAACTAACTAGAGAAGTTGTGGAATCTCCACGTTTGTTGGACAGACCAAGAGCAAGTTGGACAGGCACTTGGCTGGGATGGTTTAGCCAGGGATAATATGGCTTGAGCTGGAGACTGGACTAGATGACCTTGCAAAGTCCCTTCCAGACCTAATTTTCTATTTTCTTTTCCTTTCACAAGTATGTTACTCAATGTTGGAGTGATGTTGTAGCCATCATGGTTCAGGAAATATGAATGAGGCAAGGATTTTTGTGGGCAGTAACTTTTGTATTGGATTGACTGCATAGTTGAGATAGACTTAGGACCTTGTTACACACTAAGTTTAGGTGGCTCCTGGAGCTCTTAATCTCTGGATTGCCCACATATTAACACTGGAAACTAGTTTTAAGCACACTTCAGGCAGTTTAAAGTTATGCCACTACAGAGCAGGTTTATTTTAGATCTGTGTTACCCAGCTCATGTTCTATTAATACGTTACCACTCCTCACAGGTGAGCCTCCTAAATTGCAGACCTTCAGTATCCCATATCCCAGGATGCTATTCCTCCCCCATCATCCTCTTTTGTGGACAAACTTTTCAGCCCTTGAAATCTACTGTTTATGGGGCAGTTCTGTCACAAAGCCAACTCCCCTTCCTGCCCCCAAGGGTATGACCTTCCCACCTCTGGGGGTGCAACTCCATGCAAACAGCCTGAAAAGCACATGCCAGCTAGCCAGGTCACAGGTTGTGGATGCGTCTGGGAATGGGGTCTGAGGGACTGGAGGGGGAACAAGGTAGGGGTCTGAATTGGGTCCCCATAAGCTGGGACTTCCTTCCTGGGGCAGAGACAGTATATCTCCTAAAAGTGCATTCCCTCACTGCGCCCACCTCCCAGCTACTCCAAGATGTATGATCGGCCCCCCAACACCCCAATCCCAATTTATTAAAACATGATACCTTCTTTAATTTACTTTCTCTTTATATCTTGTATTTGTTTCACTTCTTCTTAGTTTATCCTTCAGTGGCTTATTTATTGGATTTTCTCCCACCCCCATATCCTTTCCACTTCCTATTTCATTACCCAGCCCCATCCTATTAACTCTCTGTCCAAGCTTCATGGTCCTGCCTTCCCAACCCACCTCTCACACCCCACCACCTTGAGCAAGGATAGAAGCCTATCCTGGCTCACCACTGTCTAGTGGCAACTCACAGCTACAGCTGCTAGCCCAGCACCTGTTTGAAAGCCCTCTAGTGGCAAGGACAGCTACACAGGTCAGGGACAGTCAGAGAAGGCTTGAGCTAGCACTAATATTGTTCAATATTTGAGTAGCTCAAAGTGTAATGTGTAAGAAGCCCTTAGACGAGCTTCTTCAGGTCACCTGAAGAAGAATGCACTGCATCCAGAAGTTTGTCTAATCATCCAGCTAGTAGAATAAAAGATATCACCCACAAAAATTCCATGCCTTTGTTACTCAAAGATATTTTAATACAGGTCTTACGTACACTTGAAAAATAAAAAGGTAATACTTGGAAAATTGGATATAGGTGTGCTAAATAAATGGATATAAGAACAATATATAAGCCATCTTGCAGCTTTCTCCCCCTCCATTCCCCACCCACGTGGCCACAGTAGCACTTGTCTGTTGTGCTTGGTTAATAGAAATTTCTAATGACAATCCTTTCAAAACAAGTCCTAGAAAGCAGTGGTTAGCACATGGTTTTATGGTTTCTAAATTAAATTTAGCCCACCCTTTCGATTATTTTTTAATCTGCCTCCAAACTGTAGAGCACCCTAGTAATTTATAGTGGTGTTATTACCAGGTGGCTGCCAGCAGGCAAATTCCAAGTCATAAAAAAGTGTTGCCATTGAGAGAAACAGCCCCACAGAGACACATTCATCAGAATCTTGAAAGCAGATTTAGTAGCTTGAAACATGGTCTGCTGCTTTTTCCTGAACTCAGTTGACAAAGGGGACTTTTCTAATTAAAGAGTTACTTTTGATTTTCTTTATTCATTTTGCCTTGGTGTATTAAGATTCTCTCTCATCTATTCATTCAGAGCTGAAGTTCTGACAAAATCTCATAGTGAGCCTGAATTACTAATTTATGTTTTCCTTGGTTCATGAAGGCAATAATTTTGTTATGGGGAATTAAATTTAAAATAAATAAATCTTGTAGGGTTTCATTCAGAATCTGGTCAAATGAAATCAGTTTTCTTCTATAATGTTTTCTAGACTGAAAGGTTTTTGTTTTTGTTTTGTTTTGTTTTTTGACCCAGATGTAACTTTTGAGTGGAAGAGGGCAAATATTGGGGGGAGGGGTTAGTTAGTTTATTTAGTTACATTATTTTCCTGAGTGAAAGTCACAACTATGCAAAACTATCAAACGGCCTATACTTTATCATAAATCCTATTTTAGATTCAAACATAGGATTTCATTGAATCTTGTTTCCCATGTCAGTCTGTTGCAGAGGATGGAATTCCAGCTTATGGTATATGATCAGCTCTTTCCAGAAGTATACAATAGGGTTTCTTAGCTTAGCTATTTTCTGTGATCACATAGTTAATTTCAAAATTACATTATTCCAGTCTATGTTGTCATATCTGCATGGATTTCAGTAAAAAGGAATGCTCATTCTTATTTTTAGTAGGGTTCATGCCATGATAAGATGAGCAGTTCTGACTGCTCCATAAAAGGGAAAAAATAGTAATTTTTCCCACCCTTCATAAGGATTTTGTTTCATTATTACAACCAAATATAATGACATAGCTGAACTGAAGCAAAACTCATCAGTGTGCTAAAAAGATAAGACTTGTAGTCTGTCAGCAGGGATGCAGTAAAAGAAAACCAGTGGAAATGATACAAACCATCACAAATTAAAAAAAAAAAATCATAGTTAAAGCTAGTCCTTTCCTGTTTCTAGCCAGAAGAGGAAAAATTGTGATGCAGCATGAAGAAGGAAATCAGTTGCCTACACCTTTTACATTACCTTAACATTTTTGTTGTTCTCTGGTAACTATATTTAGGACAGGTCTACATGTTAAATTAGTGCAACACAATAAGCTCTGGTACACACCATCCTGGAGTTTATTGCTTCTGGGTGCCGTGTCTTCACATATGCCTGAAACCACAACACACTGAGCTGAGTCAGAGTAGCCCCGGCTGCCAGAGAGTGTGGGGGGTCAGCTTACAAGCCTGCGGCTGTTCTGACTTGGCTCAACATGTTGGGGGGCAGGGGCTGGCTGGGACATAAGAGTGCTCTAGTGCAAGATTAGCTGGCTGGCAGGCAGCCCCCACACTGAAGCACCCTCATGCCCTGGCCAGCCTCATCAGAGTCTACACATGCATTGCTGCACACTAAATACTACCAGCACCGGATAGTCCTTGTGTTTTCAAGTACTAACCTATGGCAGAGTTAACTAGTTTACTGTAGCATAACAGGGCTACTTGTGTAGACACTGAGACTTTGCTGCAGAGCTATTTAGGTAGCTCTATAGTATATCATGTGGGTGCACCCTTAATAACCCAAACTAATGACTAATGAAGTCAGTAGGAAACATCTGCATTGGTTTAAACTAAAGATGACTCTTGTATGCTTTTTCTTGGGTTAATTCCAGGACCAGTAGGAACAGCTTCTGGGTTGTTTTATGTTGTGTCACAAGAGTAGTGTTTTTACATTTCTATCCTACAGAAGCACTGTAATAGTGAGCTCAGTTATTGAGTAAAATATATCCTCATCCTTCTCATTTATCTTCATCCATGCCCCCTCCCACCACCCCAAACCAATACTGTACTCCCCCTACACCGAAATAGCACTGGCTGGAATAACAGACTCAAATGGATGCCATTCTGACATGGCAAGGGATATGCATATATTAGTAGTCTTGTAACATTGTTGTTGCTGCAGGGATTGTAGCATTGTTGTTGAGGACCTGAGTAAGGGCATTTGTGCCTCAGAGCTTCTCTAACATCTCTCACCATACAGCTGATCCAATAAAATCCATTACCAAAAAAACCACGAGGAGAGAGTATCTGCTTTTTTCACTGCAGTAGTGCAAAGGGACTGTAATAAAATGGGGTTGTGGACACTAGACATCAGCCATGCTTGTTGTTTGAATTTAAGAAACTGATTACTTTATCACATTACCCTATGTCTGCTATCTGTATCCTTTTCTTCAGCAAACACACCAGAAAGTATTTTGTGGCAGACACAAATAGCGTAGTATGCCTAAAAATAATCACACCAATGCCAAGCAGATTGTATGTGTCACTATTCCACATGTCACCAATAAATGTCAGCCTGAACACTTTACAAGAGAAATGTCCTGGATGCTTTTGTTTAAATACTGTTATAGAGGAAATGTTATTTATTTTCCTCAGTAAGACCATTATAGCTCCCATGGAAAAAAGAAGTAAACAAATTAATATACAAAATGTTCTGTAAATGAAACTCAACACCTGCATTGTAAACATTTGTATTATAGGAATCTAGCTTTGAAGCAGGCTTGCCCCCTGATTCCAAAACTCACTGACTGTCATTCACAACTGAGTTATCCTAGCTTTATGCTGATGCATATTAGGTCTGTGTGAAGCTTTGGGTGGTGATTCCATTCAGAGGAGATTCAGCCTGATTCAGTGGCTGGGCTGAATATCTGAATCCAAATCAAATCAGGGGACTAATTAAAAGGTCCAAATTGATTCAAAGCTCTCTGAATCTTTGGAAAGGATTCGCAGAGCTTTGATGATTCAGGCAGTCGGTGGTGGCTGCAGCAGAGAGCTGCAGCCAGACTCTGAACTGGTAAGTACTAGGGACCGGGGAGGGGTGGCTGGGGGAGTGGACCATGGGGGAACCTCTGCCAGCCCCCAGCCCCTACCTGCTCCCTCAGCCCCCTCAACCCCTGCCTGCTCCCCCAGCCCCAACACAGGTGCCCTGCCTGCCCCAGCCTTAGTGCTCACCAGGTGCTGCCAGGTGGGGGGTGATTCCTATGCCCCACACTGCCCCAAGCTGTGTGGGGGGCTCTACATGAGCTCCCTGATCTCCCCTATTTTCCCAACCCCCGCCCCAGCTGCCCTGCCCAATGCAGCTCCGTCCCTTTAAGAAAAAATGGAGAAGAGGCCCTGGACTCACCACTCCTGCAGTGGCCTTGGAGCTTTGGAGGGCTTGTTCAGAGCCCCCCCCATGTGGCATAGGGCTCCGTGGGGCAGTGGGGATCACCCCCCCTGGGCAGCACCCGCTGAGTCGGGGCCTTTATTTTTTAACAAGTGCCACGAGCTGGGGTGGGTGGGGCAGCCATCGCAGGGCTGAGGGGGATGGGCCTGGCTGATTCATTGTTTCAGAGATTTGGCAGCATCTGAATCTCTGAATCAGATTCAGCGGAATCAATTTGAGACAGTGATTCAAATCACTGAATCAAATCACTGTCCCCCGAATCGGCTGAATCTGAATCTGAAGTGAATACTAGCTGCTTTGCACAGGCCTAATGCATATCTACTAGAGTCAACGACATTATTAACGGTGAATGAGGTTCATGAGTTGTGAAATGCATTCAATTGGAATATACATTATGCTTAACATTTGGGTGAAGGGAAATGCAAAACATTCTGAAGTGTGTTGAAATGGTCTTTTTGCTCACACAACAATAAATGTACTGTCTGAATTATCTTGAACTTGCTATCTAAATTATTTTTCCTTATAGTATATTCACTGGTGTAGTACAAGAACTTCTAAAATTGATATACTGATTTTTGTTTATGTGGTGAGAGGTTGTCTGAAGAAGGAGATTTCCCACCATTTTATATGGATCTTTGCTAAAAAGATGTTCTCAGTACAATATTACACAGTAAAGGCTCACAATCTCTGTTATCTATTGTGAAACGCTGTTTTGTTTTTTCTTCTCTAGGGAATTTTCAAAGCAGTATAATAAAAAAGAAAAGAAGTTATGCAAAGCTTTTAACAGCTAGTTTGTAAAACACAATCTATTTTATTCCAGGAGACAACTTCTCAAATAGACAAAACAACAAGAACATGTATTTAATTCAGATTTGTAACAATAGGAGTAAGAAAATGTCACTATGCATTGGCTTAGAAAGAAAACTCAACAATCACAATATGGCTAAACAAAATAAATAACATTTCATATCAAGTTACTATTCACTTAGAAACAGGATGAGAACACTGGGGGCAGTAGCTGTAACATCAGTTGAGAGAGAGACCCATCTGGTTATATTGAATAGATTCAGGGCCATGGAGACAGTGATAAAAGTGGAATTCAGTTCTGATGCTGCTGAAGATCAACCCCATGAATGGAAATTTCACCAGAGCAGTAAAGTGTGAAAGGAAATAATTTGTAGTGTTTACATATGTGATAGCACACACATCATCCTTGTGACAGACGGTCAACATTGCAAGAGACAAGGATTTTTGTGGGTGATTTCTTTTACTGGACCAACTGCATGGTTGGTATAGACTTAGACAAGCTTTTGAGTACCAGAGAGTACCCTTTCTGTGGTCTCAGATGAAAGCATATATATATCAATCCCAACCATGCAGCTGGTCTAATAAAAGATATCACCAACAAAAATCCTTGCTTCTTATATATTGCCCAGATCATCATTGCTACAGTAGCAAGTCAACACTACCAGAATGAGTATTTCCATTTATGTCAATCCACATTTTCTCACAGACTATTATGAACTCATACAGATAGAGTCACAGACAGATTAAAAAAAATCTTCAATTTAGCAAGATATACAAGCATGTATTTGAATATAATCATTTGAGAAGTCCCACTGATATCAGCAGGAATACTCATGTCCTTAAAGGAGCAAAAGGATATTATGAGCTAGTTAACCACAGTTTTTCATATCCACATTTACCCTCTGAAAATTATATAATAAGTATGCCTTCATAGGGACTTGTATACATAGAGGCATAGAAACATTGTTTGCTTATTTTAGTATAACCTTAGTTGAACCTGATATATTTAGACTGGTGTAATACCATGTGCAAATACAAATTCTGATATAAGTATGGGTGACTCTTGCCTCCAGTGAGTTGGTCTAATAAAAGATATCAGATTTACCGAAAGAACCTTGTCTGCCTATGTCCTTAGATCAGCATAGCTACAACCTACACCCCTATTATATTCCAGGGCATGTTGTATGCAACAAAATATAGTGTATATATGTGTGCATATATTAAACTATGTATATTTTAAAATATATTGTACATATATATGTAGGGGTAGGACATGAAATTAATTTTAGGAATATGCACACACACATACATACCTATATGTATAATTTTTATATACATGTTAATATATGTTTTTATATATTTGTGGTTTTTTGTGTGTGTGCATGCACATACATACAGACATAGAAATATATAACATTTGTTATATAGCCACATATATGTGTGTGCGTATGTATATGAGTCAGCAACAGAAATCATATGTTTAAGTGTATATGATGCATTCTGAAGGAGCGGTTCTGTATGCTCAACAAAATGTGATATGCGTGCATATATTTGACATTTACCTCCTACATGTACACATGTACATGCATGCACATACACATATATGATAAAACCAAAAAAGCCAGGGACTCCCTGAAAACCATCAGCTAATTAATTATTGCTAATGCATTTAGAATTAAAGGTGGAAAACCATAAAAGCTTGTCTACATTAGAAAAACCCACAAAACATAACATTTACATTAGAGTGATCCCTCTAGTGTAGGTGCTGATATAAGATGATGCTTGTAACAATACTCTTTAATTCAAAAGAAGCTGCAGCGGTGAAGTGACCTGATGCAATGTCATGACTCTCTATTAGAAGTCGGTAGCTATGTAACTAATAAATACATATGTGCACATTTTGTTTTACGTTGGAAAGTCTGAAATTTCAATGCAGCTAAAAAATGTGCCCCTTAAATACTCCTGATTTGATTTACTGCAACGGGCATGTCTTCATTTCTTCTCCTTTAACTTAAGTTTTCAGTTCTTTGTAATTGATCTAGTTTCTAACACTTATTGTCAGTTCCCAACATGGAATTCTCTCTCAGTTTTCATGGCATCTTTCCCACTGTCTGTGCCCTCTATTATAACCAAACTTATTTCAAGCCTCTTCTTTTATTTTCATAAAAACTTTGAGGAACTTTCTAATATCCAATTTACCATCTTCTGTTTATTAAAATGTCACCACTCAGACCATTCTAGTTGATGTTTGAAGTGAAGATTATGTGTATCTATTAGGAATATATAATGAGCAGGGATCTGAGTTTTCTGTTTCCCATGGGAAAATGGGGGAAAATATGTTTTAACTGAGAAAAACAGATTGTTCATTTTAAGGGAGAAACACACGAATTTTCCACTTTTGCAGAGCTTTCTGTAGGCTGGCAGAGTTCCAACCTGCAAGAGCTTCTTGCAGAAAAGCTGGGAAAACCTAAGCCCTGTCTGGAGGGAAGGGAGAGGGGAAAGGGGCTAGGCCTGAGACTCTCAAGTCAGCCAGGGCCTGGCTCAGGCTCATTTTCCATCCTGAAACCATTGGGGTAAGTAAAGCTTGCAGGGGGCTGGCGGCCAGCTGAGGCCCCCTCCAACAGGGCTGTGGGGACAGGGAGCTGTGGGTCAGGAATGAGTCGCACCAGGCAGGAGGCAAGTACAGTTGAACCCATATCCTGGTGAGTGAGGGGGACAGAAGGAGCTCTGATTTTCCATGATCAAAAAACAAAAATCAAGTGCCAAAATATATAGGTCTTTAGAATTTATTTTATTATAGTGATTGAGGCACTGATAGGCTTCCAAATTATTTAAAAGTACAAATATATCCATAAAACATTGTGTTCAGTTAATACCTATATATCTAGTGGCCTTTCATTTTAATACTGGATTTGGGGGTTTTAATCATGGAATTTGTGATTTTCAAAAAAAAAAAACAAGGATCCCTGGCAGTAAGGCCAGATGAGAACCCTGGACCCAGTGCGTCCCATTCAGATCAGGGGAATTCATTCCCTGAATAGGCATCACCTGCAGCAAGCCCAAAGCAGCATCCTGGTCCCACAGCTGAGTGAGACAATCAGGGAAGCCAATGCCCTGAAGCCACAAGCAAAAGATCCCACCTGCTCCAGCCCTTACAAGCCAGGCCCACCTGTGGTATCCTTGTCTAGGCAAAAGTTCTGACCCCCTGTAAACATCCTTACCATTTCTGTTTTTTTTACTCCTGGCT
Organism: Crocodylus porosus; assembly: GCF_001723895.1. NCBI lineage: Eukaryota > Metazoa > Chordata > Crocodylia > Crocodylidae > Crocodylus > Crocodylus porosus. The sequence goes on from NW_017728951.1 coordinate 52,900,046, forward strand.
CCAACTCGAGTTTCTGATTCTGGTAGGACACTTGGCATCCTCTGATTCTGGTTTCCTGTTCCTGATTCTGGTTTGACTTCTGACTCACTTTGGCTTCTGATCCCAATTAACACTTGGCTTACCTTGTCTCTAGTTCTGTCTTTTGATCCTGGTCTGTCTTGACTTTGGCTATAACTTCCAGGTCCAGTTTTGGCATCCAACCCTTCCATATTCACAGTTTTTAGAAAACCAACCTGAACTGCACATGTTTCAGGTGCCTAGCTGCTAGGCCAAACCGCCCATGCCCTGGTCCCTAACAGAATCCTCAAATGGAAATTTAACCCTTTTATGACATTATTTTGTGTTCTAATAAAAAGTAGTTCATTACTTTCCCTATAAAATATCTTGATGTCTAAATATGGTTAAGTAAGTACTTTTGTGTTTAACATATTTGCTGTTTTTCATTCATTTATTGCTTGACTTTATACTTATCTTTGAAATCAATTTATTTTGTAGATGTTGGGCATCTTTCCAGTGTTAAATATGCTTTTAGCTTTCCATGACATTTATGATCAAAAAACATCAATTTTGATTATTAGCTTGCATTTTGTTATGAAGTGAGTGCTTTTCTATGTTTCCTTGTCACTGACAGCTAGTTATCAGAGTTTTTTGTGTATTTCAGACATTTTTTCCTATAATGCTACAGTGGAGACATAATCTTAACTTGCATTATCTTTCAATTTCATACCAGCAGACTAAAACGTTAGATATGCAGTCCTACAATTTTATAAAAGTATGAAGGAGAAATTGGATTGAGAAGAATGATCCTTGCATTTAAAAACTTGGACTCTCAAATCCCAAAGGAATGGGCATGTTCCTAGGGGAAGACCAAAAAGTCCTAAACTGAAAAATTAGAGAGTTATTTACCATGAATTGGACTTTAATAACATGTATATTGTGCCAAGAAGGATGGATCTGGCTTTATTTCCTAGAAGGTGATGTAGCCTTCAGAAATATGAGAGGCTAATTTAGACCTTATCCATTAAACATACCATATTTTCTCACATTCAACACACCTCAAAATCAGCCCTGCCCAAATTGAAAACTGTTTCTTTGCTGGAAAACGAGCAATCCTGGAGAGACTGTATGTAATATAGGGCTAGGATGGCTCCTGCTTGGGTCTCTACCCCACCACACAAGACACCTCAAGACCCTGGTACTTCACAGACTCTTTTGCCTCATAGGGATCCCAGAGCCCCAGGCTCCCCAGACATGCCCAGAGGCAGAAACAGGAAGTGCAAACAGGAGAAGAGAAAGGAAGCCCTGAGGCTGTAGCAGTAATAGCAGCCAGAGTTGTGGTGGTGAGATGCCTGACTTCTTTGTGTTGCTCAAGGGTTCTGTGTAAAACTGACCATCCGATTTTGGACATTGTGAAGGGATAGCGGAAAGAAGAGGAGAGCAGAGGTGCCAGAGCAGCTGCTCCATGATGCTGGGGTGAACCATGGGAGGGAGGGGTGGAGATGGCGAGAAATGGAGGCGGGAGGAGAGGGGCAGAGATGGTGAGGAAAACACAAGAACAGGGAGTGGGGAGAAAAAAAAGCAGCAGGAAAAGGCTCCCGGAGAGTAAAGAGGACCAGAGGGACTTACTAGGCAACGCCACTCAGGCAAGAGGAGCTAAAAAAGTATTCTCCTAGAAAGGAAAAAACTGAGACCAGGGAACTCTCCACCCATGCCAAGGATATTGAGGCTGAGTGGTTGTTGTTGTGGAGGGTGTGTCTGGGAACTGGTCCGGCAAGTCTTTGATCAATAAGAAAATTAAAAAGAAAAAGATAAGAAGGTGATTACAAAACGAAATTGCTGCAGGTCCCAAGGAAGAGGGACACCTGGGGAATAAAATGAGGATTAGAGAAATACAACCCAGGGCGAAGAAGGCAAGATGGACTCTTAAGTGACTGACAAACAAGCTTCAGTTAAGTTTATTTATATCTGATTTGAATCTGGTTTAAGTTGATGTTCATGTTTAATTGATGTAAAGAAGTACTGGTAACCGTGCTAGCCATGGTAAACTTGACAGGAAAGGCATAAGATTATAATTGCTAATTGAAATTCAACCCATTGGACCGTTTACAAGAAAACAAAAAACAGGGAAACAAAGGTGCATTCCTAAGGGAGTTTCTTCCATATGGTGGATTTCCAGCTACTATGACAGTAGATAATAATTGACACCTGCTGACTTATAACACCATATATTAATCAAGACTTGGCAGGTGAGAGTTGGTAGATACCGTTATATGATCAGGCAGTGCAATCTGATACAGGAAAGACTAGGAGAATGCGCCAGGTTAGACATAACCCCCCCCACAGATATGAAAAGATTTTTTCCCTTGGTAGACTAACATGGGCCTTAGGTGTGTTCTTTTGCCTCCCCCTTCAACAAGGAGTATGCATTTCCTGCCAGAGACATCTGGACATAAATTACCTTGTCATTACTGGAATATCATTCACTTCTGTGACTCACAGCAATTTAGTCTCCTGAGTGTTAGATCCTGACTCCATGTGGTGCCCAGCGACTAGGGAGACAACGATCCAATCACTCATGGCTCCTGTTACTTGTTAGCCAGAGCAGACAGGGAGCAAATGCTATTTGCACACATTGCTCACAACAGCTTTATTTAGAATGGAAACAGCTTTGGGCCAGGTCCCCCAAAAAAACAGTAGGCAGGGGACCTACAGTGAACAATAGTTTTTTCCCACATTTATACAGTTTGGTTTATACTCATTAACATTCCTTCTACCCTCGCTCCTCTTATGTTCCACCCATTTCTCCTCCTATCTCAAGATCTACCTTTGTTTAGTGTTTACTTTATTAGCATGGAATTGCCTATACATTTTATTCATTTACATGCTTTTTTGCTGTGAGCGCATGTCTGAGACCTTGACTTCTGCTCTTTGGTCAATGGGTGGACTTTGACCAAAACCTGGAAGCTTCTGGAGGCTTCTTCACCAATCACCATTCACCCTTTTTGCATATGTTCACCTTGGATTCTGTTACCAATTGTGTCTTGTTTTTCACATTCCAGTCTGTTTTCCTGTCTCAAGTTGTACCATATTCCACATTCCTAAAACATCACCTCATTCACAGCACACAGACTCACACAAATTCACTTGCTGCTTTTTCCTCAGAAAACGGTTGACAGTTAAAATGGTTACTTAGCATAAGCAAAAGGCTGGCCTAGATATCATTCTGCCTTGTGGTCAGCAGATTTTCCTAGGCTACAGGTAATAGCCTTTTATTCAGCTTCAAATCCAGTGCTCCCTAAGATCCAAATATTATCATCCTAACACTGAGAATTGAAATGCCTTGGGTAAAGTCACTAAACAGAACATAGGGATACTAGATGGAGCTTGAGGGACTTTGTTATGCAGGGGAGCATATTATATAATCTAATAATCAATTCTGACCTAAAAACCTAAGTAACCTATGAAAATATTTTCTTACTGTGTGCATACTTAAAATCTAGTTCATTACATTTTATTTTTGTTCACCTCATTCTCATTGTTCTCAGATATTAGAATTTTAATATTTCTTCATTTTGTTTGCTACTTATTAATTTTGTAGTCAAAGCAGTATATATTCTCCTCTTTTTGGATCTGATTTACATACTTATTTCAACTAACATTGGAAATTTACACACAGATAACACCTTCTGCAGGGAAATAAAAATATTGTCTATAACAAGAAAATTATCTAGACTAAAGATAAGCTTGATCATATATCTGTCTTTCAAATATTCAGCAAGGTCTAAGCCCTTCTTTCATAGTAATAGATTTTTAAATAATGGTTTATTTTGCATAGCCATTGGCCACATCCACAGAAGTGTGGCTGTTTGGTTCCCTGAAGAAAAGTAGCGATAGCGCACCTTGCACCACCACTACTTGTCCCAGTGAATGCCCATGTCGCACATGCTTTTGTGTGCAGCAAGTTACTTTGGGTCAGGTAGGGAAGGCTGGGACCAGCACTGAGCTGGCCCCAGCAGCCTTACCTGGGGTGCTGGGGGCTTCCCAGGGCTGCGGCAGTGGCAATTTTGCCAGACAGAGCCTGGCCAGAGGCCACAGTATGGGTCTGGGCACGTTTTTTCCCGTGGGTTTTTTTTACCCCTAGACTACCTTGCAGCACGGAGAACATTTAAACGTGTGGTATGCAGTGCTGCAGGTGTGTTTGCAGCACCACATACTACACAGCTGTTCTCATCTGGATGTGGCTGTTGGGGTCAGAATTATGCTTCTGGTTTGCATACCTTGTGTGAAATGCTTTGTGTACTAGTTACTGCAACAAAAAGGTGAGAGTAGTTTTCTGGGAGCCAGGTCTTTATCGCTGTTCATGACTTCCAATGTCATTTTAGGTTAGTTTATGCTCTATCCTGATTGTTTCCATCTCTATAAAGTAGATTTCATTATATTTTCATTTTCACAGGTATTTTGAAATGATAAATTAATTAGTAATAAATCCTGGTTCTGAACCGCAAGCATGATAGGAGGAGAATCCACAGGGGATTTGTATTGAGGCTGGATAAGCATTTGGCAGGGGTGGTTTCAGGAATGGCATATCCCATATTTGTACAGGGGTTTGGACTAGATGAGCAGAGAGGTCCTTTACAACCATCTGATTTTAGGAGTCTGTAATTCACCTCTTGCCCTGGACGAACTTAAAAATGGGAAGCCCTACCTTACAAACACTAGTACATATGAGTAATTATGCCCATGAATCTTAGTGTTGTTTAAACCAAAGTGAATTCCCATTGTTTTCGTTGAATGTAGGTGCAGTTAAGTAGGCTGTTTACTTTTATTTCAAGGCACTTTGGCACTGTTAGAGCAGCATAAAGTTGCCTTTGTAAAAATAAGAATCGAACCTTGTAGAGTTGTTCCTATCTTTAATACTTATGCTATTTGGAAATTGTACCTTTCTGTTTGTGCGATCTTCCTCATTAGTACTAATCTTTGCTATCTACACCTGCCCATCAGGAATCACACTTGATTATTTCACATAAGTCACCACACAAGCATGAGCAGTTAACAACACTTTGTCTGCTCAAGTTATATTCTAATGAGGCAATCAAGAAGCAAAATATTCTGTGATTTTTTTTTTCTCCTCCTCATTTGTTTCTCCCCATTGTCAGATGACTACACATAGCCATAGGTAACAAATATATTACTAGAATTGTGTTAGCATGGCAGTGCATAATTTACTTCTAATCATTACAGTTACAATGTTAAGACTTCTAAAGTAACAAATTTTGGTTTTGTAATTTGTTATTCAAGTACACTGTCAAGAGGGCACTGATGATAACTCATATCTCAAGAGTGACTGCTTTGAAGTAGGATATAACTTAAAAACTAGCAGATTGAATCCACATGAAGGCAAATATGATGTTCCTTGTAAATGTGCATTAATATCTGTACAAATTGTCCCAGTCTTGTTTGTACTATTAGGTTAGAGACATTGCCAAGCAGGAAAAAAGGCATTACCTTGACATTGTTTGATAATGCTATTATATTTAGATACAATTATGCACTTTAATAAGTACAGTGATAGATATGAAACACTGCTGAGGTAAGAAAAATTTTATATATATTGTAAGCTAGATAGTCCACCAAAGGAAAACATTTCATACTTCTTTTTAGGAACAAATGGAGCCACTCTAGATTTCTAATTCTGCAATCAATAATTCTGAAGATATGCCAATTGTATTTTAGAATATTTATAGGAAAATGTTCAAACTTTGAGGGATTTTGTAAGTTAGAAGAGAATACAAATATACACAGAGCTCAATTTTTCTTCAAGTAATTTCCCTTTCCTTAAATAAAATAAAATAGCTTTAAAGAAACAACAAGTACATCTAGTACATGTAGTATCTGGTATCTGGTATCTTCTCTAAGTGCATGTGGTGATCTGTGAATGCTAATTATGGTAATTTATTGTTAAAAATCCTGTGGTGTAACCATGCTGCGGGTGGCGGCCCTTGGAATTCAGCCAGTTGGAGCCTAGGTCTATAACTTGTGTGTCTATGTTCCCAGTGGACTTCAGCTGGGCAATGCACATCAACTAGTCAATCTCTTCCTCAGACAAAGACATTTCTCAGAAGAGGTGTAAGTGGCCAGTACTGCACTTGGACAGGAGCAATGGACAGAGGTCTTCTGCTGCTGGAAGAAATGCCACATCTTTTTTTTATCTGCTGATGTTTTGAGGAGTCATTTAAACAATGGTTTTCACTGGCAAAACAATGAAGTGACATCTCCCCAGCCACGGGGAGCCAGTGGCCATTCTTCTGTCCTCCATGCTGTCACAGCAACTGCTGCTTCAGGGTCTTATGGTGGGGAATGGGAAACAAGAAAGTAAGATGCCGCTGGCTCAATTCTGGTGCCTCCCCCCCACCACTTCCCTTAGCCAGTGCCCAGGGCTTGTGCCCCTTTGCCATTCCTCAGTTATGAATAATTAGTGCTAGTTGATGCCCCTCCTCCCCACATTTGCTACACCAGGACTATGAAAGGAAACTCCAGGCAATGAAAAAAGCATTAAGTATTTGGAAATATTTTTCCACATGCCACATGATTTTAGAAGAGTGAAAAAAAATCCTCTGTGTTTTAATACATTGTTTAAGTGTACTTATCTGTACTTCACTATTACCTATGATCCAAAAAGAGTAATTTACTACCAATTAGGCATGTCCACACAATAAATTTACTGTGCAGTTGACTAATTAGCTGCACAGTAAAGATCTCGGCATCTACACACATGCCCCTATTAAGCTGGAGTAAACTAATTTACTCTGCAACAGGTTAGTACTTGTAAATACAAGTACTACCCTGCTGCATTGTAAAAAAAAGCTCCACAGCAGCACACATGTAGGAAGTGAAGGGGCTTGCTGGGCATGAGGGTGCTTCAGTGTGGGGGGCTGCCTGCTGGTGTGCTGAAGCACCCTTATGCTCCAGCCAGCCCCTCTCCAGCATGTTGCGAGCAGCCCTGGGTTGGCAGGCTGACTCTTGGGTCCCCATGCCAGCTGAGATTGCTCTGCTCTGGTTCAATATGGAGATGTGAACTCAGCAGCAATAAGCTCCAGAGCAACAAACTCCATTAACAAGCACGTGTAGACACCCCCTGTCCCCCTTGTTCCCATAAGAGTAATCTGATTTGAGGTTGTGCATGGCTCATAGATGAATTCTGTCAACAGAAAGTATAATTTGGCTATGTGTTCAACTTACAAAATTAAAAAGAATGGTTTTATTAGATATATATCTGGATCTAGATTTCAGTATCAATATAGCTACATGCACATTTAGGGATTATATTGTATCTGTCTACTATGAAGAAATCAGGTGCAAATATTTGGAGTGTACTTTGTGTATTCAATGGACATAATGTAGTCATTGATTTCATGTTATATTAACATGCATTATATCACTGGGTTTGCTAAAACTGGAATAATCTAACTGATTAGTGGCATTTAAATGCTAAAACTTGCCAGAATTTAAAAAAATCATTAAGGGTGCAAACAGAGGTGACAATTTTCACCTGATCTGGCCACAGGAAGCAGTTTATAGCTATGACCAAACAAAAGTGCATGGCTGCAAACAGCTTAAAAAATGGCCGGTTGAGTGAAAATCTGACCCCTCATTGAAAGGTATGAGATAAAGATGTTAGAAAATGTACTGCCCTTTGTAACTTATGTCTGCAGAGCTCCCAGTCTGTCACTGTTTTCAAAATGGGAGGGGGGGGAAAGAATGGAGGGACTTCAGTCTGGGAGATTTTAAGCTCCACTCCACAAAGTGGTGAAGGTGTATTGCAGCCCCCCCGCCATTGACACCAGCTGGGGAGACCAAAGAATGAACTCCCCCACTGCTGTCCCCCCTCCTATTCTGAAAACACAGAGCACTGGCAGAGAGCCTGGATAATAGGGCTGTCCAAAACTTCAGTATCTGATTTGATTTGGAGAAGCTTTCACTTGATTTGGCCACCAAATCGCTGAATCTGAATAGAATTAGGAGACCAATTAAAAGGTCCAAATTGAATCGGAAGCCTCCTAATCAACTTGGAAAAGAGCACCACTTCAGAGATTCAGCCATAGACTAAACAGGCAGCAGTCCTCACCATGCTGAACACAGCTGCTTCCAGCTGGTAAGTCTGTTGGGGTTGAGGGAGGGAA
>NW_017728951.1:52936607-52940421 GCF_001723895.1 Crocodylus porosus
ACAATATAACTGTTTCTGGCTAACACCAACCCTTGTAGGGAGGCAGGAAGCTAACCCTATGAATGGGCGCTGCTCTCCGTAATGAAGTAATACTTGTATCAAAGCAGAGCAAGCCTTAACTTTCTATGAGGAAATACAGGTTTCCCTCGATTTATGTGGTAGATGCATTTCCAGGGAACAGCACATAAATCAAGTTTGCATAAAGTGAACTCAGTTTACAATGAAACAGATAGGAATATGTTTCAACAGTAGTGACAGAGGGAGGGAGTGAGTCTGGTGCTAGGGAAGGGGTGGGGAGAGGAACACAGTGCAGCCCAGTGGCTGCAAGTAGGTGGCATCTGCCACTTTTGGGGCTGCAACAGGGATTACACCAGGCTCTTCATGGCAGTTGGGGTGGGTGGCAGCTCCACTCACCCCACTTCTTCCTACTTACTGCAGCCCCTGCTGCAGCAGCCCTGGAACCAGATGATGCCAGTGGCCTGCAGCCGCTGGGCTGCACTGTGGAGATGCAGCAGTGCTTGGAGCGGGGGTTATACCCTGCTGCTGCTTGCCCGGCTGGGCTGGGAGGGTGGGATGTGGGCATGGCTCACTCTGGGTGCCTGCATCATGCTGTGACTGCATCATGCCCCCTCCCAGGGCTGCAGTGCCCTCATGTCTTCCCCTCCCCACCCCAGCTGGACAAGCGGTGGCAGGGCAGAGGCCCTGTTCCTAGTGCTAGTGCAGGCATGGCAGCCCTGGGATTAGGGGCTAAGGCCTGCTGCGCTTGCTCAGCTGGGGTGGGGGGAGGGGGAACAATGCAGGTGCAGCTCACTCTGTGCAGAAGGTGGCATGTGGCAGCAGGGCATAGCCCCCACTCCCAGTGCTCCTGCATACACATCCTGCCCCTCCTGCCCTGGCTGGACAAGAGGCAGCAGTGTCTGCATCCCATGCTCCTCCACCCAGGCTAGGCAAGCGGCGGGCTATGCCATGCTGCTGCTTGCCCCTTCCGTCTGGAGCTAGCCATGCCCACATCCTGCCTGCCCTCGCCCCAGCTGGGCAAGCAACAGCAGGGCATATCCACCCACTCCCCAAGTCCCACATGTCCCTGCAGCTTGTCTCAGCCCTAGCCCCAATCCCTCCCTCCCCCATGCTTCTTCCCTCTCTCCCCCACCCCCGACACCAACAGACTTGCCAGATGGAGGCAGCTGTGTCCACGGTCAACAGGCACGGTGAGGACTACTGCCTGTTTAGTCTATGGCTGAATCTATGAAGTGGTGCTGAATCTTCAGATCTGATTTGACTGAATCCAATTGGGACACTGATTCGAATCTCTGAATTGAGTTACTGTCCCTCTGAATTGGCCAAATCCGAATCCAAAGTGAATACTTGCCACTTTGCATAGGCCTACTGGCCAATGCTATGGGAACCTGGCTGCAGGCTCCCAGTCTGTAGCTAGATTCCCCTCCTCCCTGGAATGAACATTAAACGTCTGTTTGGTCTGGGGTAACGCACTAATTTATAACGCTTTTCAAAAACCATTCCAAGTTGGGAGCTGTACTTCCATCTGCACTCCAAATGATTGTCAAAGCTGTAATACAGTTCATTAGTTCTGCTAGGTAACAGTCCAGGAAAATGGTTACATATAACAAGCTCCCTGGATCAACCTTGTTTCCTCTCTCTCACCAGTCCCCTGGGCTTGTGTTTAGCACTAAACAATTACTCTGAAACCAATGTTGCATTTTATCTTCAGTTTGCAAAAGCACTAGAAATCTAATCAATAACTGTGGCACTTCTTTCTGCATAACTGCATCATCCATGTAGACTTTTGTACCTTCATCTGATGGTAAATAATCTATAATATCTTTTGGGAAAACATAAACATAAATAGGTAAGCAGCAAGGGATTGCAAGATGATCGCAAGAGTACTCCATAGTTACTTGCCAGAAGGTATGAATAACTGCTTCCTGTCAGGGAGATATGAGCACATTCAATTTAACACACCTTCTGATAAACCCAAACATTTCATTTTCTCAGTAAGTATACCATGATCAACTCTCAGTCATCTGCCTTAGACGGATCAATAGGCGTAGCCCGATGAAGGAGTCTTCATCTATCTTCTGGTATCATTAACTACCTTTCTGTTGTTTCAATGGATTTTTTTAGAGAAGGGGGAGTGGGGATGGGACAGCTCCAACTTTCCTTTTTTACTGTATAATAGTGAGAAATATTATATAGCAAAGTAAAGAAAAGTGTGCATGTTGAAGTATAGACTTTTAGCTGATGAAAATGATAATGTAATGTTTCCTAGGCACTTAATTTATTTTCTCTTTTGTTCACTATATGTGACATTCTCCCATTTATGAGCACATTTCATAATTTCATAGTTGTTAGGGGCTTGAAAGAACTTTACAGATTACTGGGTCTAGCCTGCCTGCACTTGGGCAGGAAAGACTCCTGGGATCAGATGACCCAGCAAGATGGGCATCAAGATGGTTTTTGAAGATCGCCAGGGTGGATGACTATACCACCTCTGGATAGAGCCTATTCCAAACTCTCAGTACTTGATTTGTAAAGAAATTTTTCCTTGTGACTAGCCTGAAGTGATCTTCAATCATTTTATGAGCCACTTTAATTAACTTTGTTGGATTCATCTTGTGGTTGCCATATGCTCACAGGTTAAGTTGTCCCTTTGTTCCTTGGTGCCCAAGATTATGAATGACAATTGGTTGAAAATTTTATTTGGAAATTTTCATGAAAAGGCTGTCATTCACAGTATAGGGAAAGGTGTAATGTTAGATATAATGCTCTAATGTTGTAACTCTTCAACCTTCCTTTAGGCATATAGTAAAGAGTCCCTACATGTCAACATCTTTTCTTTTTTTCCCTCTGAGCCATGAGTTAATTTTTACTTTTTTTTCAGTATTATAAGTTCCACATTTACAAATATTCTGTGGATTATCACTGTAGCAGTGATAGCTGTGAGCTCTGCAGCTGATGGGGCTTGACCTCAACCTTCAGCATTCCCTGCACTGTCCCCACTGCAAGTGATAGCATATATATATATATATATAATATGCCCCAACTCTGGTTCTCTTATTAAGCTCAGAATTAGAGAATATGTTCTGGATGTCTTGTCTGTTAATTGAGTTCATATTAAATATGCAAAATCTTCCTAAGGCCTGAGACTGTATGTTAATCTACTGGAAATGAAGTGGTTTTAAAGGCATCATTGCTCTATATTAAAATATTTATGTCATTTTAATAATCAGCTTGTCAGCCATTCTCTATCTCTGTTCATTCATGACTGCTATCAGAAGAGCTATGAATTTGTTACAGCAATTTGGAGAAAATCGGCTCTGATTTGGCTCAGAGCTGACTGAGCCAGAAATAAATCACCAAAATAATATATAGAATTTTAGTGTTCCAGGAAATGATTTATTTCTAGTCTGTTGCTTCCCTATATAAATTTCACATTTTTAATTATAGCAAAATATATTTACTTATGAGAAGCGAGAGACTTTTAAGGCAAACACATCCTCTGTTCTAACCTCAACCTTCAGCATTCCCTGCACTGTCCCCACTAGAAGCCCTGTAGCTGCTGCAAGCCTCATGAGATGGGGCAGAGGGGAGAAGGCTGCTGCTGCTGTGAACCTCTTGAGGTGTGGGGTTGGCAGTGGATGGTGCACGTCTGTGGCTGAGAGCCTCTCAGTTGATGGGGCTCCCAGCCACAGAGCACCTAGCCACATGTTTAATTACTGGTGTGATTAACATTTTTGTGGAATAACTTTGTAGCTTATTGCTTCTTTTATCATGCCATTAATTGGTTGAATGGGTA
>NW_017728951.1:52940521-52941568 GCF_001723895.1 Crocodylus porosus
CTCATTGGGCCTGTCCCCCAGGCCGTTGATCATGTGGGTGGCCATTCTCTGCACCCTTTTGAGCTTGTCCACATGCTTCTTGAGGTGCAGTGCCCAGAACTGGATGCAGTACTCCATCTGTGACCTCACCAATGCCGCATAGAGGGGAGGAGCACCTCTCTGGATCTGTTGGCGACCCATCTACTGATGCATGTCAGAGTTGTATTTGCTTTGTTGGTGATTTCACCACACTGGTGGCTCATATTCATCCTCTGGTCAATTGACTCCTCTAGGTCCCTTTTGGATGCAGTGCCAGCCAGTTAACCACCACCCACTGTATAGATATGTTGAAGGTTCTTTCTACCCAAATGAAGGACCTGGCCTTTGTGCCTGTTGAACCTCATATGGTTTTGTTCAGGTCAAAAGCCTACCTGTCCAGGTCTTCCTGAATCCTTGATCTGTTCTCTGATTTGCCTGTTTGTCCCCACAGTTTGGTATCATCCACAAATTTAATCATTGCACTTTTCACTCCTTCATCCAGCTAATTAATAATGATGTTAAAGAGCATGTACCTGAGCAGTGACCCCTGGGGTACACCACTGGAAATGGCCTTCCAGGGTGGGGCCACCCCATCAATTATGACTCATTGGGATCGGCCGCCAACTCCGTTCCCAACCCACCTCACTGTAGCCTGGTCTAGGCCAGTACTCTCTAACTTAACTGAGAGGATTTCAATGGGAAACAGTATCAAAAGGCTCTGCTGAAATCTAGGTAGATGATGTCCACCTCCTGTCTCTTGTCCAGGTGGTTAGTTACCTAATTATAAAAGGACACAGGTTTGTTAGGCATGACCTCCCCTCTACAAAGCCATGCTGGTTGCTTCTCAGTACCTCACTAGATGTGAGCTTGTATTGATGGCCTTCTTGACATTTTTTTCACAGATCTTCCCCAGGACTGAAGTGAGACTGAACGGTCTCTGGTTGGCAGGGTCATCCCTCTTTCCCTTCTTAAAGATGGGAACCACTTTTACCTTTTTCCAGTCATTAGGGACAATTCCTGAGTTCCATG
>NW_017728951.1:52941668-52944584 GCF_001723895.1 Crocodylus porosus
GTTAATACTGTCAGTGAAACCAACCTATTTTAAAGGCATGGTATAAAACATTCTTGGCATAAAATATGCTTAGCAGTATTAAAACTCAAAGCAGTAGACCCTATCTTGATGTGTGTTAGAGAGCGATCTTGACTTAAAACCCAACCAAGATGTATATTAATGTGTTGGAAACTATTTACCCTATGGAGGAACCTAACATGCCTTCAGATATATTAGCCAGTATCAAGACAAGACTTTCCTGTTCTTCTGACCAATGAAAAACCCTCCATTATGTCCATCAAGACTTAAACAAGGGAAGCCAACCTGAGGCAGGTATACCAAAAGTAGCATAGGCAGCATCTGTTTGGTGCACAGCAGATGGGGAGGGGCAGGGATCACAGTGGCAAATTGGGAAGATAACATAAAAAAGACCAGAAGATAGGACAAGGTACATAAGGGTAGGGAACAGAAAGCAAAACAGCAGATCAGGCAGGTACCAGAAAGCAGACCAGAAGTTCAGACAAAGAAAGATGATCAGAGTGGTGTGCAAGGAGGGTGCAGGGCTTAACTTCTGCCATGCTTATCAAAAAGGTTGGTCCTAAATGATTCAGAAGCTCAGTAAATAAAAATATTTATATAAGTACATAAACTTTTATTTATATTTTAAAGGTAACACCCTGCCCTACCTTGTGTCAATTTAAAAAACCATCAACCATCAAATTCTTTGCCTCAATATTTCTGAGCAGGGACAGGGACATCCTCCCCACTGGAATCCCGGACAAGCTCAGGAGAGGCACTGCAAGGCCCAGGGTCAGAGAGGACCTGGTCAGGGAACTTCTGGTGGGGCTGGATGTCTTCAAATTGGCAGGTCCAGACGATCTCCACCCAAGGATGCTGAGGGAATTGGCAGAGGACATTGCGGGACCCCTGGCACAGCTCTACAAGCTCTTGTGGTGCTCTGGCAAGGTGCCAGAGGACTGGAAAAGGGCCAGTGTGGTCCCCATTTTCAAAAAAGGGAGGAAGGAGGACCCAGGAAACTATAGGCTCATTAATCTTACCTCAGTCCTGGGAAAGCTTTTTGAGAAAACTATCCAGGAGCACGTGTGAGGGATCAGCAAGGGAGATTTTGCTTAGGGGCAACCAACATGGGTTCATTAGAAGCAGGTCCTGTCAGACCAACCTGGTGGCCTTCTATGACCAGGTCACAAAATCCTGGGATGCACGTGTCATGGTAGATATAGTCTTTCTGGACTTTAGGAAGGCTTTTGACACTGTCTATCGCCCCATTCTCATCAAAAAATTAGACGACTGTGGTGTCAATGGGTCACAAATCAGATGGGTCAGATGGGTCATAGTCAGATGGGTCACAAATTGGCTGGAGGGCCGCACCCAGCTGTGGTGGACATGTCGGGTCTGCACTGTTCAATATCTTCATCAGTGTATTAGAAAAGGAGGTGAAAAGCACCTTGTTCAAGTTTGTGGATGACACTAAGATGTGGGGAGAAGTGGGCACGTTAGAAGGGAGGGACAGGCTACAACGAGACCTGGACAGGTTACAAGGGTGGGTGAATGAGAATAGGATAGGTCAATACTGACAGCATACCTACAGGCTAGGGAATTTCCTTCTCATCAGCACAGAGGCAGAAAAGGACCTTGGAGTCATTATTGATTCTAAGATGAACATAGGCTGCCAATGTGAGGACATGGTCAGTAGGGCCAACCACACCTTGTCATGCATCCACAGTTGCATCATGATCCCAAAGTGATATATAAATGTAAACTATTTGTTTTTTTAATTACTAGATGTACCAAATTAAAGATGACTCTCCAGTAATTACATTCTTAATTTTTGTTATAATTTGTTATCATTTTTCCATGCCTAGAATCTGTTAATTGGAAGGTTAACTTCAGCCCTCCCACAACTCTGTGGTGGGGGAGGCAGTTGGCCAGAGGTCTACACCTTGCCCACCTTATGCCTGAGCCTCTTTGTCCCCTACTCCCCTTGCCACTCCTCTTCAACCCTCCCCCTGCCCAGCCACTTAACCTACACAGCAGCTCTGGATTGTAGCCCAGTCAAGCAGTGGCAGCAGCAGAAGCAGCTGCAGCCCCAAACTGAAGCCAGAGCTTGAGCCTCAGCAGCTCCCTTGCTGTTTTGTGGTCTTCCCTGTGCTCCCCTCCCTGCTTCTACATGCTGGAGCCATTACTATCACTTCTGTTTGTCTGGGCCAGAGTGGCTTGTGCAACAGGGGAAGAGGTGAACAGCGGAAGACTTGCAATAGGAGAAGAGGTGAACAGGGAAAAACTCTTGCCTCTTTTGCTTTTCAGGGCTGCATCCTCAAGGATGCTTATGGTATGAACGGAACTAGCAAGAAAGACTTTATGGTGGGGGTTTCTCTTTTGCTCCCCCATCCCCTGTGCAGCAGCAACAGCTCTAGCCCAGAGCCAGGACACAATCCACAGCAGTTGGCTACCCTGGACCAGTACTGGAATTTTAGATGATACTCCCCCCCACCACCTCCCAGAAAATACAGTATTTGAAGGAAGTCTAATATAAGCTTGAAAAATGTCATAGGAGATAAGAAATGAGTATTGTGATTTTCTCAATGTTCCCCAAAAGTCTACATATCACACTAGTTTGTAGTCATTTGCAGTGTTACAAAGTGTGACGTCTTTTCAGAGTCTTAAAATAGTTTAAAATAGTTTAAAAGACAGCTGTCCTTTTCTGCTAGGGCACCCACAAGTGTATTAAAATGCCACAGGATCTGTGTTTACAAAACATAAATGTATAAAATGAGGAAAATGAGAAAAGTGCTGAGGGGTAAAATTGTAGAAAGTAGCATAATATATAGATGTTTTATTTATACATATGAAATTGCAATGCATGTTTGCTAAGATCTAAAATTAGCACATAGGCAAAACCAAAAAAAACCCAAACTC
>NW_017728951.1:52946305-52955813 GCF_001723895.1 Crocodylus porosus
ACTACCCTGCTGCAGAGTTTATTAGTTTCCTGCAGCCTAACAGGGCCACACTTGTGCATGCAAAACATTTACTGCAGAGCTAATTAGTCTACTTTGCAGTAAAGTTCTCATGTAGGCATACCCAATGAAATGTAATCGAATAAACCATATGAATTGGCACCATGGACTTCTGCAGGGGAAAAGGGAAAAAAAATTCTGGATTCAGAATGAGCTATGTAGATTCTTCTGTAGATTAACTCATTCTAGAGACTGGAATAATTCTTTTGCCATAAATGCTCTTCTCTGAGAAGGGGCAGAGAAAGGGACATGAGGATTTGCTCATAGAATCTATCTGATTGCAATTCTGTTACTCCCCAAGAATCCCAAATTTCACCTGTGTATAGTGCCTGTGGGCTCTTCAGAACTAGTAATGTGTCCTCACTGCATGTTTTGCCAGAATCTTTCCCTAAGCAGTGGAAGTATATATGCCTGGAGAAGTAGATTCCCTTTTGAAAGAATAGGACCAGACTATTCTATAATTGTTAATCTTTTTTTTACATCTATAAAGGGTTTTTTAAGAGAATTGGCTTGACTTGTCAAAGAGCCAACCCTAAAGAAGTCTGTGGGCTGAATGCAGCCTACATTAGGATGGCATTTGCTTTGGCTCTGGTTGACACTAAATGCTGAGCAAAAAAATGTTGGACTGTGTGCCAACAATGCTTGAAGAGTACACCTCCAGTTTTATTCAAGATGCACCCCATTCCTGAGTATAAGCAGTGTGTGCAGATTTCCTGTGTGCCTACAGAAAGGGAATTTTTAACATCTCACCAGATGGTCAAAAATCTTGAAATACTGATTTAATTAACTGAAATCCTACCACCAGATGGCAGCTTTTGTGAGCCGTCAACTGACAGAACAGAGTTCTGTCATAGGGGCAATATTGTCCTTCTAAAATGGAATTTAATAGGCTTCAGGTCATCCCTATTATGTGTGTGATAGCTGGGATGAGGGGATAAACAGCAATAAAAAGACAAGTGCATTTGACTTCAGAAAGTCATAAAAACACAGTTATATTAGCATTTCTGGGATTGCTGAGACTGTGTTATGTTGTTTTATAGCATCATGTTCACTGTTTGCAAGTCAAGGTACAGATTAAAATATGTTTCTGAGCACATACCTGAATATTTACATAACTTCCTTATTTTAATCTGAAAGAGCTTTAATTGTTTAAATTGCTTTCATGGTCATCTACTGTGATTAGATGGGTGGAAGATAGGCTGCCAGACTAAAATGTACTAGCCCATATTAACTTCTTCCTCTCTTACCCCTTCATGAAAATGCAGGCAAGTTGGGGTGGGGGATCGGGAGACAGACATCTTCTTCCAATGCAAAAGATGAGGTAAGCAAAGGAATTGTGCAGAAGAATCTACATAGAGGCCCCCCACTCCCTTTCTATTTACCTAATTTCCATATCCTCTACCTTAACCCTCTGCCTTAGCTCCTACCATGGCCACTCTTGGATATCCTCAGAGTATTGATAGAAAAGTTAAAACAATTTGTGTTCATGGTTTGTTATTTGGAATGGGGTAAATCTGTTGGTTTGGGGCTTTTCTTTTTGTTTTGCGGGTGGGAAGAACATCTTTTTTATTTTTCTTGTACAGGTCCTAGCATAGAAAGGTACAAGTGCATGGTAAGCTCTTAGATATTATGGTAACACAACTAACAGTAAGTGGAAAATATTTTTGCCTTAAACAATACTATTGTATATTTATCATGCAAAATCATTGTTTATTTTACTGAAATCAGAGAATATGAAGACAGAGCCAGCTGGGAGATGCAGAAAGAAGTTATGAGTATTTTTTTTGGAAAAATTTTCTTTTGCTTGATGAATAAAATTGCACTAAGCTTTTGTCAGAAGCTGTTGAAAAGTAGATGCAAACATAATGTTTTACAAATGTTAGTGTTATAATGAAATCATTTTCTGTAGGTGCCTTCTGATAGTCTAATTAGTATAACATCAGCTATGCTTGAAAATAGTTTCTTTTTTTATAACCATCTGTTTTGTCATAAAGTTCTCTTTACAAGCCAAATGCAATTCTAACACTTCTCCTTTGTCTCTGATATCTCTTTTGTTTCCTCTTTTTCAGCTTTCCATGGTATGATTTACTATAGCAATCAAACTAGGATAAAAGGGTCAAAAGTCACCAAATGCTTTCATATGAAAGCAAGAGAAAAGAAAACTGTGAAATAATCAACTCACAAGTGACATTTTGCTTTAAACCTTTTATTCTAGAGCTGTTTAGAGTTCTAGGTAAGACAGGTTTCCCTAAGGGGAAAAAAAAGGAAAATTCAACCTGGATTTTTTTGTTTGTATATAGCTTTCTTGGTTTCCTATATCATCAATTCCTTGCTTTCCTAGCTATCTGTGTATAGATCGTAAGAAGGTTTTTTTAAAATAAATGTCTCTTGCTATATTGGACTGTAGAATCCCATATTGTGACATGTGTCTTTCTTTCTGTGAGGAAGAAATATCTTTTTTTTCTGAGGAGGCAATCTTTTTAAGTATAGTGGTGTTTCTGTAGGTTCCTCTCTATTGAAATCATTAGTTAGATTTGTTAAGTGTTATCACTGGTAATAGACTTTGTATACTGATGAGGCTTCACATGGAGTATTACATTCAGCTTCAGATGCTTCAAGTAAGAAGTTGACATATTGGAAAGAGTCTAGTGGACAGCAAAAGCAATTAGAATCCTGGAAAACATTTCCTGGCTGGAAACAATGAGGGTGATCTAGTCTGGAGAAAAGACTAATGAATTTTCAAATATCTCAAGGGTGATTCTCTGTGGCTGTAAGAAATGGGAATAGAAGAAATGGACTCCAACTGCAGCAGAGGAATTTAGGTTGGAGCCTAGGAAGAATTTACTTAGTTTGAAAGAAAGGTGGTTAAGCACTGGAACAGGGTACAAGATTGTGGAATCTCTTTCCCTGGAAAATTTCCAGACCAGGTTAGACACTGGGTGGGGTGGTTTAGAGGTGTAGTTGACTTGAGATGATTTAGTTAGGAATGATCCTGCCTGGAGCAGAGTTTGGACTAGGTCATAAGGTCATCTTCAGCCCTATTTTCTTAGTGATCCTACAAAATTTAAGCCCCCAGGACATAACTGGCATAGCATTATTCTTGAAGGGATGTTTTTTTCAGTCTTCTTTTTTGTTATTATCTGTCCCTGCTGAGGATAATCTTTCTGATTGATGCTATAATGTTGGTTTCCTGCATTAATTTTCTGTGTTGTAATTTCTGTTAATGGTCTAAATGAGTAGAAATCATATGAGAAACTAAAATACTAGCTGCACCTGAATTAATCTGCACAGCAGAAAAATCATGGAAATGATCAGGACTCTTCAGAGGATATAGAAAAGCTGCAAGGTAGATTTTTAAACTTGTTTATATCTAGTCTGTCTACTAATTTGCTACTGAACTAATGAATTGTTGACCTTATGGCTAATGTGAGCCTCATGAAAAAAAGAAAGAAAAGAAAACAACTCAACAGCAATGAGATTAAAAATGAAGACATTATCCCCAAAGATGTGGAAGATATAGTAACTTAAAACTTTAGTTCAACAGAGAAGGGGGAGATGAGAAGCTAATTTGTCATAGCCAAAGAAAAATCATTAAATTGAACTGGAATTAAATAGCTCTAAAAATTGTAAAATGGATGATATGGGGTAGTGCCACAAGTTGGAGATAATGGAAAAAGTCCAAGGCCTCCAACTTGCAAGCCATAAATACAAGAAGGACATAAAAGGAAATGAGACTCTTATGCAACCACTATATTGTCTGAAAAAAAGACCATTTTAATTTTAAATCTTTCTCGTCCAGCTTCAAGACAAAGGATGCTGAGCTGCAAAGGACAATGTATAACTTTGTTAATTAACTTTAACTGTCTCTGTGACACTGGGATAATTGCTGTGAGAGTTTTAAAATGAAAATTTCTTATCAGGATTGATGAATTTTAATTTTCTTTGATATGGCTCTAGAGACAGAGGCCCATAGATTAAATTTTAAATCTCTTAAGGTTCAGTTTGTTAAAATAAAGTACAATTTGATATTTTTTCTCTAGCAAAACTTTGTGTTATTCATGAAACCAAGAACATATTTTCTTAGATTACAGTGAAGTCTGCAATTTTGTACTTTTAAAAATTGCCTATGCAATTACCATCAGGGAATCAGACACTTGAAAAATCTGTTGATTTTTGAGTGTACAAAAAACTTACCTTTCTGATTTTTAAATTACCCTAGCATATATTTATTAGGTGGTAGCATTTTTGAAGCGTGTAAAACCTAGTGCTTTGGAATGCACCTAATACATTCTTAGAGGCAACACCAAAGTAGCACTTTCTGCTTGGCGAAACAGAAGGTGGCATTTTGCCTTTTCCTTGTACTTTGTTTATTAGGAAATATATTTTTCCAAAGTCTTTTTTCTTATAGCTGTGGGTTTTCTTACAGACAGACACAGAGATTGTATTTTTCAGGTGAATATTGAGAATTGTTGGATGCTGAAAAAGACGTGATTCATTCTTATAATAAAACAGGGACTTAGGAATTTAATTTCAGGCAGACATTTGAAAATGTCAGCCTTGAGGTCTTATTCTACTACTTTGGTCTTTGCTGGATCAGGTTTAAATAATTTCTTGCCCCATTTAAGGTTCTTTACCTTTTTTTTAAATATACAGGCTCTGTATGTGCTGCTTTTCTGCTGAGCCAGGGATAGTTACCAAGCAAATCCTGCTCATTCAGTTTTCTTTCATATATTCACAAGTATGGCAATTAAACATCTTAGGGGATTTCAAGCACACACCTGTGAACCTGAGAGCGGTGCTGGGTTGTATGTTCAAGATGCATCCAAGCTACGTTACTATGTAATTGCTGAGTCCAGATATACAAGGAGAACCAAGTAGGAGGACGTTGTTCTATAGCGGTGTTCCTGGGCTCCCCACTGAGACAGTATAGACATGACAATAGACTCCAAGCCCCTGACAAATGTTAAAGTAAAGGTGCAATGAGATATGATGTGGGTTCCCAATAATCTTAAGCCCAGGCTAAGAAGCATCCATGAACCTGAAATATGCATTGACAGAAGACACCTAAGATTGAAGAAAAGTGCTACTGAAATAAAGATAGTGGAAGAACTTGCTGTTGAGACAGTTAGCACCTAGTTGCTAGGGCTGTGTGAAATTTCACTGGGTGTTTCATTTCAAAACTGCTTCAATGCATTTTGATCTCAAAACAGTGAAATCAAAATGAAACAAAAGGCTTCAAAATACATTTGAAATAAAACAGGGACACTCAAAACATTTCAAAAGTTTCAAAATGTTTTGAGTTTTGAAGCTGTGCTTGCTTGGGTTCAGCACTGCTCCCAGCCAGCAGCAGCAGCCTGCTGTCATCCGGCGTGCAGGTCCAGGGCCCACACCCCCCGGAAGGAGTCTGGCACAGCCCTGCAGGCCTCTGGGGGTGTGGGCCCCTGGATCTTTGTGCAGGATGACATCATGCTATTGCTGGTGGCTGAGACCAGCGGCAGCATCAGTTTTCCCGGCGCTTGGCATAGGCTGCGACCAACGCCAGTCCCAGCTCTCAGCGGCAGCCTCCTGTCATCTGGCACAAAGATCCAAGGGCCTGCACCCCCAGGAGGGCGGTAGGGCTGTGTTGGACTCCTCCTAGGAGTGCAGGCCTCCATATCTGTGTGCCAGATGACAAGAGACTGCTGCTGCTGGCAAGTGTCACAAGTTTTGCTTTGAACAGTTTGAGGTAGTTTCCCAGAAACCTCTCTACCTATCTCCTTAAAAGTTGGCAGACTTCATGCCTTCAAAAGGGGATACCATCCTTGCAATTTTCAAATAAGTCAGACAAGAAATGACCAGGTTTTAGGCATTTTCATGATTTCCCATTATAGCCTATGGGCGAAACATTGAAATATGTCAAAACTGCAAAACAGTTTTGATGAAAGAAAATGGAACAGTGCTTTGAAACAAAATGAAATGACAAAACAAAACAGTGTCTCTTCAAAACAGCAAAATGGAAGTCAAAATGTAATGGTGCTGTTTTGTACAGCCCTACTAGTCACCTCTCACAGCAAATGCATGGCAGGAGCTGTGATTATGGGGTCCCATATCAGATCCCATTGTGCCATATTGATGTCAAGTAGTAAGCTTGGCTCTTAGCCACAGGAGTGCATGGTACTCTCTAAAGCTGGGAGCCACAATCAGCCAAAGGGCCTCCCAGCTTCTGGAGCATGCAGGAGTTTTGACAGGCTCCCATGTGCTCCAGAGCCTGGGCACTGGCCACACATTTAATTAAAGGCATGATAAGAACTGGCCTCAAAGTTATTATACATATTTTATGTAATAAAAGTGGCTTATTCATCATTTTATCATGCCACTCATTGGTTGAACATGTGGCCAGGCCATTACTTAAAACATGATTAACCAATTAATTATGTCGTCCAGTGACAGATCTTATACTACCTCTCTAGGTAATTTGTTGACTCATATTCACAGGTTTATGTTTATGCACTCTTTCTTCCTAAGTGTAGAACCTTTGTATTTGTCATTATTAAGTTCATCCTATTTATTTCAGCCCATTTTTTTTTAATTTATCAACATTATTTTCAATGAACCTGTCCTTCAAATTGCTTATTGGCACCTGAAATTTACTATGTGCTCTATTTCATCCTCCAAGCAATTAAGATATTAATTGGAAAAAATCAACTAACAATTTTTGTATATGTCTAATATCTACCGTTCTTCCTGATTAATTCTTACATTTCTTGCGTTAGCCTGTAGGCATTTTGGATCTTAATATGCTGTTAATTTCTCTCTCGTGAGCGTAAGATTTCCTGTATTTGCAGCTGTTTCTTGGTCTTTATCTAAGTCATCAAGCCTTTTATGTATTTGTGGATTTTTCTCTCCATCCCTTTTTAAATCTTATCATAGCCCTCATCATTTGTCAATCTATGAGCAAAGATACTCTCTCTCTTCTTCATTAGGTTGAGCCTCTATATTCTCAGAGGCTGTCTTCTTGAACCACCAACTGAGACTTAAAGAAACCAAGAACAATTAACTGGTGCATCCACACATTGGTCTCC
Organism: Crocodylus porosus; assembly: GCF_001723895.1. Classification (NCBI taxonomy): domain Eukaryota; kingdom Metazoa; phylum Chordata; order Crocodylia; family Crocodylidae; genus Crocodylus; species Crocodylus porosus. Next base: position 52,953,424 of record NW_017728951.1, read on the forward strand.
ACATTTGAAGCAAAAGGATAGATTAAAATACAGTTGAAACCATGCCTCCTTTAACTTTATGATCCTGTGATCATTATTATTTACTTATCATAACTGGCAGTATTACAGGGCCAACATGGATGAGAATCATGAGGTAGTATAGAACCAGATATATCTTGGAAACTTTTCTGTAATATCTTGGACTTGGTCTTCTTTCTGACAACAGCTCTCCAAAGGTAATGTGTCTGATTAGCAGATGGATGCCTCTGCCTTTAACACAAGTACCTACTGAGCACCATCACTATTGCCCTCATTTCCTGTTGGAAATAATGCCTAGGCCTGTGTGAAGTGGAAAGTATTTGCTTCAGATTCAGTGATTTGGAGGGAAAGTGATTTGTTTTGGTGATTTGAATCACTGTCCCAATTCAATTCAACTGAATCCAAATGCAAAGATATTTGGTGCTGAATCTTATTGGGCCATAGACTATACAGGCAGGCAGTGCTGGCAGGAGCAGGTGGGGGAAGCAGCCGGATGAGCCCGGCTTGAGCTGGCAGCCCTGGGAGAAGCTGCGGTTCCCCCGACTGGTCCCCTAGCTGTCCCCACACTGGGGTAAGGCAGGCAATGCTGGTAACCCCAGGAGAAGTCATGGGGGCTGGGGGAAATGATCATGGAACTGGGGGATCAAACCTGAAATGGGGGGAAGCCCCTGTTCATTCCCCCAGCCCCTGATCATTCCCCCCAGTTCCTGGTCCAACCCCCCAGCTCACTGATCATTCCCCCTAGCTCCCAATCATCCCTGGCTGGGAGTAGTGGGGGGAGCATCTGGACAAGCCACGGCTTGAGCCAACAGTCCTGGGAGAAGCCATGGGGGCTGGGGAGAATGATCAGGGAGCTGGAGGAATGATTGGGGGCTGGGGGATCAAACCAGGAGCTTGAGAATAAAACTGGGAGCTGGGGGGAAGCCCCTGTTCATTCAACCAGCCCCCAGTCATTCCCCACAGCTGCCAACTTGATTCCCCAAATCATTGCTTGATTCCCTAGTTCCTCTTTTGATTTCACAGTAGGCAGTTCAATTCTTCAGCTTGCCCCAGTGTGGGGGTAGCTGGGGGAGCAGCTGGAGGAGCAGCTGGACAAACTGTGGCTTGAGCCAGCAGCCTGGAGAGAAGACACGGAGTCTGTGGGAAATGATCGGGGGCTGGAGGAATTAACAGGGGATTCCCCAGCTCCTGGTTTGATCCCCCAGCTCCCCAATCATTCCCCACAATCCTCACGGCTTCTCCTGGGCTTGCCTCACCCAGGGTGGGAGGGCAGAGCAGCTGGGGGAGCAGCCGAATGAGCTGCGGCTTCTCCCAGGGCTGCTGGCTCAAGGTGGGGCTGGTCTGGCTGCTCCCCAAGCTGCTCCTGCAGGCACTGCAGTGCTTGCCTGTAAAATCTATAGCTGAATTTCTGAATCTATCCAAATCTCTCTGAATTGATTCAGAGGCTTCTGATTTGAGTCAGAGAGATTAATGGGTCTCCCAATTCAATTCAAGTTTGAAGATTCAGCCACCAAATCAGGCCAATTTTCCTCTGAATCGAACCCTCCATCCATCCAGCCTTAGGGACATGTGGCATCATCTCTTCAACTGGTGGAGCTGACTCTTTCTGTGGTTGGCAGGGCTGGATATGTTTTACACATCAGTCAAGTAAAGACTGTCTACTGTGAAAGGTGACTAGATGCTAGCCTCCTCAACAGCAAGTGCTTCTATTATCCTTTTTTCAATAGTAGGCTGGATACCTTCAAGTCAGCTGGCCCTGACAATCTACACCCCAGGGTACTCAAGGAGCTGGTGAGCATCATAGCCCAGCCTTTGGCATGGATCTTTGAGAATCCCTGCAGCTCTGGTGTAGTGCCCAAAGACTAGAAGAAGGCAAATGTGCTGCCTATCTTCAAGAAAGGGAGGAAAGTGGATACAGCTAACTATAGACCCATCAGCCTGACTTCTATACCAGGGAATATCTTAGAAAAGTTTATTAAAGAGGCCATCCTTAATGGACTGGCCGATGCCAACAACCTGAGGTGTAAACAGCACGGGTTTGTTGCGGGTATGTCTTGCTTGACCAATCTCATTTCCTTTTACGACCACGTGACCTGTCACCAGAACAAGGGAGAAGCGATTGATGTCATATATCTTGACTTCAAAAAAGCCTTTGATCTGGTACCCCGTGATCACCTCTTGACGAAACTGGCCAATTGTGGCCTTGGGTCCACCACGATCCACTGGCTGGAAATTGGCTCTGTGGTTGGACCCAGAGGGTGGTAATTGATGCAAGTCAATCATCATGGTGCCCTGTAACCAGCGGGATCCATCAAGGCTCTGTCCTTGGACTCATATTGTTCAACATCTTCATTAATGATACGGACATTGGA
>NW_017728951.1:52956951-52967238 GCF_001723895.1 Crocodylus porosus
ACAAACACAAACAGTCACAGTATACCTTCGTTTCACTAAGTATTTGGGGAAACTTAGCTCAAGCTTAACTAATACAGTTCAAGTTCAGAAATCTATGCTTAGAGAGAGAGAAGAGAAAAGAGAGAGAGAGTTGGGATCTCACCAGTCCAAGGCACTAGGGCTGCAAAGCTGACAGGTCAAAGTTCTCAGCACGATCCTTGAAGGGAGATGATCACTTGTCTAATACTTTTATTGACTTAGGTGATTTGGCTTTCTGTACAGTTGTATGTTGATGATGATTTTGACTATGCTGTCTTGAATGTAACTCTTGTTTAATCTACAATGTTCGTGTAAATCTCTGTGTTTCAAAAAAGATTCAAGGCATGCCACTTGGCCGTTCCACCTTGTTTCTTCCAGCAGCTGAAGCATAACAAACTCCTTACCATTGTTCAAGTGGGCTTTTCCAGTGTAATGTTTTTGGAAACATTTCTAAACCTCTGTCCCTTGACTAACAATAGGCTTCATAGAGCTAGATATGTCATTTCCCAGAAGGTTCATGAAATGAGCACAAGCATAGCTTATAAAATAGTTGTGGCTTTCTGCAGCTTCATTTTTGTAGGGTTGTTCTCACTTTAAAAAAAAATATATATATTTCATTGTCACTGATAAAACTCTTCAGATTAGTTATATTTTAAATTTGCTTCTTTAATGCTTTCTATAGCAAAAGTTAGATCATATTCCAGTTTCTACTCTTACAGAGGTTTTTGCAATGCTTGAAAAGTTTGCTTTATGAAAGCCAGTTTCAGCCAGTTTAAACCAGTTTCGGCCACTGTGCTGGTCAAAACTAAAATAGCATTTGTTTGTTTTTTGCTAGCTGTATAATCCCTACAAACAAAACCAGGGCCAGGGTAGAAGTCATGTCTGGACAGAACAGTGCCTTGACAGGCACAGGAAGTTTAAGAGCAACCAGTGATTATTTTAATGATTTGGCATTCTAGCTCACTGAAAGCCAAACTTTCTGGCAATCATGCTTCAAATTAGCCCTGCAACCAGAGCTGGCCTTAAGGGTGGGTGATGTGGGACCACAGCCCAGGGTACTGTGGTCCAGGGGGGTACCAAACACCCCACCAGCTTTCCCTACCCCAGTCAGTCCCTGCCACAGGCAGGAGGAGGAGTGCACACACCAGCCCATCCCACCAGGGGCTGGCTGAGTCCAACCACCACTTCCTGTCCCATGAGGTCCCCTCCTGCACCCCTGGCTCAGCCATGTGAGGCATTTCCTCTGCCTAGCCTGTTGCCCAAAGATCCCAGTGTGGCACAGCCTGGTAGGTGGATAGAGGTGGGGGGCGGGCAGCCCTCCTTCCTCCTGATTGATTCTCAACTTTCTGCTTCTCCCTCACACAAACTTCCTGGCCACTGACTCCATTCTTCTCCCCTCTGTGCACCAATCCTGACCCTGCCCACACTGCCCTGCCCCACGCTTTCTGTCATATAGAGTACATAAATGCCCTGCTCCACTCTGTCCCCCTGCACTGCTCCCTGCATGGGCAGCCCTTGTCTGAGCCCTATGCTGGGCTCAGGAAACAGCATGATGTATACCTGCCCCACCACAGCAGCCCCCTTGGTACAGCCCACCTGAGCAGCCCACTGGGGGGGGGGCAAATTTGGGGCAGAGGTGGTGCTGTCTGCCCACAGTTTGGGAGCTGGTGTCTCTGAGGCACCAGTGTCCTTGAGGCCACTGCCTAGGAGGAGCCAAGCCAGGCAGTGCATGTGGCATGGCACCTGTTCCTGTCCTGTGCCTCTGCCTGGCCACACCTGCCTGCAGCAGCACCACTGAGATACCAAGGGAGAGTAGGGGAGGGGTGGGGGGGACCAAAATACAAGGTCACCCAGAGTGCCATTTTCCCTAAGTCCAGTGCTGCCTGCAATGTCCCTGAGTGCCATCCCAACCCCTTCTTCTGCCTGATCTTCTTTTCTGCCTTCTACTCCCTGCCCTGTACTCCCTGCCTGCTCTGCTGCTCTGTTTTCTGATTCTTGCAACTGTACTGTCTGTCCTCTCCCTGATCTGTCATGGTACTTGTGCTACAGGTTGGCCCACTTTGTTTTAGCCACTGCAGTTCTTTTTTCTACTTCCTTCTTTTCTCATATACTTCATTTCCCCCTCTACACATCATTAATATGACAGAGAGACACAGCTACTTTATCATTGATGCTTGTCAGGTCCTCATCCTGGGTGCGCTGGTGTGCTGCACATGTGAAGAGGTTGTCAGCACTCTGTAGTGCATCACCACCCATACACATTGGACTATTCTTTAAGCCAGTCTTACAGAGTGTGGCACAAAGCATTAGAGTGAATCCAGTTTAGTTTAATCCATAAATTGGCGTGGGGGGAGGCTTGTGCCTAGGTAGATAGGGTGTTGGGTTGCTTATAAAGCACTTGAGATGACTGTCAGTCTCATCCCACTTTTTGTGATGGTGTTCAAGTGCTCACAGGGTGCTACTCCCATCTCCACCCTGTTGCAACAGTACCCATGCCTCCTGTCTGAATCAGTTTCTTGAGTTTAGTCACTTATGTACTGGCCGCTCCAAGACTTCATGCAGTGGGTGCTCCTGTTTTTGTTGGATGCACTGAGCAAGGCCAAGAGTTGCCTTCTGTCCTCTTAGTTGGGGAGGTAGTGTCCCTGATAGTATTGGCAGTATGTTGTCAGGAGTATATACTACATACCCCATTACTGTTCTCATTGCTGAGTTCAGAGCAACATCAACTTTGCTGGTGTGGCTACTGAGCCCCCATACTTGACAGCAGTATTCAGCAGATGCGTATACTAGTACAAGTGTTGATGTCCTTAGAGTGGTGAAATTGGCTTCCCAGGTTGTTCTTGCCAGTCATTTTATAGCACCGATGTGAGAGTTGATCTTCTTAGGTGTTTTTTCAGTAGGTGTTCTCTGTAGGTAAGGCTCCTATCCAGAGTAACTCTCAGGTACACTGGGTTACCTGTGAAGGAAAGTTCATTACCATTCAGGTCAATCTTGATCATCTTATGTGTCCTAACATTACAGAGGTGGAACAGTGATGCAGTGGTTTTTGTTTGACTAAACTTGAGTCTCCATTGGTGCAGGCAAGAGGCTACTGTATTCATATTCTGAGGCAAGGCGGTTTTTATTTTTGGGATGGACTTGTCAAAGGTAAAAAGGGCCAAGTCATCTTTGTAAGTGTACTTTTTAGCTGTGGTGGGCTGAATATCAGACATATAGATGTAAAAAAGGGTGGGAGAAACCTATTTCTTATCTCTTGCTTTCCTGTTCTGCATCTAGTGGAAATACTAGGTGGAAATATGGATCCTTGCTGTATCAGTACTTTGTGATATTCATGATTAGAACATTGTATTAAAATAAGTCATTAGAAACTTTAATAAACTGATTATTCCAAACTTGGTCAACTTCTCTATGTTTAATTAGATGTAAGTGAGGTAGCCTCACTTAAAGGAATATGACAGAAAAGTGTTTCAATATCCCCCTGCCCTGCTCCTCCCCCAACCTCCCCAGAGAAAAAAATGTGTTCAATGAACTCAGATATCTTGTGTCTTTCTGCAAGAAATATGAAGGAAAGATGTTATAAAATTGCCTATATATCTTAGATAGATTTTTTGTCCCCAGCACTACACCATTTTTAGTGTACCTGGCTTTGCAACACCCCCAGGATGTACTGAAATGCTATTATTATCCTGGGTGAACACAGAAATGTTAAATGACTAGTCCAATGACTCATAAGAAGTCCTCTATTTGGCTGCCAGGGCAGAGTTAAGTGAAATTTTAGCAACAAAACTCGGGGGCTCAGACAGTAAAGAAGTTCTTCCTTATGTCCAGCCTGAAACAGTCATGGAGGAGTTTGTGACCATTTGACCCTGTCATCCCTTGGGACGCTCTGGTGAACAGATGTTCCCCCAGGTCCTAGTAAGCACCCCGGTGAACTTATAGGTCGCCACCAAGTCACCCATGAGCCTGTGCTTTTCCAAGCTGAAGAGTCCCATGGCTCAGCCTGTCTTCATAAAGTCTGCTTTCCTGATTTTTGATTGTGTGTGGCTCTCCTCTGGACTCTCCCAATCTTCTCCACATCCTTTTGAAATTGTGGAATCCAAAACTAGACGCAGTACTCCAGCTGCGGCCTCACCAAGACCAAGTACAATGGGAGGATGACATCCTGGGATTTATTTGAGAAGCATCTGTGGATTCAAGCCAGAGTTTTGTTTGCTTTACTAGCAGCAGTATCATATTGCAGGCTCATATTCATCCTGTGGTCAATCATGACTCCCAAGTCCCTTTCATCTGTAGTGCTAGCCAGAGTAGCGCTGCCAAGCCTATAAGGGTGCTGCAGGTTTTTCCTCCCAAGGTGGAGAACCTTGCATTTTTCAGTGTTAAACAGCATCAGGTTTTCATCCACCCATTTCCTGAGCCTGTCAAGGTCAGCCTGGATAATCCTCCTGTCTTCAGGTGTGGATGCTTTACCCCATAGTTTGGTGTCATCAGCAAACTTGGCCAGTCCACTTCTGAATCCAATGTCCACATCATTAATGAAGATATTAAATAGTACAGGCCCAGGAACAGAGCCCTGGGGGGCCCCACTGGTCACAGGGCATCACAACGATTGATTTCCATCAACCACCACCCTCTGGGTCCTACCATGTAGCCAATTGCCCAGCCAGTGGATCATGGTGTAACTGAGGCCGCAGTTAGCCAGTTTTACTAAGAGGTGATCATGGGATACCAGATTGAAGGCTTTTTTAAAGTCAAGATATACAACATCAATCTCTTCTCCTTTGTCCAGGTGATAGCTCACCTGGTCATAGAAGGAAATGAGATTGGTCAAGCAAGACCTACCCGCAACAAACCCATGCTGGCTATTCCTCAGGATGTTGCCATCAGCCAGCCTGTTAAGGATGGCCTCTTTGAAAATCTTTTCTAAGACCTTCCCCAGGATAGAGGTCAGGCTGATGGGCCTATAGTTTGGTGGATCCACTTTTCTCCCTTTCTTGAAGATAGGCATGACTTTGGCCTTCTTCCAATCATCAGGCACTTTACCAGAGGATGTTGGCCCTCTTCTAATCCCCAGGGATTTCCCCTGTGTGCCACAAATTCTGAAAGAGCTTTGCCAGGGGTTCTGCAATGACCTCAGCATGCTTCTTCAGCGCTCTCCAGTGAAGTCAATGTGGTTCTGCTGACTTATAAATGTCTAGCTTTTCTAGTTGGTATTGTGCCCACTCAGCACCCACAGTGGAGAGGCTGCCATTCCCAGCATGCCCCCTCTGAGCCTTACCTTGCTTGTCTTTCCCCATGGTCCAGTGAAATACCAAAGCAATGTAGGCATTCAGGAGTTGTTTTGTCCTGAACGTCAGTTATCAGCAGTCCCAAGGTGTTAAACAGGGGTCCCACACTTCCATTTGTTTTCCTTCTATTCCCTAAATACTTAAAGAAGGACTTCTTATTGTCTTTGACTCCTGTGACTAACCTAAACTCAGTTGCCATCTTAGCTTTCTTGTTTATTTCCCTACAAGTGCTGACTACTAATGTAGTCCTCCTTGATGACCATTCCTAATTTCCACTGTGCATTCACCTCTTTTTTCTTTTTTTAAGGGGATCTATTAAGTCAGGAGGGCTTGCCAGCCCTTCTGCTACCTTTCCTCTTTGCAGGAATGGTTTTCTTTTGTGCTTCAAGGATTATATCCTTGAGCAACAACCATTCTTCATGCATCCCATTCGCCTTCCCTTCCTGGTCCTGCATCGCCTCCCCTACTAATGCTCTGAGTCTGTCGAAGTCAGCATTTTTGAAGTCCAGGACTTCACTCCTGCTGGTTGATTTGTCAACCTTGTGGTGGATGGTCAACCTGATAATTGCATGGTCACTGTTGCCCAGGCTACCCTCAATGTTCAAGCCACACAGCAGATCGTCTCTCTTGGCCAAGACCAAGTCAAGGTGAGTGTTTCCTCTTATTGGCCCTTGCACTTCCTGGATCAGAAAGAGCTCCTCAATCAGACTCAGGAAACTGCATGAACGATTTGACCTAGCCAAGTGTTCCCCCCAATCTATGTCTGGGTAATTGAATTCACCCATGACAACCAAGTCCCTTGCATGCATGGCCTCTCGAGAGAGCTCCAGATCGAGTTCCTCCCCTTGGTTCGGTTGCCTGTAGTAAATACCTACAGTTAGGTTTCTGTCACCTCACCCCCCCTTCTCCATAGCTTGACCCAGAGGGTTTCAAGCTGCTTATCTTTGGAGCCAATGTCAGCTTCCAGAGAGGTGTACTGCTCTCTCACATAGAGAGCTACCCCTCTGACTTTTGTCCCTACTCTTTCCCTTCTGTGCAGGGTGTAGTCCTCTACAGCTACACTGCATCATGCTAGGAGTCCCATCAGGTCTCTGTGATCCCAGCCAAGTCATATTGCCCACTAGAGAGCAGGAGGGCTAGCTCCTCCTGCTTGTTCCCCATGCTCCTGTCATTGGTGTACAGGCAGCTGAGGCCCCCAACTGACACCCTCAATGTCCTGAGACACTGCGGGAGAACTGTTTGGTTAGCATTTTAAAAAACAGTTGTGTTAGTGTCCTCCACAAGGGAGCTTTCTTGAGTGCCAGTCCCTGGGCATGCTCCACTTGGAATTTCTCTGCCCCCAGCAAAGTCAGTTTAAATCCCTGTCCAGTAAATCAGCCATCCTGGCTGAGAACAGGGCTTTACCTCTCCACATGAAATGAATTCTGTCTCATCTCTCTCTGAAGTGTGTGCTGTGGTCAAAGACCGAACTCCTCGTGGTAACACCACTGTTTGAGATGTTTGTTAACCTCTTCCATGCAGCTTTCCCTCCTGGGTCTGCGGCCTGCAACAGGGAGTACAAAAGGGAAAACTACTTGAGTCCCTAGTCCCTTGAGCCCAGCCCCTACTCATGACCCAGTCAGAGTTACTCCTGTCCATGTTGTTCTGTCCACATGGATGAGGAGCATGGGGTAATAGCTGGAGGGACAGACAAGCTTGGGGATCCTCTCTGCAACATCTCGGATGTGAGTCCCAGGGAGACAACAGACCTCTCGGGCTAAGGGGTCTGAACAGCAGATAGGTTCCTCCGTACCTCCGTACCTCTCAGGAGAAAATCCCCCACCACCACATGGCGGCTCCTCCTAGGGGAAGGAATACTTACCTCCTGAATACTTGCCTCCTCCTCCTCCAGTGTCTCTGTTGGAGTTTCCTCATGAATAGTGGGGGGGAGTGTACTTGTTATGCATTGCCAGGCGAGGAGTGGCCCTAGCTCTGCATGCTCTGGATCTGGAAATGACTGTTTTCCAGGTAGCTCTAGGGGGGTCTTCATGGCCAGTCTTCTTTGTGGCAACCCCCTCCCCCTTCTTCTCCACATTCTTTCTCTCTACTCCATTTCCCTGGAGTACAGCCTGGCAGTAGTTGTCAATATACTCTCCATGGCCCCTGCAGGTGCGTAGCTGGCATACCTCTTCCTCAAGCTCCTGCACTTGGCCCTCCACGGACTCTATTAAGGAGGACATCCCACAAGTGGGGGTGCTCCCATGCTCGGGTGTCAGCAGTCAGGCCAGGCAGCCCCTGCAGTCCAGGGCCAGGGCCAGGGCCAGGGCCAGGGCCAGGGCTCTGTCTGGGTGGAGGTCTCGGTGCAGAGAAGCTGAAGTTGATGGGCAAGGCAGGTCACTGCCATGGCTGCAAGCTATTTCTCATACTTATCTAGTCTCACCAGCTGCTCTTTAGACTTCTGGGCTCAGGCTGTTTGCTTGGACTAGCCCTTTGGGTGCCTTCTGTGTGCCCCTCTCCGTGAACTCCTATGCCCTAGTCATGCCATGCCTTTTTGCATGCTCTGTGCAACTCTGATCATGGGGCTCCCTGGGGGGCTCAGCTAAGTAGGGACCCAGGGTGGGGTGTTCCCCTCCTTGGCTCCACTCAGCCAGTACATCACACCTGGTATGCATCCCCCCCACACACACACTGCCTCAGCCCCATACAAGTACCCCTGTGCTCACCTGCCCTCTCCTGGCTCTTACCTCCTGTTTCTTTGCTGAGGGGTCTGGGTCCAGGACTTTGGCTTCCAGGGGAACAGGCATGAACTTGTGCATATTTTCTGTGCAGCAAGTTCATCATTTCATGGGGGTGGGGGGCACAAAGGCTGCCTGCACTGGCTGAGGCCAGCAGTTTTGGGCACTCCCATACTGTGATGGAGACTACTAAGGGCAGCTGAGTGGGGGCCACTCCGATTGGCTGCCAAGCACATACCCTGAACCATGAACTACTGTCACCATGAACCTTCCCCCATTCCCAGTCCAGGCTTCCAGAAGAGCCCCAAACCAGGTCACCATGTCACATGCCCACCCTGCTGTTGCCTGTCAGGTATACCATAATGACTTGTTCTGGGGCTCTTCTGGAAGCCTAGGGGTAGGCACAGAAGAGAGTCTGTGGTGATGGGAGGGAGTTGGGGGTGTGTACCTGGCAGCCAATCAGGGGTGGCCTGGGTGCTCTGTAGAAGGATCAGATGCCTTGGTGCTCAATGCTAGTGGCAGCCAGGAGGCTACAAATCCCTCCTGTCCCTATTGCCTTATGCAAGCCTCCTGGTTTATACTGAACGCATCCTGCTGACTGTCATTAGTTCCAAGCTCCAAGGGGCCCGATCCTTCTTTCTACAGAGCACCCCTGTCCCCGCTGCCTATTACAAGCCTCTCAGGCTGTGCTGGGTACATCCTTCTGGAGCTTGGCACCAGCCGCAACCAGTAGGACATGTCTAGCAGCCCAGGAGGTTTTCATTGGGCAGTAGGGGCAGGGTCGCTCTGTAGAAGAAAGGATTAGGCCCCTTGCCTGCTGCTGGTGCTGAGCTCTGAGGGGCCTGATCCTTTCCTCTATGAAGCACTCCTGTTCCTGTAGCCCAGAGTGCACATCTCTTTCCATCCCCCTCCACCCCCAGACTGTGCTGGTTTGGGTCTGTGAACACCCAGTGAGTGATAGAACATCTCCCTGTGAGTGGGGGAATAGTGATGAGAGGCCCACAAAAGTGTCTATGATGCTGGGGGATAGCAACCTAACATGAATTGATAGGGAATCCTGTACAGAACTTTGATAGATCAGTCTAACCTAAACCAATTAAGTCTGATACCTAATCAGGCAAGGTCTATCTTAGACCATGATCCACCATTTTTTAAACCAATTTATGTGCCCTGAACTTCTGTTCTGTTATGGGTATAGAATGCTTTTTGGACACATACTGGTTTATCTGTAATGTTAGTATCTGGGCTATATCTGCATACTGTGTAAAAAACAGCTTTGGCAAAGATGCAGTTTGTCAGCTATTAACTAGAAGGTGCCAAATCACTTTTGGATAGAACTTTTCTGGTATTTCATTTTATTTCTTTGTATAGGGCTCAGAACATCAAATAGCTTAATTCTTTGTCCTACATCCAGAACAGCACATACTTGTCTTTAAGTACTTGAGTAGTCCTTGATACATATTGGAATTAGTGCTGTGCTTAAAGTATGGGTTTTGGTGCAAGAGCTCAGCAGTTTGCAGAAGGAGCCCCTGGAAAGGAATGAATCTTTTACAATGTCATGAGGCTTGGTGCAGGCATCAGGGAGCTAGGGACTGCTGGGAACCAATTTAGACCCTGGTACAGAGGACGCTGCTCCAAATTATAACTTGGCTAATATGGTTTCTGTGAATCTTTGAGCTCGTGGAGAAAAGCCAGAGTACAGTTGAGCCTCAATTCACATGGTATATTTTTGCACAGTTTCAGTTATGCACAGTCAATTAATTGTGATCCTTTATTTTTGTACATGGTATGGATTCACTTTTACATGGTGTAGCGTGGTTGCCAAGATGCGCAGATAGTTTCATAGTTTCTAGGGTCGGAAGGGACCTGAATAGATCATCTAGTCCGCCCCCCTGCCACAGCAAGAAAGAATACTGGGGTCAAACGACCCCAGCAAGGTGTACATCTAGCCTCCTCTTAAAGACCCCCAGGGTAGGAGCCAGCACCACTTCCCTTGGAAGTTGGTTCCAGATCCTAGCCGCCCTGACCATGTAGTAGTGCCTCCTGATATCCAACCTAAACCTACCCTCTGCCAGCTTGTGACCATTATGCCTGGTCACTCCTAGTAGTGCTCAGGGGAACAGGGACTTCTCCAGTGCCTGCTGGTCCCCTCTGACTAGTTTGTAACAGGCCACTAGATCCCCCTTCAGCCTTCTCTTCTGGAGGCTGAACAGGTTCAGCTCCTGTAGCCTTTCCTCATGGGGCTTGCCCTACTGCCCCCTGATCATGCG
>NW_017728951.1:52967854-52977216 GCF_001723895.1 Crocodylus porosus
GAAGACTATGTCCACTGCTAGATGTGTCTCGATGTGTCTAGAATCAGTGGTTTGCTTCTTCCCCACCACCCCGCCCCAGCTCACTGTTCTCAGTGTAGCTCGTAAGTGTGTTGTGTTGTGTTGTGTTGTATTGTGGTGTGGTGGTAGGGGAAGGGGGAGGGAAGGTGCATAGGGGGGAGATCAATAGGTTAGAGGTTGGGGCAGGGGCTACCCAGCCAGGGCAGGTGAGGGACAGAGCCGTGGCTCATCTGGAAGGGGTGCAGAGGGATGGCTTCTACTGCTGCATGCACCCCAGGAGGGAAGGGGGGGCATGTGACCCTTGGATCAGCGCGTGGTGGGGCAGGTTGCAGGTGCAGGCTGGAGCCAGGGCTGCGTAGGGCTATCCTCAGGAGAGGCTGACCTGGGCCAAGCTTGTGGCAGGCGGCCCTGGAAGTGGGCTATGGGGTGGCTATGGTGAAATTTGGGATGGCTGCAGCCTCCCTTCGTAGCCCCCTCTAGAGCTGTCACCACCTGCCCTGAGCCCAGTCCCTACCAAGAAAAGCCCAGTGCAGCCACAACGCCAGCCCACCTCTGCAGCCCTCCCACCTCACCTGGCACAGATCTGGGGGCACACACACTGTCATGCCCTCCCAGGGTGCACACAGCAGCAGAAACCCCACCCCCCAGACTCCCCGGGTGAGCTGTGGCTCCATCCTGTGCCTGCTCCTCCCTGGCTGTGTGGCCCTTGCCCCACTCCTCCCTCACTACAGGGGGTTTTGATCTGCCCCACCCCCACATCCCTTCCCTCCCTACTTCTTTCACCACCCCACACTTCCTAGCCACACGCAGCTCTCCAAGCTGCTGGGCTCTGCTGCTTGCTGCCTGTGTGCTATGTTGCAGCTGTGCACACACATAGGATTTTATTAGCCAAATTATTCCCCACATCTGGAACCTAAACCCTTATTTCCCATAGACCCTTGGTATCTTTTTAAGTTATATCTATTTGCACAGTGTTTTTTTTCAAGAATGTAACCACCATGTAAATTAAGGCCTGACTGTATAACAAGGTCTTGGAAATAATCTCCTTTCCCCATCAGTTTATCACAAGATATCCTCTATACCTTGTACTCCAAAAGGGACAGTGATACTTTTGCACAGGTCAGACAAGCCCCCTGCTTGGGTGGTATTTCTCCTGAATGTGAATCTTCAAGTGGCCACAGAACACCAGTAAATCTAGTTCTTATTTTCTACATGTTAGGCATCACTAAAATTTTGATTACCTCAAATGCTTGTATATGTTAGAGAACATTTTAGAGGCAGGCAAACCAAAAATATATATTCTGCTTGCTACTGTTCTATTACATTTTGAAAGCCTCAATCTTGCTACAAATATTAATAACATATCTTTGTCAGGAATATTTTTCAGTGTCTATTGTATTTTAGTAATTAAATGTATGAATGCATGCATTATTGAAAAGTCAATGGCCAGTATTCCCAGGTGGTGTAAATCAACAAGACTTTATTGTATCCACCAGTATCACATTGATTTAGAAGCTGGTCTATTGTCTCTAAATGCAAACTAAACAAATATTTAACTTGGGTTCATGCAAGCCTTGGATTCTGGGAATGAGACGATGCTTTTCTGAGAGGGGAATTAATATGTACAATGCCTGGTAAGCCAGTGAACATAATATATTTAATGTAAATGTATGCAGTAGAAAGACTTAGTACTGTATTAAAATCCAAAAACCAGTTGGGAAAGTGTCTAATTTAATTAATAATTATTATTATAAGTCTTGAATATAGTATTAAAATTAACTTAAATTCCAGGCAGTGCATGCATTTGTCAGAGCTCCATTATTTGCTATTTACTATTAATTGTTTGGTGTTCCTTTTTCTCCTGAAGAAAAATTGTCTTCTAAACAGTGAGAAAGAACAATTTCATGAGTTCAGCAATACACTCTGAATAGTAAAACTGATCTGTTTGCAAATAATTAGTTGCATAACCCATAGTCTGAAAATTATTCATCGAAAAGGTTTGGAATCCTGAATGCATTTGCAGATAATGAACCTGATAAATGTATGACTTTGCAACCAAAACCCAAAATTCATATGATTCTTTTTTATTGATATGTACATTTTAAATTAGCAATAGGAATTCAATAAGAAGGAAGTCTTGGGAAAGTTCTGGGACAAATGTTACAGGTAGGCAGAGGGAATACCATAACTGAGTGCCAAAATAGCAGTCACTGAAGCAGTAGCTAGATGTGCCACTGCCATTAGCACCACATCTTAGTAGATGTTCATTTTGAAATTTGCTCCCACCTTGCTCCCACTGCTCTGGTGGGGAACACAATGGTGGGGGCGAGGGGCCAGAATCCTTCCTCTTGCTCCCCTGCCCCCCCATGCCTGTCCTCCTACCCGCCCCCCCATGCCTGTGCCTGCCCCTGCTGCCTATCCCCCACCTCTTGAACCTTGTCCCTTGGCCCCATGCCTTCCTCCCTCCCTCTGCAGTCTGCCACTCCACCCTTTGCACTCCATGCCTGTGCCTACACACCTGCTTGCCCCTTACCTTCTGCTGAAGCTTTTCTCCACTGGGGCAGTCAGCTGCATCTCAGTGCTAGCCTGGCCCCTGCCTGCTGCTCCTCCACCCAGCCAGGCCTATGCCTGTCCTTCCTCCATAGTACATGCCCACCCCTCCCTTACATTCTGCTGAAGCTCTGCTCCAGCTCTGGGGCACTTGGCAGAAGTTGCAGCTCCAGCCTAGCCAAGCCATGCAGAAGGAGCAGCAGCTTCTGGCCAGGCAGGGTCAGGGCTGGAGGGACTGGAGCCTGAGCAAAAGGTGGGGTAGTTTCTCCTACACTTCCCCCAGCCATGTGGCCTCTCCCCTGCCAAATGAGCCATTCTGGCCTTAGGCAGAAGCCCAGGACCTGTGGCCAATGCCAAAGCTGAGCTGCCGCTGGCCCTAGGCTGGTTCTCTAATCCAAGAGGAGGCTTTTTCCTCTTCATGCTGATTAGAGGTGAAACCTCATGCTGGATTTGAGTAACCTATGGTACTCTTCCTATGAAAGCTCTGTAGTTGTGATATATACTGATGTTGCTATTTAATGATAATGTATATAGTTATTATTTCATACAAAATAAATCCAACCCAAACACTTGCTTTAATAGTTCATCCTCTGTGTAGACTGGAAATTATAAAGAGCTAAGGTTTTAGTCAGTTATCCAAGCAAGCCCTTTATTTTGGGCTTTTACCAGCCTGAATTTTCAAGGTTATAAATTATATTTAATATGCTATGTGAAAGTTATTTAAAAATGTATTTCTAATTGGTCTTTGTTAGGCAATTACTCCACATATAAAATGATTCTTATATACAAAGGGAGATGAATGCTAATCATATAAAATATGGTAGCAGAGGCGTTTTTATTTCCAGCTATAAAGTGAGAGGGCATCATGTGTACCAGACCATCTGTCAGCAGTTAAAGCTATTTTAAGTGGCACCTCTAGAGCTGCTTTAATTATTCTTTCTAAACCTATTATCACTTCACTTCAGAAATGAAATCAGTGGGGCTGAAGGGAGGAGATGCTGTGACTTAGCAGATGAGTGATTGGGCATCCATTGGTAAACAATATAAATGCAGTTCAGGTCAGTAGAAACCTTACTATCTGAAAACTTCATAGCAGCCTGAAAATTGTATAAGCCCATCATTGGTCCATGCTACAGTTAGCATTCGTTAGAAAGCCTTATCCAATTCCAGTTGAAGTTAATGGAAATAATCATGGGTGAAGATTTGGGGTTGTCACTTAAATTAAAAATCATGAAGCCAAAAGAATTTAAATGAAGGATATAGCATCCAGGTAGGAAGGACTTGGTAATAAGTATATGCAGATAATTCAGTTACTCCATTTATTCAGCAATATAGGCTTGAGTCTCTGTTTCATCTTGTGTCTTTTAGGATTGGTTCATTTGTTATTATAGTGTGTAGCTTCAGCAAATGACCACTTGAAGCTGGGGCAGGTTTCTAGTGAACAGTAAGATAGTGTCTACAAATCTAACTTCTTGTAGCCCTTTCTCAATTGATTTTCAGACATCCTCTTTCCCAGTGCAGCCCCTGGAAGATGCTTTCAAGATGAGTTCTGAAGAGCTTTTATAGAGATGGTAATCTCAAGCAGACATAATGTAAAGCAAAGGTCTCATTTTCATTTATGTTTTTCAAGCACTGAACACGGCTTTCATCTATGCCTAAGCTGCACAAGACTTTTAATATAAAATCATTTTCCATTTAGTCAAATGCTCTCTCATACACAGATGAATGCAATACATAATGAAAGAGTATATTCATTTATCATCCATGGTAAATCATTTATCACACAGCAGATATAGTGTAGAAAAACCTAATCAAAGCTTTTCAGTTCTTCTGGCTGGTAAAAATAAAACCTAACAGGGATATGATTGCTCAGAAACTTATTTAAAGCTTTTAGATAAAGACATTAGATTTATAATGTCATATACAAAGATGTTTAATGCCACAATGCTATTCTTATTTGTTTATATGAATTGTAATACACTGCAGTGTTATTATCTGCTGGTGCTACTACTTTTTTAACAGAAAAGTGTGCATTATGGAAGTTTTGCCTTCTGATATAATTCAACTGCAAAGTTTAAAGATCTGATCTAAATTGTTTCTTTTGCATTAATATTTTCATTGCAAAGAGTTTCAGTATATTGACTATTCATGGTCTGGGTGTGAAAATAATTCACATTTTTATGGAATGCAAAAAAAAAAAATCCCTTTCAAGTTTATCTTAACCAAGCTGAATAATCAAGCACAATATTTAGTGTGTAAATAAAATCAGAAGTAAACTATACAATCACCTTTTTTGCATAAGAACATAAGAAAATATGAAATGCCATAATGGGTCAAAGCAATGGTCCATTGAGCCCAGAGTGGCAGGAGTGGATGCTATACAGGGAGAGCAGTGAACCAGGCATATCTAAAGTGGTGTATCCTCTATTTATTACCCTCCCTGGCATTTTTGATTTACAGATGCCAGAGGAAACATCTCCAACTGTTCTGTTCAAAAGCTATTAATAGATTGATCATCCATATAATTGACTTGTCCCCTATCTGCCTCTACAACTTCCTGTGTCAATGAATTCCATGAGTTAATGAGGCACTTTTTAAAAAAAAGTACTTTCTTCTGTTAGTTTTAAACCTGTTTCCTACTATTTTCAGTGGGTGCCTCCTCATTCTAGTATTCTGAGACTGTTGAGTAACAGTTTCCTGTTCAATTTGTCCATGCCCTTCAGGACTGTATAGAGTCTATCATAACCCCCCTCAGCCTTCTTTCCAAACTGAGAATCTTAGTCTTTTTAATTTCTCCTGGTATAGCAACTACTACATACCCCTGATAATTTATGTTGCCCTTTTCTGTACATTTCTGAGATGTAGAGACCAGAACTTCACACAGTATTCAAGATGTGAGCACACCATGCTGCTGTATAATGGCATGATGATGTTCTTCATTTTGTTTTCAGTTCCAATCTAATGAAGCCCACTATTATATTGGCTTTTTTGGTCACTTCTGCATATTGAGCTGATGTTTTTAGAGAATTATCTACAGTGACTACAATGTCTCCTTCCTGAGTCATAATAGCTAATTCAGAAGCTAGCACAGTGTATGTATAATTGATGTTATTTTTCCTTAGGTGCACTACCTCGCACTTGTCAATATTTTGGTGAGATCTTTCCCAATCCCATCAGTTTGGGATTTCAGTACTCGGAATAACTGAGTGTCATCTGCAAACTTGGAGATTTCATTGTGTACCCTCATTTCCAAAATATTGATCAAAACTGTGGTAACTCCATATTAATACATAATGTTACTAAGTGGCAGCACAGATATTTAGAGGTAGAGCTTGATGTTGTTTAGATTTATATCCTGCCCTATCCTAAAGACTTGGAGTAGCTTATAATAATAGACAAACAATCTACAAATGAGTAAGATGTATCTAGACCAGGGGTGCTCAATCTCTGGCTCAGTGGCCAAATGCAGCTTGCTAAGATATCATATCTGGCCTGCATGCTTACCACAGGATGAGAAATTTGGTGGCAGGAGGACAGTGGCCATTAATACAACTACACTCCCCCTGTCACATTCCCAAACCCCACACCCTGCACTGCTGGTTGCAGCCAAGCCATATCCCTTTCTCCACTTGGGACTGGGCTGCACCCCCTTTCCCATGCATCTGGATCAGGACTGAGCCATGCCCCATACACCCATGGGTCAGGCCACACTCCCTCCCAAACCCCACAGGGCCGAGAGATGTCCCTTTTATCCATGGAGCCGGGTCATGCCCTCTCCCCTCCATAGGACTAGGTTGGGGCTAGGTCACACCCCTATTTCAGCTTTGAGCCAAGCCATACCCCTCCTCCCTGCCTCACAGAAGGGTTGGGAGAATATGTATATTTAAAATAATTGTGAGCAATACAAATGGGGTGGGGAGGGGGACACATAAGTATGGCAGAAAGAAAGAAGGAACCATACTCACTATCTCTGTTCACATTAGAAAGAGTGCTGCCATTAACTTCAATGAGCATTGGACCCTAAATAAACAAAACAAAAAAGGCTTTTTCCTTTTCTTTTAAAATATAACCTTCAAGATGATCCATTCTAGTTACTTTTAACAATAACAACTTCAAAAGGAAAATGACAGGTGATTATTTTTATGTAGTTAGTGGGTATCCATCTGCTACTATTATAACATTTTCTATTACAGTGCCAAATCAGCATTTCTTTTAACAAAAAAGACAGGAATCTGTCCTTCTGACAGATGAATGTCTCATAGTAATCATAAGGAAGATCATAGATTCCAGAAGAGGCCTAAAGCAAGACCTCTGATATCTATTAAGTCCATATCTTTCATTAACATTAAACTTATACTGTTCCTCCTTATTTATGATTTTTTTTTAAATCACATCTTTGCCAGAATTCTCAGGAAGGCCCTTTGTTACTTACTGCTAACTCAGCTAAAGGTGTCTTCAGGCATTTGAATTTGTTTGTATGTGTATGGAAGAAAATGTCATCTTCAGTGCATGCTAAAAATAGAGAATATTTTGTCAGTCATGTTAGAATAGCCAGGAAGTTAATGGATATTGAAGTTGACCCAAAGCTTCAGTGATATGGCCTTCAGGAAGGATCTGTTAAGAAAAAAAGTATTTTCTCTTGCAGTATTAGTGTAGTAGATACCATTAATGATAACTTTTTATTAAAAAGGCCTTAATATATAAAAGGAAGTTGAAATTCATATTGCTGATATGATTCAATCTAATAGCATTGTACAGTAGATCGTTCTTTCAGAGAACAATTGCAGAACTGGAAGTCATGGTACAAACTTTCTGCCACCAATCTGCCACATTACATTTTCCAACATATTATGGATGTGTAATTCGAGGAAAAGAAGTAGTAACAATTCAGTTTTTAGGTTCCCTGCTGAGACTGCCAACAGTGTTATTTATTGTAATAGTTTTTACATTTTGGACTCTCACCTTAGTGGGACTACAAACTCATTTCATAGGCCACCAAATAGCCTTCTGATGGAACAATTTTTTTTAGTTACTACAAATATTGAAGGTCATGATTGACTTTATTTATTGTTTATTATTTTTTAAATAATTATTTTGCTTCCATCCTACATTTTGGTCTCTCTTCACTGTGCCGGTAATGTGTTCATTTTTGTCTATTACATTCTGAACGCAGTTTTAGATTATCATAATACCTAACAGGGTGTAGTTACACATTACTTTTAGCATCAGTTAAATCTCAGGAATGTTAGGCAATATTAAAGTAGCACTTGTTTTGAGCAGTTGTTGCATGTTAACAGTTAATACCCTCACAGTCTCGCACAGCTCTGACTTCCCACTAAAGGGCTGGTGATCAGGGCTAGTTGCAGACAGTCAAAAAGCCTTAGGCTGAATTGATTCAGTCTTTGCAGGTTAGTCTAAACTATACAGATTAAATTGAAACAGAAGTGACCAGACATTTATCAGGAAATGCAGCCACCTGCCTGCAGGGGCTCAGGCCAGAAGCTGGGGGAGACTAAAGCATGCCTGTCTGACTGTGTGTTCACTTCCTATTCCTGCTGCCCTGAGGTCTCTGGAATTTGTAATCCAGATACACAGCAGCAGGATTCTGCAGGGTTGCTCATCACTGCTTCTTCCTTCTTCCAGGTGCCTCTGGGATTTGTAGTCCACAGTTGCAGCCAGCAGTAGAAAGGGGGAAAGGGTGCTTAACTTCCCTCCCTCAGCTGGGGTTTGCATAGGGGCCATCCCCTCCCACCACCTCCATGCTGATTGGGATGCATCCCCAGCTGTTTGCCTACCTTCACCCCCTTGTCAGACAGCCCTTACTACTTCAGCTTGGGAGCAGAGGGGCAGGATCAGCCCTGCTTTCTGGAGCAGAAAGCACAGCCCAGCCCAGGGCTGGAAAGCATGCTGGGATGCTGGGGGACTGTGATTTAACTTAACCTTGGCAGGGGTCTAGGACAGAAGTTTCATAAACCGGTTTGACCCAAATCAGTTAAGTCTCATAGTACATTCAACCAAGTTTATGTTAAACCAGTTTCATCCATTTTGAAACAGGTTTATGTGCACTGAGCTTCTGTTCTGTAACAAGTTGAAACCAGTTTCTGATTACTTAAACCGATTTGTATGTAACTTCTTCTCTAGCCCATGGGTGTGCCTAGGACCGGCCAAGTTTGCTTCATGCCTGCCCAGCTCACTGGCTCTCCAGTGGCAGTATAGTCTCCTCTGCTCTAAGATTTGGCTGCTAGACCTACATACCAAGATTAGGCCTCCACAGCCCCCCAAAATACACTCAGGCTGGGCATGGTGCCCCCATCCACATGCTTTGATCAGGCCTATGCCAGCCATCCAGCATGCCTAAACTGGGTCTGTGCCCTCCCATCAGTACACCTGGATTGGGCCTCTACCACCCCACCGGTAGACCTGGTTTAAGCAAGCACTGCCTCCCCATGCTGAAATCAGGCCACTACCACCCCTCACACATCCAGATCAGCTCACACTGGGCCCACATGCCCATATTGGCCCTGTACTCTACCCCTGCACCCCAGAATTGGGTGCTACTGGTTCACCTCAGAGGAGCTTTCACTTCATTTGGCCACCAAATCTCTGAATCTGAATAGAATTGGCAGACCAATTAAAAGGTCCAAATTGAATCAGAAGCCTCCTAATCGATTTGGAAAAGAGTCAGTGCCACTTCAGAAATTCAGCCATAGACTAAACAGGCAGCAGTCCTCACCATGCTGAACACAGCTGCCTCCAGCTGGTAAGTCTGTTGGGGTTGAGGGAGGGAAGGGGTG
>NW_017728951.1:52977390-52988103 GCF_001723895.1 Crocodylus porosus
TGAATTTATGTTTAGTCAATCCTTCCTTTAGATATAATTGATCCTACATAGGAGCAGAGAGATGGACATGATGATTTCCCAAGGTTACTTCCAGCACTGTTTTCCCTGATCCTCTAAAAAGTTTAACATTGTACAGATTCTGGGATGTTAATGTCTTAACTTTGACATGGAGAAATGAGACATAAATTGTGATAGATGCAACCATACATTGTGTGTCCACCCACAAGACTGATTGAAAGAATCTCAGGTCCTGGCCCACTTTTGTTAGACAATTTAACTGTCTCTGGCTAACACAAACCCTTGTAGGGAGGCAGGAAGCTAACCCTATGAATGGGCACTGCTCTCAATAATGAAGTAATACTTGCATCAAACCAGAGCAAGCCTTAACTTTCTATGAGGAAATACAGGTTTCCCTCGATTTATGTGGTAGATGCATTTCCAGGGAACGGAACATAAATCAAATTTGCATAAAGCGAACTCAGTTTACAATCAAACAGGTAGGGATATGTTCCAGTCTTGGTGAGGGAGGGAATGAATCTGGTGCTAGGGAAGGGGTGGGGAGAGGGACACAGCGCAGCCTACTGGCTGCAAGTAGGTGGCATCTGCTGCTCCCAGGGCTGCAACAGGGATGGCACCAGGCTTTCATGGCACTTGGGGTGGGTGGCAGCCCCACTCACCCCACTTCTCCCCACTGCTTCACTTTTCCCTGTTCCACAGCCCCTACTGCAGCGGCCCTGGGAGCAGCTGATGCTAACGGCTTGCAGCCACTGGGCTGCACTGTGGCCAGAACCCCCTGGTGCAGCACAGCCCAGCAGCTCCAAGCAGGTGGCGTCTGCTACTCCCAGGGCTGCTGTAGGGGTGGGCAGCAGCCTGCAGCAGGACGAGAGCAGGCTGGAGCTGGCAGCCACTGCAGGCTCTTCCTGGCACTCAGCAGCAGTGCTGGGAGGGCAGGTTGTGGGGGGCTATGGCAAATTTTGGGGTGACACCAGCCTCCCTCCCATCACTGTGGCCCAGCCTGAGCACCAGGAAGGGCCTGGTGCCTCCACTGAGTTATTCTGACTTCCTAATTCTGTCCAGCTATGCTACAGACCAGACCCACTATAATTCCTGGCTCAGTACTGCTTTTCTGTTTTGGAGGGATACTCTTTTCCCCCATGTAATGTTTCCCTATGTGCCCCAAAACTGCATTGGGTTGAGAGGAAATTGTGGAATACTAGTTGGAATTCAGGACTATGATATGTTAACTGTGGCCATTTATAGATGCTATGTTTTTCTAGACTAAACCCATTACTATATACATAAGGATGTCTGTAGTCCAAATTAAAATTGGCTTCAGTCTGAATTCACTAATCCTCATTGAATGAGGATTAAAATGAATGCAAACTAAGGCAGTCCAAATTAGGCAATTTAAACTCTATTAATTAACATGTATATATAGCATTGCTTTTGGGAAAAACAGTCTTTAGGAACTCAGATTAGCATTCCTTAGGAATGCAGATAAAAATTACAAATCTCAGTCCCCAAAGGGAAACTCAATTAGGAACTCAATTGTGTTTTTGCAATACATCAGAGGCTATCAGCCACAAAGTAACACCTTTGCAAGCTTAAATGTGCCAACACCTCACTGTGATTAAGTATTAGTATCCTGATCAAGCCCCCAGCCATGCCCAAGCACAGAGGCTGCGGTTCAGCGAAGAAGGGGGCAACCCCCTTAATCATCTATTAACCCTTAATTTGAATTGAAATTTAATTCAAAGTGTGTGATGCAAAGTAGTAAACACAGCTTAGAAAATGGTGAGCACATCTACAAATGGTCTGTGTAACCCAACTGCTTGAATTGTAGAATTAAAACTGAAATATTTTGATCTAAACTAGCAGTAATTTTCTTTCATTTTACAGCTTCAATTTTACATCAGCAAATAATTTGCTCCATAATGCACTGCAGATGTAGGCTATCTTTTACCCTACTTCCCCAGGGGCATATGATAGATACCCCTTTTTTGGCCTGATCCAAAGTTCTCTGAAATCAGTAAGAAACTTACTCTTTTCTATGTAGCAGTGTAAAGTTGGGTAGCAGTGCAAAGTTTTAAAGGAGTACATTAATCATTGCTAAATATCTAAGAACTTTGCTGAATTATCCTAGAAAAATTATATATTGTTGATTAGGCACATTACTAATGTTCTCTGATTTACTCACTAAGGTGTTTCTCATTATGATGGTAATTAACTCTTATTAAAACATGATTTCTTAATTAGTGTGTTTCTCAAATTAAACCATATAAATATCTGTAATCTAACTAAATATAGCAGTATCTAAACCTAGACTAATCCCAGAGATGGAATGGGACATTTGTGAATATTTGCTGATGTGTAGCAACTCTTAAAAGATCAAAGTCCTTTTATGACCAAATTTGGCTGCAATTGTTTTAAGCCCAATACTGTTTCTGCTGTTCATGTTAAGAGTAGTTTCTTGAAATTATTGGAAGAAAGATTGTTGATTTTTATTTCACCATCTGAAAAAAGAAAAATCACTATGTTTTCCTTTTTTTTTCAAAAGCAAATGTATGCAGTCTTACTGACTTGTCCTTACTGTTTCAGAAATATATCAGTACTTTGGCATTTGCATGATGGCATTGCATAAAAGAATTTAAAATGAAATCTTTAGAGCACTAAATTGGCTAAAATATGTCATCTATTATTTATGTACCCTTTTCTCATAATGAGTGAGCAAATACTTTCCACATAAAAAAGCATACAAAATAAATCAAATTTGACTCCTATATATATTAAGCCTCTTCCCTCCTATGCAGTCTTGTAAAAATACAGGGAAAGTACTACCCACAACCATTTCAACTGCTTACTTCCATTATTTTCCATGGAAGCCTGGGAATATTGATAAACCTCGTAAGTCCTAAAGGTTTTTCTGTTAAACCAAGAGGGTCTTAGGTCAAAAATGTTTCAGTCCTGTTACCAGCTTGCTTCTTTTTAACCCAGAAAGCTGTTAGCTTGCTTGGCCACATGATTTTGTGGCATTACGCAAGAAGAAAGAATATTTCCGAGGCAGCCAGGTCCAGCCATTGTAGCTTTTATAGGGCAAATAGAACATTTTGATTTACATCCAGAATCTACTGCAGATCATAATATACGGCTGTCATATGCTTTCTGTGAAGAAGAATTGCTAAGCAAGTGGGCAGACATGTACAGCTGAAGTTTCTGAATGGTCTACAGGTATAGCTCCCATGTAGAATACATTGCAGTAATTGTCTTGAGATGACAAATATATAGGTAGTAGGGAGGAGGCAGAAATGAAGCTATAACTTTATTGCCAACAAGCAATGGGGCAAAAAATGGTCTGAGCCACTATTGAGATGTTGATATTCAGGTATTAAGTTGTGAACCTGAATAAAAGGAAGATGGGCAAATTCTGTTCATCAAGGGAGCTGATCTAAACTTAATTTCTTTCAATTACTTCCCTCAACATTGCTTGATTTTGTTTGGCTTGAGTTTTATCCAGCTGGCTTTCATCCAAGCCACAATCTCTATTAGACACTGAAAGAGCCAACTAAACAAGTTTGAATAAATATATCTAAATCTGTGTGCCATTAAGAGACAGTTAACTATTTTCCCTAGCCACTTTCACTTTCTATGAGTAATTTGAGTTTGGACACATGAGTAATCATCCAAGAGTACCTTTTTATTCTAAAAAGGAAAAAGGAATGTTAAGAATGTTGTTAGAAATGCAGTAAAATAAATATTTGATTCATTACATATAGACATACGCATTTTAATCTGTAGATATTAGCTATTAATGCCTAATATTTTCAGTAGTGTACAGCAGAGCTATGCTGATTTATACTCACTAAGGATCTCCAAAGGAAAATTTGAGGGGTTACTAACCTTTCAAAAACAGAGCAGCTTGAAGGCAATAAATAAGAAATATTTTTAGGTAATTTAATTAAGTTCCACTGGGCTGTTCATATCATGTTCTCCTCTTTCATCTCCCATAAAAAATGGACAGCTTCATACAAAAGCTGTAACTTCAACTAGTCAATATTTCTGCACTCACATCTAAAAATCATAGTAATTTAGAAATCTCTTAATAAAATCAATAACAATATAGCCAGTGGTAAGAGAAAGAGCACAGCAACAGAGAAATCTCTCACCAAGTGTTTTAGAAAGCTAGCTTCATTTAACTTAGAAATGAAAAAAGGCAGCTGTGTATCCATATTCACAAAATAATACATGGTTATGTAGAACATTTATCATCATTGAAAGGTACTCATTCCGGAATAAAGTGTCCATACAGCAAGTTATATTGGCATACTTTTATGAATATTTTTTGCCATGTGGATGTGTCCACGTGTCTTAAAACCGCCAGAGCTCTTCAGACAAATCCAAAGCAAGTAAACCTTCTTTGTGTCCTTTATGTTCAAGTAGGGTCACATTTTGTGGTATAACTGGTTCATATGTCACTGTTCATGCAAATCAGTCTTAGTCATGTTGGAAATAGTTACCAGAGGTTCACCCACTGTTGAAGGACCTTCCTGTGGTATAGAGATCATGAGCTTTTTTTTTCTCTTCTTCTTCTTTCCAGTTAGAAGGGGCTAGTATCCCAGAGTTATTGTTTCTCCACCAAGCTCCCTTCTAAATGTATCATGTCATTGAAAACCTACCTTTGTTTAAGTAATGCTAAGAGATTAATATTCATAAAAATGAACATGTTTAACTTACAGACTAGGTGGTGAGAATTCCCTGGACCATACAAAATGAGACAGTACTAGAGGGGCTGACCCAAAGGAAAATTTAGCAGAATTTTTTTCTCACTAATTAGAAACACTAGAAGAGATGAAAGTTATAAACAAATAAATTCCTGTTGCCCTAGGCAGACACATTCCTATTGCAATTTGGTGTTCTAATTTAATTCATTGAACTGATTCATTAAGTTTAGAGTATTGTATTTAAATCATAGCTATATTTTTTTTCTGAACATGTATTGAAAGAACAGTAGCACTCTTTAGAGTTAGTAGAATAATAAACTCTCTGAGTTCATGGAGATTCTACGAGTGAATCCCAATGAGTGCACACACGCAGGGGTGCATGTTTCCCATGGGACAAATAGAGGCAGCACACATTTGTGCCACCATTATTTGTCCTGAGGTATGGCGTTGCATGTGTGCTCTGGTACATGGCAAATTGACCTGGGTATGGTAGGGGAGGTTGGGGCCAGCTCTTGTGCTGGTTCCAGCAGCCTTATCTGTGGTCCTGGAAATGCCCTGGGCAGCAGTAGTGCCAAGGCAGCTGCTTGGAGCCTGGCTGGCAGCCACAGTCTGGCTCTGGCTGGCCAGGCTCTGTTTCTGGTGGCATACGCTGCTGCCACTGTGTTGCTTCCTGGTGTTAAAAAACCTGCTGTGCTTCCAATTAGCAGAGCAGCAAATGAATGCATATGTGCTGCATGATGTTTGGACCACCTCAAACCAGTTTGAGGTGCTGCAAACTGCACATAAGTGCTTGTCAGGACATTCCCTATGAGTTTATTCTTGTAGTTTAGCTGTAACCTTAATTCACCCATTTGGGGAAGAGAGCACAGTTTGCACCCATGACACCTGCAGAAATTGTATTCACTGTGAAGGAAGGGCAGTATTATTATATGTGCTTGAGATTAGCACTTAGAATATGTACTAACTCAGTATTTCTTGTGTATCCTGATCAGTACTCTTTATCAAGTACTGCTTATTTTCTGCACCCAGAAAATGGGCATATGAATCCAAACAAGAGATTAAAGGTTGTGGCTGATGCAAATATCTCCCTATTTCTGGTAAAGCTTACCACAGTTTGTGACTTCCAACCTTAGCTGGCCTGAAGGAAGTGAACACATACTATGCCTATGGTTATAGTACATTTTGTAAACCAACCAATGTAAAAAACAATTCAATTGCATGTATGCCAGCTAAAGAAAGCACAATGGATCCTAACAAGAAATATATTTACATATATGACTCCAGCTAATGTGGTTGGACTGTAATGTAGTAGGCATGGCCTACATGCAACAGCAACCTCATATGAAAACTGCTGAGCCTTTGTCACTTCTTTTTTAAGGCCAAAGTTGTTGTTTTGTTTTTTTGGGGGGGGTTGTTTTGTTTTTTTTCCTCCCAGGAAAAAAAAAGAAGCTTTACTCCATACCTGTACTAAATTATATATACTGTGGAATAACTGTAAGATCAAGAGAGGGGATTAACACAGGTCAGCCTCCTTTATTGCTATCTTACACTCTTATAACTGTTTTGCATTATTGGTTGCTACCATCCTTCCTACTTCGCTTCATTTCTATTACTCTCTGTCATGCATACTTTTTGAAAGCAGGCTGTCTGAGCTCCCACAGTCAAACACCCATGATCATTTGAACCATTAAGAAAAACAATACCGTTTTTCCTTTTACAATTTGCTTGTAGGTTATGCTACATGAACCCTTTATAAAACAATCTTTTGAATTCACATAGACATGAGCAAGCCTCTGTATTGCAATCCTGAGATGTTTCTACAAGTTCACAAAGGGAAAAATGCTGTCTCTATCCACTCAGATTGATATACTTTGTCATCTATCCCCTGTAAATTTTGTCAAACTGGCTGCAATAATTATCTACTATAGACCTTAAATATTATACTTGTTTTGTAACTCTGTAAGGATAGTAGTGGGTGGAAAACTAATTTTATAATAGTGCAATGTCCTTTAAAAAAATGTTGTAAATGCTTGGTCTTGCTTCCTGAAATCATTCAGAGCTAGGCAGGAAATAGGTTTTTTTCCCAACCTGTAAAACTCATGGAAATTTTATGAACGGCATAACTAGATGCTTAAGTCCCCTGGGTGGTATTAGTGAATGGGGCAGCATCTGTGGTTGCACTGCTGACTAGCAGTGCAGATACTGCTATTTTTCACCCCTCACTTCCAACCAAGGATTGGTGCCTGGGGCTCATGCCCCAGGCTCCCCCTTCAGTGTGCTTCTGGATTTCAATTTTCATATCCATCCCTCAGACCTTATTCTCCACTGAAACCTTCTGAAGTTTTTCATGAGAAGCCAGAGATCTTTCCCTAAGATTAAGATCATTCCGCTCAGATGTGAGAGGGACAGATTCAAATCCTTGTTGTGATACAAAACAGACTTGAATTTGGTTCTCTCAGATGCTGGGTAAATACCCTGATCACTAGGGTGTTTGGGGATCACTAGGATATTCTGCTGTAGATTTGTTTCTGTCTTGACCATAATCCCAGATTTTTTTGGAGATTTTTTTTTTCACTGAAAAATTTGTGATCAATTCTGTCCATGATATGCCAATTTGATGTAAGGAAAAGCCATCCAACCCCCCAAATATTGGTATATAATATTTTTTACATAACCCAGAATTTCAAGACCTTTTGTCTGTCTCCATCTGCTTAGATAGCCTTTCTCTTTCTTATACCTTTGTTGAAATTCCTGCTATAATAAAGTCAAATTCCTGTTGATTTCAGTAAACCCAGGATTTCACCCCCCTCCCCCCCCATTTATTCTTTAAGGAATAAAAGCAGGGATTTTAACTCTCAGTCAACCTGAAAAATAGGGCACTGTAGATTCTAGTTTATGTCATATATAAGTTTAGATGGTGCTGCCTGTTGGCTACACAGGAAATTTGTATTTCACTGTTCACTGTCTTATTTATTATAATCAATTCATGCTCTCTCAAGCCAGGAATGAAGCACAGTGCTGGAAATTTAATCATTGATCAATTCTTATAGATCACTGGAATAATTGTTCACCTAAGTTTCTGATTCTTGGGTTTGAGAATAAATAAAATAGTATGTACCGTGACTGAACAGATGCACAGTAGATTTTCATACAATCTCTATGGATGTTCCCAGGTGAAATTCGTTTGAGATACCTCCCCCAGTAGAAATTTGAAGATGGATTCTGTACTATTAAGACAGTGGCTAAGACTGTTGCATTTATACATCTACAGTTTGGAGGAAGCTTATCAATAGTTTGTATCTTGTATGCACTTAGTGTTTGCATTTCATTGGGTACTAGTTGACAAATGCCACAGGGAAAAATAAACTCAACTACATATGTATAATTCTGGGTTTTGAACTGGCTGTTATGACCAGGAAAGAGACCTTGGAGTCACTGTTGATAATTCTCAAATCATCAGTTCAATATTCAGCACTGACCAAAAAAGCCAATAACATGTTGGGTATTTCATTTCTAAGAATGGAATGGAAAACAAAATGAAAACATCATTACAGCACTATATGAATCCACAGCACACCCATATCATGAATACTTTATACAGTTCTAGTCTCTGCATCTGAAAAAGGGTATATAGTAGAATTAGAAAAGGTACACAGAAGGGCAACTAAAATGATCATTGGCATGAAGAAGTTGTCATACCACAAAAAAACCCCTTAAAAGGATTCTTCATTCTGGAAAGGAGAAGGCCGATGGACGATGTGATAGAGGTTTTTAAAATCATGAAGGGTGTTGACCAAGTGAACAATGCACTGTTATTCACTAGGTCTCAAGGCATTGTTACATGTTAATTTTAAGTAGCTTGGGGAGATCTTAATCCTGGGATTGTCCACATGTTAAGATGTGAAACTAGTTTTAAGCTTCCTTTAGGCATCTTAAAGTTATACCACTCCAGGGTAGGTTTATCTGTAATCTGTGTTGCTCAACTCATGTTATACTAACATGTGCCCATTCTAGGCTACATGTTAGTATAGCACCCCACCTCCAACTCTCCCACCCCCCCCACCGCTGTCCCCTGCCAGCTCAGATTGGGCCTACTGCCTCCCTACTGCTGCTGATTAGGCCGCCATCCCCACCTCTTCCTCTACCCTGCTGGCCTGGATCAAGCCAGCCCTCACCCTGCCCCCACTACATTAGGCCCACCATCCTTAACCCCCCCTCCCCATTGTCTGGCACCCCAGTCCCCACTTACCATCCCCCAGCTCATTTGCAGTTGTCAGCACTGTCCTGGGGGAACATGCAGGGAAGGGGCATCTGCCTTCCTGCCTGCCACCACAGCCCCTCTCTAGCCTGGGCATAGCCTGGAAAGCAACTGCAGCTTGGTGGCAGGAGCTGGACAGGCAGGTTTCCCTTCCTTGCTTGCTGCTCTGGGACAATGCCAGCAGCCACAAGTGAGCCTGGAGGAGGGGGGCCACTGTGAGTCACAAGGGCTGGGAGGGGGTTCACAAGGGAACCCCAAGGTGCAGGGGGTAAGCCCTTGGGGCAGCAGGGGCCAGAAAAGATAACCCTGAGGGGCAGGATGTGGGGGGGAGCCCCAAATGGGAGGGGAGGCAGAGGATTCTAACCATTCAGTCCTCCAGGCTCCTTCTAACCAGGGGTGAATCACAGTTTTGCAGGTACAGGACAGTCCAAGAATGTTTTTAGCCTGAACATGTGATTGCTCTGAACTTGAGCTAACACTAATTCTTATTACCACTTGAGAAGCCTAAATGTAACGTGTAACAAAACCCCAGAATTCTAGATCTAGGGAGCACCCATTGAAATTAGTAGGAGACGGGTTTAAAATTAACAAGTACTTCTTATGCAGTTTCTAGTTGACTTGCCACAGGAGCTTGTAGGGTCAGATAATATAGTAAAGTTCAACAAGGGACTAGGTAAAGTGATGATAGATCCCTTGATAGTATTTAAACAGAACAGTCATGGAAGTATGCTCTAGCATCTCTAAACCAATGGTGGCAAGTGCCAGGGAGGGCAACAAACAGGGGATAAATCACTGTAGGTATATCCAGTTCAATTTCCTCCCTCTAAAGCATGGACTCTTTTTCACTGCTGGAGACAAGCCTATTTCATATGGTGAAAGATAATGGGATGAAGCCCATCTGAATTACTATAAGTCTCCCTTAAGAAGGGATGCCAGTAGGGACACATCAACTAATTCCGGGGGACAAATGAAAAGAAAACAGGAAGGAGAGTATGGTCATAGGCTAATAACAAGGGATGTGGAAGGGACAGCGAGCAGAGTATACCAGCCATTGCCCACTTCCCCCTGCATGAGGGGTGGGCAAAAGGCAGCCCCTGGGCCAGATGCAGCTCTCCTCTGGCCTGTGGGACCCCTAAAATTTAGAAAATTAATATTTATCTGCCCCTGGATGCCTGTCATGAGACCCTTGATAGCTTGCCAAAACTCAATAAGTGACCCTCCACTGGAAATATTTGCCCATGCCTGCCCAAGTCCTTCAGCCTTTCCTCATATGGATAGCCTTGCAAGTCTCTGATCATATGGGTGTCTCTTCTCTGGACTCTCTCAAGTTTTTCCACATCCTTGTTCAAGTGCAGTGTCCAGAACTGGATGCAGTACTCCAGGTGTGGTCTCACCAGTGCTAAACAAAATGGAATCATAGAATCATAGGGCTGGAAGGGACCCCAAAGGATCATTGGGTCCAACTCCTTGCATGAGCAGGGAAGATGTCTGGAGTCAGACGATCCCAGCCAGGTGACTATCCAGTCTTCTCTTGAAGACCTCTAGGGTAGATGATTGCACAACCTCTGAGCGGAGCTTGTTCCATAGTGTGGACACCATAGTTGTAAAGAAGTTTTTCCTAATGTTCAGCCTGAAACTGTCTTCTAGGAGTTTGTGGCCATTGTTTCTAATTTTCCCCCAGGGTGCCCTGGGATAACGGAGACCTGGTGGGACTCCACCCATGACTGGACCACGGGT
>NW_017728951.1:52988114-52990233 GCF_001723895.1 Crocodylus porosus
ACTCCTGCAAGACCGTTTCAGGCTGGACATAAGGAAGAATTTCTTTACTGTCTGAGCCCCCAAGGTCTGGAACAGTCTGCCGGCGGAGGTGGTTCAAGCACCTACATTGAACACCTTCAAGAGTAAATTGTATGCTTATCTTGCTGGGATCCTATGACCCCAGCTGACTTCCTGCCCCTTGGGCAGGGGGCTGGACTCGATGATCTCCCTAGGTCCCTTCCAGCCCTAATGTCTATGAAATCTATGAAACAGTTGTTCACCGAGCCCCTGATGTACACCTCTGATATAGTGGTAAGCCACAATCAGGTCCCCTCTCAGCCTTCTTTTCTTTAGACTGAAAAGTCTGAGATCCCTCAGTCTCTCGTCATATGGCTTGCCATTCAAGTCCCTGATCATGTGTGTGGCCCTTCTCTGGACCCTCTTGAGCTTTAGCATTTCCTTGTTGAAGTGTGGCGCCCAGAACTGGATGCAGTACTCCAGCTGCGTCTGCACCAATGCTGAGTAAATTGCGAGAATCACTTCCTTGGTTTTGCTTCATATGCATACCAGAGTATTGTTTGTCCTGCTGTCTACACCATTGCACTGACGACTCATATTCATACTATGGTCTATTATTAACCCTAGGTCCTTTTCAGTCATGGTGCTAGTCAGCTTGGTGCCACCAAGCCTGTAAGTATGTTGGGAATTGTTCGTTCCTAGATGGAGCACTTTACACTTCTCAATATTGAACTTCATCTGGTTCTGATCCGCTCAATTTGCCAATCTGTCTAGGTCTGCCTGTATCTGCAGCCTGTTTTCAAGCGTGACCACACTCCCCCATAACTTGGTGTTGTCTGCAAACTTGGCCAGTGAGCTCTTCATCCCCACATCCAAATCATTGATAAAGATATTGAAAAACACTGGACCAAGCATGGACCCCTGGGGGACACTACTGACCACATCTCACCAGGACAATGCAGATCCGTTCATTAGAACTCTTCGGGTCCTACCCCATAGCCAGCTTCCTACCCACCTAACTGTCGAGCAGTTAAGCCCTCAATCCTCCAACTTTCCTGTGAGAACACCATGGGATACCAGATCAAAGGCCTTTTGGAAGTCTAGGTATACAATACTGAGCTCCTCTTTCTTATCCAGTTGGCAAGTTACTTGGTTGTAGAAGGAGATGAGATTGGTAAAACAAGACCTGCCTGTGATGCAGTCATGCTGGCTGTCACTGTGAATCCAACCTTCTGCAAGCCTATTGCACATAGACTCCTTGATGAATTTTTTCAGAATTTTCCCAGGGATAGAATTAACCTATAGCTAACTGGCCTATAGCTGCCCAGGTCCTCTCTGCTCCCCTTTTTGAAGATGGGCAGAACATTGGTCCTCTTCCAGTCTTCAGGGACCTCCCCCAAGTGCCACAAGTTTTCAAAGTTTCACCAGAGGTTCTGCAGTGATGTTGGCCAACTCCTTTAGCACTTTTGGATGAAGTTCATGCAGCCCTGCCTACTTTTAAATGCCATCTGACTTTTCTAACTGATCACGCACCAGCTCAACATAACAGTAGGAAGGCAGTTATTCCCACTATGCCCATTCTGTACCCTATCTAGCATGGTTTTACCCTTATCCTGGTGAAATACCAAAGCAAAGCAGTTATTCAGGAGTTTAGTTTTCTCCTGAGCGTTGGTAACCAGCTGTCCTGAGTTGTTAAGCAGTGGCCCTATGCTTCCATTTGTTTTCCTCCTGTTCCCTTCATATCTAAAGAACGATTTCTTATTGTCCTTGATTTCTGTTGCTAATTTAAATTCAGTTGCTGCCTTAGCCTTTCTAATCTTCTCCCTACAAGTGCAGGCTCTTGTCATATAGTCCTCCTCAGGGACTGTCCCATGCTTCCATTATTTGTGTGCTTCTTTCTTCTTTTTCAATAGGACCATGATATCCCTATTAAGCCAAAAGGGCTTCCCAGCCCTTCTTCTACCTTTCCTCTGCATGGGAATGGACTTTTTTTGTGCTTCGAGGATCATGTCGTTAAGGAATGACCACTCATCATGCACTCCTTTCACTTTTGGTCCCTGGTCCTGCAGTGCTTCCCCTACTATTGCCCTGAACCTGTTAAAATTTGCTTTTTTGAAGTCCA
>NW_017728951.1:52991513-52998576 GCF_001723895.1 Crocodylus porosus
CAGATTGTCTCCTTTGAAAAACACCAAATCTAGGAGAGTGTTACCTCTGGCTGGTCCATGTGGCGGGCCAGTAGGAGGTGCTCCTGCACTGAGCCACCCATGTCACTGCACTCAACTGCCTTCCAGGCTACAAGTGCCTCCCTGGGGGTGCCTCACGTCTGTCCAACCCCTTTCCTAGAGCACATCCACTAGCCTGGGTGTAGCACCACCACCGCCTATGGTTTGGCCTGATCTTGACACTATGACCTGTGTGAAAAACAGGCCTAGTAGCCCTCGAAGGTACTTGACCCACTTCAAGAACTTGGGGTGCTTCCTTCAGACTGAAGCGCAAATAGTAGTCTCCCTTAGTCAGCCAAACCAAGGGGACCCCAAGGAATACTACAGCCACTCTTCCAATAAGTCTTCCATGCTAGGTACAAAGGAGAACTTTATTGGTTACAAGGAGTAGGTTTGGAATTGGGTACAGGATAAAGCAATATCAGAGAAATCCCACAGAGTAAACAGGGTGGCTGGGTAGCCTTTGATCACGCATCTGAGCTACTGCAAGTTATATATCTAGTTAGATCTCAGGTAGCTTACTCATGAGTATCATCCAGAGGCAGGTGAAGATTCCCTCTGGAGGCAGGCAGTTCATCGATAATGAGTTTCAAGAGAGACAGCAAATTTCAGATGGTCCAGCTATTCTCTTTCTGAGTTTTCATCATGGCTACTGCCCCTCCTCCTGGGTACTCCTTAACTTATATAGCCCTTATGACA
Source organism: Crocodylus porosus (assembly GCF_001723895.1). NCBI lineage: Eukaryota > Metazoa > Chordata > Crocodylia > Crocodylidae > Crocodylus > Crocodylus porosus. The sequence continues at coordinate 52,992,270 of NW_017728951.1, forward strand.
GCATTTACCTTGTCCAATGGAGACCAGCATCTGTTGAAATGCATCACTGGTTGCCAGGTAGATTAGCCTCCTCCCAGTCAGGTTGGCATTGCTTAGAACAATATGGAGCATAAGCCCCTCACCCAGGTATGTGGTGCCTGTCATGTAGGCAGAGTGAGCAGGTTTCCCCCCTCCCTCAGGAATGTATCCAGCTCAGGTTACCCAAAGAGATGAGATGTCTGCCCTCTGCAGGGTCCATATTAACCATATTGTCACAGAGCAGAGTTTCTGGGAAGAGACAGAGGTGGCATTCTGCCACAGCCTGTGCACTTCCTGAATCTGACTTAGCTGAGTGTTCTTCCCAAGAGATGTCTGGATAACTGAAGTCACCCATGATAGCCATGTTCCGTGTGCACATGGCTTTTGCCAGTACTCAAGAGAACTTCCAGCTGAGCTCCTCCCCATGGTTTGGTGGCCTGTAGTATGCATCTACAATTAGCTCTCTTGCCATTCTCCCCCCACTCATAGTTTGACCCAGAGGGTTTTGAGCTGCTCAACTTTGAAGCTGATGGCAGCCTCCAATGAGGTGTACTGCTCCCTCACATAAAGAGCTACACCTCCACCTTTCCCCATCCCCAGCAATATAAGTTTAAAGCCCTATCTAGCAGATAAGCCATCCTGGCCAAGAACAGGGACTAACCCCTATGCGTGAGGTGGGTGCTGTCCCTTCCTAGGAGTCCTCTCTCCCTGAAGTGTGCACTGTTGTTGAAGAAACCAAAGACCTCTCAGTAGCACCATCACTGGAGTAGTCAGTTCACTTCTTCAATGCCTCCTTCCCTCCTAGGTCTGTGGCATACAACCAGGAGCACAGAGGAAAAGACTACCTATGTCCCCAACTCCTTTAGCCCAGCCCACAGAACACTTTAGTCACTCATGACCCAGTGTATATTGCTCCTGGCTGTGCCATTTGTGCCCATGTGGATGAGAAGCATGGGGTAGTGGTTGGAGGGCTGGATGAACCTAGGGATTCTCTCCACAACATCCTGGAGGCAGCAGATCGCACAGGCTAGGGTGTCCGATGGCAGGAGTTGGGGTGTTGTAGAATACTTTTTCTTGTCATTTTTTTCCCACGCAGTTCTTATTTTATTGGAGAAGTATACACATCCTTTTAACTGTTTCTTTTTTCAGGTTTCTAGGCATCAACAGTTATTTTGAATGGACATCCAAAGGCACAAATAGAAAAAGTCAGTTGCTTAATTTACCGCAGGGAACAAAAATTAGGCAGCATTTAGTAGGACTTCAATTTACCAAAGCACTTGTGCTTAGTTTCATTCATGTGCTGCAAAACTATTCTGGATAAAGAACAATGATTTAAATAGGGATGGTGCTTAGCATGTGTTTTAAGTGCTTCAGTGAACAAGGTTTTGCATAGTTTGGGGCAATTTCTTCGCCCCCTTCATTTGTTATAGAGACATCCTTAACAAGGACTTGCTTGTTACTTAATTGGACTGTTACTACTGAAACAGCCTACTGCATCCAAGAATATTTCAAGATTTCTCCCATTACTCAAAGATTAATAAAGCCATAAATATAAATCTGATCATTCCCACTGGTTGTTGGTAATATTCAGCCCTCTCATTTGGATTTTCTGAATTTACAAATGTGACATATGAGTGATTTTTAAGTGGAACCTTTCATCTGTCACTCTCTTGAAGGCATGATACCAATTAGCAGTGTGATGTGCAAGGTTAGTATATATAGGGCACAGCCGTAAATTTTGAGTACAGCAGCCTTTTCAGCCTGGATTGAAGTGACACAACTTGATCATGTTTTACTATCTTTTGCTACTGTAACTGTTAAATGAGACTATAAAATGGGTCCACAAATGATTATTACTTTTTTTTTCCATCTCATGAGACTTGACTGCAGAAGTTTGGTGTGATATTTCTAGCAGATGAGCTTACATAGCAGTTTCCAACTTGACACATCTTTGACTCACTTGTTAAGGAAAAAAATAGGTAGCAACTTAATAGATACTTATGTTAGCACCAAGCCAAGCATTTACAATTTATGAGACTTAACTAGATCTAAGAGTTCCTTCTTAGACATTCTTAATTTTCTGCAAGGCTGTTTTTTATGTATGTTAAAAGTATATTTGCTCGATGATATGTCTCCCAGCTATTTTTCTTGATTATGAAAATATTGAGAAAAAAAATGTAATGCTTTGATATACTAAATCAACATATATAAGAAAGTAAAAATGACATGGCTAAATCTATAGGCTAGTCTACATGCATTCAACTGACCATGATGGAATACTTGTGTTCCTCACTGCTCAATGGAGTCTAAAATTGATGCATACGCAGAAACAACAAATTTGTATACTATAATATGTTTGTATGTGAAGGCCACAACTTTATTAAAAACAAGCACCCTTCTCCCTCCCCAAGTTAGTTATAAAGGTTGTTCCAGTTCAGAGTTCAACTCAGTACCAGTGGCACATCTACTGAGCTGGGCATGGCTCAGAGAACAATGCTACCTTTTACACCCACAGGCTTCCCAGGGATTATGGCTAGAAATTGAAGTCTCAGTTTATTTCTCTCATGTATGTAGGAAATAGGAGAAACATGAGTGGGAGAAATATCTTATACGAGATGTACTCCTTCTCATACAAACTTATGTATCTTACCCAAGCACCCCATGGACCTCACATCAGACTTTTTTTGGCACCTGCCAAACTTGTGCACACTAAACCTACAAACCAGACTTAGTGGATGCCAGATGGAAGAAAAAAAATGCACACAGCAATTTGTTCATTTTCCATCAGAGAAAAAAAATACCTACCTGAACCCAAACAAAACACTGATTAGACTAGCCCTTAGCATCCTAAGCTAAAAAAGAGCCAGGGTTGTAATAGGAAGCCCAAGGTGACTGCTTGCCACTGAAGTGCCAGCAGTAGTACTCTCCTCCCTATCTTCTCTTGAACTTCCTGTCTGGTGGTGACAGATATTCAGATGTATGTTCACTGCATGGGAATTGGGGTCATACATTGAGACTTAAATAGAAAGAAGCAATATATGCCTTGTAACACTCCCTTATGCAAAAACTGAAGAATATTAAAAGTGGGATCCAGGGAGGTGCATGTTTAAAATTGCAGTAGTTCCTCCCAGTCGGTATCTCCCTGCCCTGCTCCACCTCTCTCCCTTACTACAGGGGGAGAGATTCACCCCAGCTAACAAAGTGAACATTTATAAAAATCTGGCTATGCTAGGTCTAATTTTGTAACTTTTATTGAATGGATTTTCAGTTTAACAAACTGTGTTTTATGCTATGCAGTACGATGATATATTTATTCTTATGAAATAATAATAAGTTTGACAGATAAAAATGTTTATCAATAAGTTAATACAGCCACTGATCCAAAATGAAACATAAAAATAGTCCTTGAAGTAATTTGGTAATTGGTAATGTAAAATATGAAATCTCCTTGAGAGACTAGTGCTTGTAAAGGTGGTAGTCTTCTGCCATCTTACTAGATTCATATTTTACTTCATGATTAGGAGCAAAAAATATTCTCTGAGGTCACTCTCTTCTGGGTGTGTGAATAATGGGCATCAGCTAATATTGTAATAGCACTCAGCATTACAAAATTTTACCAACTTTGCACAGTGCCATGAAGAATCTTGGTAGTTGATCCAATGTTAACCATAACTTTGAGGTAAAGAGCAGAACACATCACATTTAGCACCATGCTTGATATACCAAACCCCAATCACGGCAGAGAACTTGATTCGTCTTGGTCTAAATTGTGATCTGTATCATATTCTTCATAACTCATATCTTTATAGTCAAGGTCAGCTATGGTCCATAAGACATCCTGATGAGAGATACAGTATCTTTCAGGGATAACTCATCAACAGAGAATGGTTTAGAAACAAAAAATATTTTTATTTTTTAGTTTCTTAATGAAGCAAACATTTGTCTTGTGTTTGGGTCTGATATGAAGTTTACTGTACAAATGCTCTCTTGCATATTCTGTGTTTTCTAATCCAAGAATAAAGATGTTTTTTCAGTGAAGCATACATTTATTAATTTCCAAATGTGTTATATGCTATTTCCCATTTCAACAGCCAATGCCTAAAGGAGTCATGTAGAAAGTAGCTAGCATTCATTCTGTTTTAGACTCTGTCATGTGAGGCAAGATGCAGTTGTCATTCTTAACTAAGGTGCCAATATTGAGTTGATTATGTTATTTAGATGGCATCCAAGTGCTTTGGTGACTGTCATTTATAATTAAAATCCCTACCACTTTTTCACTTTTCTTCCAATGACCAATTTAAGTAAATAAATAAATAAGGGTCAGAATCTGACACTTATTATAAAGACTATCCTATTCCAGGAATAGTCCCAATTAGATTATTATGGGTTTACGGTACTATTTAATGTGGATGTAGATAATCTGACCCTAAGGTCCTGTCTACATGTGCAGGTAAAGGCACAATGAGATCTAATGCATGATCCATACAATCACACCTCCTGCCATGCATATATGCAGAGAGCCATAAGACATATATGCATGGCAGGAGGTGTGATTGTTGGATCAATTATTAGATTAAATCACACCTGATTGTCAGTATAGGGGAAGCTCAATTCTGGACTGTCCCTGCATTGGCAATTAACAGGCTCTCATGGCTGGGAGCTCCCTTTGCTGATGGGGCTTCTAGTAGTATGGACCATATTTGGATGGGACAGAGAATCTCCAGACCTGATGGGCTGTAGCCGGGACTGAAAGCTCCCTCTACAGGTGTGGGAATCTCAGCCCCAATTGCTGTGGGGCACTACTGTGGTCTCTTAGCTGTGGGAGTGCATGGAGTGCCTCAGAGCTGGAAAACTGTAATGACTTGGAGATTGCAGCAGCTGTAATCTCCCAGGCACTGCCTGGAGTGCCTCCACATTCCTGTGGCTGGGAGACCACACTGGCTGCTTTTCTCTCAGCCCTGGGAGTGTGTTGTACACCCCAGAACCTGGGAGATTACAGCAGCTGAGGTCTCTAAGACTTAGGACTGCTTACAAGTACAAATTAAAATGAGTAGAAACCAACTATAAAGTTATTACATGTGTTTTAAGCAATAACTGTACAGCTGGTTTGACCTTTTTAAGGCACAATAATTAATTTACATGTGTAACCAGGCTAAATGTATTGAGAAATTAACCAGGTATAATAGATATAAACATGCAGAGTGGGCCTAAACTTACTTAGAGTGTACTAGAACAATAGGCATGTTGCTTCGTGTGCTGACATAAGAATGTTAAGATACAAGGATTGTTTAAGGCATGCTACCCTCTTGGCATGACAGAAAAAAACTTAAATTTAATGGCAAAGTAATTATTCACGGTTTGTTAAGACAAAGAATGAGAAGTTGTAGTTTTAAAGCCTGGTAAAGTACAGAAGGCTCTATAAACCTGGAAAAAAATGAGTGGTATTTTATATAATTGCATAAAACCACTATTTTTAGTGGATTTTTTTTCTTCTTTTTAAAACATTTACTTTTAAAATCTGTTTATTTTGTCCTTAAACTTAACAGGAAAAACTTTTCTTTTTTAATTCAGACTATTTATATCACCCATTATTTTACAACAAGATTTGGATTCCATAATTTCTCCAGTATTTACAAATGTGCAAGTGTATGATGCTTTCGTGACAACATTTCCATTTGATTTTATGTCTTGAAATTAACCTTCTACTACCGCATGCGTATGTTTGTCATTTATCCCCTTTTTCTCAGGTGCAAAGAAGGCTACCAAGGAGTCCGCTGTGACCAATTTTTGCCGAAAACCGACTCAATCTTGTCAGATCCAAGTATGTCAAATATTTTTCTTCTGTCTTTATCATGCGCTGGAGGCAGCTCTTATTAAGAGAGATGACCCTTTGCTATTGTCAGAGATTTTATTGAAGCTCATTTCAATCATTTCTAAAGAATGGTATCCCTTCTATAAATCTTGCTGGTCAGGTCATTTTTGTTGGAACATAAGCATTTGTCCCAATAACTTTAAAAAAAAAAAGAATTTTTAAAGGGACCCCGTAGTTCCATTTACCTCAGTGGGGCTGACCCATAACAATTCGGGATCCATCCCATACATTTCTAGCTTTCTGGCTTGTACCACTAATGAACTTACATGATTTAATAGGATGAAAAAAGCATCAATTGTGAAGTGGTCCCTTTTAAAAAAATATTTATTAAAGTTTAATTAAATTAAATATTTAGTAAAATATAGACTCTTTTTTTTATTTCTTCCAATTGTACAAGCCTTGAATTTTTCCTCTTGT
>NW_017728951.1:53000480-53017381 GCF_001723895.1 Crocodylus porosus
AAAATAGGTTGGCTCCTAATATGCGTATGTTTCTGTGTTGACTGACATTGACCCTGTCCCAGTTGATTTATCTGGGTTGGAAGCACTAAACATAGAAGGAAGTGATCACATCTTTATTGATTAAGTCTTCCCCTACAATAAGTATTTTATATAAAGCCTCTCAGGAAGAGAGCTGGAGACCTTTTGCATGTTTTCTCAGGATAATATCAATCCTATTTGGAATTATTTTTTTCAGATCTGCATTTTCAGAAAATTATGTTAGCTCTATGTGTTAATAAGCTGTTGTTACTGCTGCCCATACATGTTTCCATAAACTTGTGAGACACTACTACTAGTAAATAATAAAAATAACACTGATGACAATTATAATAGATGGAAGCAAAATTTGGGCCTTAAATGTCTGGCTACCAATAAATGGCAACACTATGTCTTAATCTCTCGATAACTGTTTTTATTCTCAGGACATTTGACATTTTTGTGTCTTTTAAAACAAGTATGCCAAATGTACTTTTGCTGCCTTTCATCGCAGGTTTTACCTTAATTCTATTATATATGTGTATAAATCCTTTCTTGCAGCTTACGTGAAGGGCAGAGTAGAGAGAGGATTTATGGTTTTTCACCTCCATAATAATGGCTTATGGCGCAGTATCTTCCCCAGCAGTAAGAGTATTAAGTGAAAGATAAACCATGCTGGTTTAAACCATCTTTTCACCATTGTAGTTCAGCTTCTCCTTACCTTGGGACAAGTATGTGCACATGAGTAGTTAAGGTAGAATAGTTGATTGTTGAAAAAGCCCTGCCCCTTGTATCCTACCATGTGAATTCTTGTACTCCAAACTAATACACAAGCAGCCCACCGGGACCCTGCATTAAAACTTCTCCAGCCCCCAAGTTGCACTGGAACCAGTCAAAGTTGGGACAATTGTAATTCAATGCAAAAAGCCAAACTCCTAGGTGCTAACTGGAAGGTTGTGAGGGAAGCTACAGGAGTTTGGTATTTTGCAATGTAGAAGGGAATTCCTTTCAGATCCTCAATAGTCTCTGGGATAACCAGGGATCCAGTCAACAGGTTAAAGGTGAGACTAAAACAGAGAACCTAAGTAGCCAAAGTAAGAGCCAATCATTCAGTCTCAGTGTCAATCATTCACTCCTACCAACCAATCATTCACTCCCACTCAGCCAATCATTCACTTCCACCATCATCAATACTTGGCAAGTCAGATCTCTGTGGTCTTGGCTTCAGATATGAAATTCCCTTCCTTTTCCTCTATCCTAGGAGTAAGAAATGAAAAAGGATAAAGGGAAAAGGCAGAAGATACTACACTTACATATGAAAGGAAAGGTGAGGTGGAAGTGTGGAACACTGCCTTGGAGGGTCCCCTCCATAATATAAGTGCCTCCACTGTTAAAAAACCACAAGTATCTTTAGCAAATTGGTAAAGCTGTTTTCAACAGTATAAGCACAATTCTCCATTTGCCTACACAAAGTAGGTTTATGTGCATGAGTTTGTCCCGTGTGAATTCACAGGGGTTAGAGATGTGCAGTATCTCTTATAATTCATGGGGATAACAAGTGGCTGGGCTATCTATCACTTTAATAGTTTCAAGGAATAAATATGAAGATATATATATTTTTTAATTTATGTTTTACTATTCCATAAACAGCAGGTAAATGCTGTGGTAATAAAGTTATTCCTCTGTCAGTTTTCTATACTATGGAAAACTTATTTTAAAACTTCTTTATTGGTTTGTTTTGTAACTGGAAGTAAATCAAGTAACTGTGGACTTCCTTTTTCTTTATTCTAATTTAGCATTAGAATTTACTTTTCCATTTGTCCTTTGCATGCTTTTTTAAAAGAATTAGCTAGACAAACAGTGTAATACGTTTTAAGTTTCACAATGTGCAGTATGAATTTTAAGTTTGACACATTATCACAATAAAACAAGAATTCTGTGAAGGAACAAGTAAAAAAAAAATCATTTTAACTACAAGTGTGTCTAGTTTTTAAGTTATGACCCAAATTATGAATGCAGTCCCACTTGTTCCAAAAACACAATTTAGAAGTATTTTTCTTATTTGGATAAAACAGAAAGTGAGGAATCCTGGTTTGTTTTTGTGTTCTTTCTTATCTTTATTTGACACAGATTCTTAAGTCTCAGTTACAATGTAAATGCCAGATACTGGTAGGTAACCTTGTTCACAATAAATAGTATTTTACTGCTTGAGCTTAGTCCACTGAATTCAAACTGAAATGAAGGCAGAAGTGAACAGAGCTACTCAAGGAATAAGCAATTACTTAATGTTAGAAAGGTCATCACTTCTGTTCTAAATTAATACATTTGTCCTAGAAACAGGAACACAAGACTGGAAGAAGCCTCCTTAGTCATTGTTTAAGAACCTTTCTATCACAGACAACCACATCATATAGTCACATTCATGAATGTATCGACTGCCAATGGGAAGCTACTCCAGAGCCTCATTTATCTGATAGTTAGCATCTCATTTTTAATTTCCAGCTTCAATTTCTTTTTCATGGCCAGAATATGACATTGTATCAGGTTCTGAGACCGTAGTCTCCATGATAATATGGCATCAGGATTTTATCACTGAGTTTGGCTGGGCCAGTTTTTTGCATGTTGTCTAGACCAAAAGTCAGCTGTGTTTTCTAGCACTGGGCCAGAAGAACCCAGCTTAGGTTTGAGGTGGGCTGGTGCTAGAACCTGGAGCTGTCATCATAGCTTCTTGTCCCCACTGCTCAGCTGTGGCATTGTTGAGGCCCTCTGGCTCTGCAGGTTGTATCCAATGGCTCTGTATGTTGGATCCAAGTCACAGGCCAGAGTTGCCAATACCTGCTCTAGGTGACTATCAAGAGAGAAACCCCTCTTCCATATTAAGGAGCTGTTTAAAAAATAAATGGATATTTTAACATTATTAGAAAAAAATGTCAGATGTCTTTGGCTCCCATAAAATGAGCATGTGAAACTATTCAGATGGACATTCTTGCAGTAGTATAGCTCTAAGGCTAGAAAAACTAGTATGACTATCTGCGTTGGCTTAAATAGAAATGCATCCTGATTCAATCCTGTAACTTCTAGTTAAGTTAGAGCACATTGTTTTTAGATGCACTCACACTTGATTTACCAAAATCAAGAGCTGGAGAATTCATTATACTCAATGCAATCTGTTCAATGATTCTGCATGCTTCCTGTTAAGTGTTTATCTCATTTCTAGTCTTAATCGTTTTTAGCTTTATTTTCTATCTGTTCTTAATGTCAGATCTTTGGATCAAATTATCTCATGCATTTGTTTGCTAGATTTAAATCTTCTATTATCAGAAATCTGTCCACATAGTTACAGAGTGTGATCAAATTACTTTTAGGCCTTTGTCAAGGTGAACAGTCTAGCTGAACTGCTGGCCCTTCTTGGAGTCTGAGTATTGCCCTCTCACAGGATGTCATGGCTAAGACCTTTAACTCTCCTAGGTAAAGAAAAAGAATTAGATATAATATTTATCCACTCTTCAACCAAGTTCTCGGTTAAAGCCCTCTGGGTACCATCATAATTACTTTAGCTGGTCCCAATGGCTTTTAACCTTGCAAAGGTTTGTCTCTTGGAGCCTATAACAGCAGGTGATTGCATTGACTCAAAAACAGTATCTTCAAAAAAAAATCATACTTTGCCCAAAGTTATAAAGCCTACATGATTTAAGGATAAAACAAAACAAAGAAAGTGTTCTTATTCTCTCATACATTTAATCTCACTGTTTAATTGTACTCAGGCAGATCTGATGCATTTCTTCTCTCAAAGTTGAGAAAAATAGCCTTTACTACCTGCAACATGCTCCCTTTGATTGCATACTTGAGCTCTAATGGTCTGGGAGAATTCTCCTGGGTTTATCATCCTGGTAGAATAATGTACCCAAGATGTTTGAATGCCGAGCCACTGTACAGCCATGGGCCATGCCCCTATGCACACATCTCAGTGTACTCTGCAGGCTCCCAGTCTGCCTGGAGACAGATGACAGTGATGCACCAGGCAGCCTTGAGTGGCTGACGCAGACTGCCTCACAGACTGTCTCCCTGCTGCACAATGTGGGAACTGAGAAGGGGTCACTGTTCTGCTCCCTGCTCAGCTGGAGCAGTTGAATCCAAACCAAGTGAGATCTCCCTAGACCTGGAGAGGGGAGCAGCTAGGAGGAAAGCAGTCTGGGATTCTGGAGAACTGTGCTGCAGATTGTCTTAGAAGGTACATGCAAAGGAATTTGTTATTCCAGAAGCCATTTATACCTGGTTGTTCCTCGGCTATTTTTCTCTTAGTGTGGCCATTTTTGTTCTAGAAGAAAAACCCTGAATATCTGTACACTTGTGGTTTCTACTGGGAGAGCAGTAGAAATGGAATGTCTGTACATGGCCTTTGTCTGTGCCACATAAGTCCCTTTCTTTTCCTACGTTGTTTGAGATTTGTGGCTCATTTTATGCCTGAGCTTAGCCTTTGGAAGGCTAAGCCATTCTAACCCTGGCTGTATCCAGCCATTGTTATCTTAGCTCTTTTGAAATAGCTGAACCTGACTTATCTATCTATGCCACTGGTTTACCTTTTCTGCATAATTCTTTAGCAACCTCTTTGAAGTCTCCTTTCATTTAACTCAATGCATTCAGGCTGGTAGAAAAACAAAACTAACTAAACAAAGAGAATTATAGATAGCATTCATCCAGGGAAAACCTAAGTTTTTACAGTCTGTCTTGGATCAGTTCAGTTCAACAAAATAGTCTTGCATAGTAAACAGGACCTTCGGACATCATAATTCATTTTTGTAGCTTCTGTCCAGTTTGTCAACACCCTTCTTAAAGTTTGGACACTAGGACAGGACACAGTACTGCAGTAATTTCCCTTTCTTATTTAAGGACTACTCAATATTTTCTTAAATACTGCATCATGCTCACATTAAGTTGGTCATTCACTCTGTAAGTTCTTCTCCGAGCTGCTGCTTTCCACACAATTCCATCTCATAAACAACAACCTGCATTCTTTGGCCAGGTGTAGACAAAATGAGGGGCATGTGTCCATGACACTTTAAAGCAGGTTAAATGCTTTTGCACCGCTTTAATGGTTTTGGTGTTTGCACACATTGGCAGCATATTGCACAGTAATTCCAGCCGGTGTAGCAAATTCAGCAGTGTAATGTGAAAAGCACTCTGGGATTCTGGGACTCTGGGATAAATGTCTTGGGGCACGGCAAACTAAAACCCCTCTGAGAAGTTTAAGTTTGCTGCCCTACAGCCACAGAATGAAGCACTGGGCTCATTGCAGCTCAGGGGCTCTGGTGGAAGCTTGTGCAGGCAGCTTGGCAGCAGCCTGGGAAGGCAGGCTCCACCCAAGATCTCTTGTTTTTCCCCTGGAGCCTGGCTGCCTGCCTGAGCTGCACAGGGCCCCGGTGCTTCCCTCCATAGCTGTGGTGCCTCCCAGGACCACCTGAGCTGGGTCCCTGTGGGCAGATGCTGTCTGGGGGCAGGGGGTGCCACCACTGCTGTGGAGGAAAGCACCAGCCCCTCCATAGTCCAGGGACTGCTCTGCCGACCGGCAGATTGCCCTCCCCTCCCCACTGCCAGAGAGGCAAGTAAGTTTGGGTGTGTACACAACACGGGGGTTTAAGGGGCCCTAAATTGAAGTGGTATTTCACAGCTTCAATTTAGGGCTCCCATTTCATCTACACGGCCTTCATTCATAGATCCATGACACTGTGTTTGTCTGTATTAATATCTTTGTTCTTTGAATGATGCCTGTCTAACCAAGCAGCCCAGCTTACTCTGTCAACCTGACCAATCCTTATGAAAACCTACTTCTACACCAGTTTTATGTCATTTGCAAATTTTATAAGCAATTAATTACATGCTGTTAAAGGTAATTGATAAAAGTACTGAAAACAATTGGGCCAAATATAAATCCCTTTGGGATCCCAATAGAAGCTCTCTCTTGGGTGACTTCTTTCCTGTTTACAATTACTTTTTTGAAATCTGCCAGTCAGCCAGTTTAAAAACCATTATACATATGCTTTATTGATTTGATAGTGCTGATTTTTAGTCAGACTGTCATGTGCTTCAAAATTAAGTGCACTACAAAGTCTGACTCCCAGATTTTTGAAGTTTGATATTAGTCCATTCTGCATTACAATGTGTAACTGATTTAGGATCCTCAGTTTCATTGAAAGTTACTTTAGACAATGAGAATTAGGCAGCCAAGGTAGCTATTCTGAAGGTCTAAGTGTAAATATCTTAGATCAATGCAGTTACCAATCAAATTTCTATAATAATTATAATAATAAAACAAAACTATGGACGTTTGTTTGACTTCCAGGGGCTATTTTGTATAAAATCATATTTATTAATTTTAATTATGCTACTATCTTTTTTCCCCCTGATTGCATTGAACTTTCCATGACTTTGACTGGGATCTATGTCAAAACTAACTGGCTATTAAGCTACCCTGTTTATTGTGTTTAAATATTGGCACTGTGTTTGCTTTTTTCCAGTTCATTGTAACTTCCTCTGCAGTCCAAAATTTATTATATATCAATATTGATGATTCAGAGAATGCTTCAGCCAAGTTTTTCATGCAGGCTATCCGGTTCAGCAAATTTAAACATATTTAAGAACATACGATTGGAAGTCGCCACCTGGGTCATTTGGACCAGTCTTATTCTATCACAGGAAACCATGTAACGGAATTCCTTTAATAATTTGTTACATGCTAAAACAAATTAGGTTTCTTGCTTCCATTGTTTTTTTGCCTAATAACTTGTCTGTTTATTGTTGGATTGAAAAGTACTCATTTCATTATTACAAATTCTGAATACATCACACAACTTCTTTCAAAACAGAACAGAAATACTTAGTGAAAATTTTTGCCGTTTTAGCATCATTTTTAGCAGTTTTCATTTATATTACATTTTCATTTAAGGTCAAGCTGTCATTCACTAACTGAATCTTGATTCATCTGCAGTATAATTCTTAGTTATATAACAGGCTGGCTCTAACTGATGTGCCTTTGGGCTATCTCTTGGGCTTTTTGAAGTCGTTCCCAGAATTCCCCAGCCCCTTGGGACAGGGACGGATCCATCTGCTTTCGGGTCCATTCTTTGCAAATAAGGTCCAGCAACCCTCGTGGACTATGCCCATACACTAGTTCAAATGGGGCAAACCCCGTGGAGGCCTGGGGGGGCCTCTCTCACTGCAAATAGTAACGGGTCCAACAGGGCGTCCCATTCCCAAGGGTCTTCTTGTATGCAGGCATGGTGCATACCTTTAAGGATACGATTAAATCTCTCTACTAGCCCGTCTGTCTGGGGATGATATACTGAGGTGCATAATTGTTTGATCTTTAGTATACCTGGCAGACTCCTTTTAACACTTTAAACATAATTTTTTTTTCCTGGTCTGTTAAGATTTCTCGGGGTATGCCCACCCAGGCAATCCATCGCAATAAGACCATAACTATGACTGTGGCCATCACTGATCTTAATGGCACTGCCTCTGGGAACCTGGTTGCATAATCTATAATTACCAGTATAAACTGGTATCTGGCCTGGCTACATGGGAAGGGCCCCACTATGTCTAAGGCGATCCAGTTGAACGGGTATCCGATCAGGGGCAGGGCCACCAAGGGAACTCTTGCTGGCTTTACCACCCCACGCCCCCCTCCATCTTCTGACATTCAGGGCATTCTGTGCAGAATTTTTCTGACATCTTATATATGCCTGGCTAAAAAACTCTTTGCAGGAGTCTGGCCTCTATCTTATCACGCCCCAGATGTCCACCCATAGGCAAGGTATGGGCGACCAGTAACAACCCTCTCCACTACTTCCGGGGCACCAGGAGCTGTGCTGTCTCTCCCCCTCTTCCTGACTTTCCACCCAATAGAGTAAGCCTCTTCTTACCTCGTAGCATGGAGTGCGGGGAGGTCATGGAGTTGCCCGTGCTGCTCCCTCCCTCTCTTCCTGCTGGGCTTTCCATAAGTTCTGGAAGCAGGGTTCATCCCATTGTTCTTGACAAAAGTTACCTTCCTCCGTCATCCAATCTAAGTCCAAGTCTTCTTCTATGCCCCCAAAACAAAGGGTCTGGAGTCTTCCTTCTCCCTTCCTGTGTTCATTGGGCATCTGGCATCGTACTACCTTGCCCAAATACAGCCAATCCATCCCCAACAGCATTGGACAGGGCAGGGATTTGGCTACCCCCACCCGGATTTCTTCTGTCTTTCCCAATACAGACAGTTCCAGTCTTTTCCATGGGTAGGTGTAGACTGCGCCGTGCATACATATCATGGATACTGGTGTGCTGGGGCTCCCTAGATGCGAAGGTACCAAATCACCCCATACCATGGTTTGGTAGCATCCTGTATTTACTATAGCTGGGATAATTGTGTCCCCAACTCGCACTTCCATTACTGGCTTGTTCCTCTGACCTGGGCCCTGATGGCAGCTGAAACTGCAGTCCAACCTCTCATCATGCTTTTACATTCCCGGACCGAGGTCCCAGGCCGTCCCCGGGCAGAAGCGGAAAATGTGGCCTTTTTCCTCACATTGGTAGCATCTTACTTCTGGGTAACCTCCTGTGCCCATTTCTCTTTGGATAGACTCTCCCCGTTGCGGAGGGATTGTGTTGTTTGGTTTGGTGGCCGGAGCAGGCCCACTGTTCCTCTCTTTCCAGGGTACTTCTCTTTCTGCTTCCGCAGTGGCATGGTCTTCTGCCAAGAGGAGTGCCTCCTTGACTGTCTTAGGTTGATGGCACCAGACCCAGCGTTGGGTACCACCTGTGAGGTCTGTTACAGATTGTTTGAGCACTATTTTATCTACTAACTCCTGAGACGTGTGCTTCTCCAGTCTTAGCCGTCGGTCTGCTAGGTCCCTGAGTGACTGAACTGTCAGTCATGGTCGGCTCCCTTCGGGTCCCTTCTTGGGCCGGAACTTACACTTGTATGTTTCCTGGGAGATCTCTAATTGGTATAGTATTGCAATTTTCACCTTCTCATAATCTCAGAATTCAGTCCTATTGAGGGCTCGATATGCAGCCTGGGCTGGGCCAATGAGTAGGGGCCCCAATTTTACAGCCCAACCCTCTGGATCCCATTTTTCTATCATTGCCACCCATTTGAATGCCTCTAAGTAGGCCTCCGCATCATCCTTCTTCATCATCCAGGGCAGTCCTGGCCCGACCCCCTCTCGTACGCTGAAGATCTGCATGGCAGCAGTCTGCTCACACAGGTCCTGCTGCTGGGCCTACAGCTGCATCTCCTGGATCCGCGTTCTCACCATTTCTTCTAATTGAGCCTGTTGTCCATTGGAGAAGTCTCAGCATGAGGTTCTGCATCTGTTGCACATCTGCTGGCACCTGAGCCTCCATAACATCCCGCCCACCATGTGAGTTCCCGGTCAATGTACCACTTTGTCAGCAGGTCCGTTGAGTACCCGCTCTATCCTTGTGTTTCCCCCTTGCCACGACTTGGATCTTAAAGAATTGAAATAGGGAGGAAGTGGTTGTTACAAGAGGAAGTACCACGTTGAAATAAACTTAGTTTTCTCCTTTTTTGCTTTTATTCAGTGGTTTGCAGGTGTTAACAGGGAACTCCCCTCTTGGGAGGAGATCAAAGTCCGAATGGTTAATCTTGGGGTCTCCCGCCTCCAGGCCAGCCCCCGTTCTAGGGTTACAGTTTAGGAAAGCCACGCTGCCTTCATCCAATTACTCTATTAGGAGTTTGTTACAGCTGCGGTTAGTCCTCTCCTGGCTGCTAAGAAGCCAATTAGTGGCTTGTTACAGCTGCTGCCTGCAGCTTTCTCTTGGCAGAGCCGGCGTGCAGACTCCGTGGCTCTCCCTTGATTTCCCAGACCTCAGTGCTGTGTTCCCCTTTGAGGCATCCTAGAGTCCCCCAGACCCTCCCAGGGGTCTGTGTTGGAGTCCTTCCCCCTCTTGTCACCTCTTCAACTCACCAGAGCCTCCCCGAACTTTGATAGCAGTGTCTGCTCCCATCTGCGGCATGGCTCCACTCCTCTCGTTACTTACCACCGTCCCTGTAGTATCCAGGTCAGTTGGTGTCTGGGCTTCAGGATCCTTTTGCCCCTTCTGATCCTGGGTCAGGTCCCACTTCCCAGCTTCTTCACTCTGGGTCTCTCTCTTGCAGCTCCTCTCGGTGCTTCCACTCCGGTGCCTGAAGGTATCCCTCCTCCTCTTCCTCTCAGTTTTATCCTCTGGAGTCTAGTTGCCGTTGGCTCCTTAAGGCCGGGGGCCCACCCTCCTCATGGTGTAATTTCCGGTTGCTCCCATTCCCTTAGCAACAGGTTCTCAATGGGGACCCTGTTACAGTCTTGTAAGGGACTGAATATGAGTTACCTTCTATGTACTATGAGTAAAAACTGGAAAGGAATCTGAAAGTGTAAGAGAGACACAGTGAAGGAAATAAAGGTAGAGAGAAAACAAAAGAGAGATAAGCAGAGCAATGTAGGGTCAGAATTGAGACTGTAAAAGGAATATGAAGGACCATATGAGAAGTGTATGAAGCAAATGTGAGAAGCAAGATTACAGCAGGGAGAGAGTGCAACAAAAATAGGAATACATGAAGACAGAGTTCTGTCTGAATTCTACAGTTCACCGAAACCTTGAAATAAAACTATAGGCCATCTGAGATCTATGTCTGTAGCTGATTTATGTGGCTTGGCTTGATCTAAAAGAGGTGGCAAATAATTCCATTGTGGAAAAGTTACTGTTTGTAGAATCAAAGCCACACAGTGTAAAAAATGAACTGATAGAACACCTGCAAAATCACAATTATTTCTCTGACCAAATCAGTGTTTTTATTAAGAATGGTGGTTGGTGGCCCATCATCCATCAGATTATAAACCTGAAGGATCACTGGGGTAAAAGGGCATAAATATAAAATGTTTGATTAAACAGTAATATTCCAGAGGTACTAGGATTGTAAATAAATGTAGTGTACTAAACTAATCAAGTGGAGACCTTGAAAATAACAAGACAAGGTGATGTGATAAATATGGGGCAAGTAGGTCTGATGGACTTCAGTTAGCCATAATGGCACTTTATATGTGTTCTGGGGGTGGCGGGGATGCACTTTAATTAGAGTGGCTCTGAGAGATGCTGTAATTAAAGCACCACAGCATCTCGTGTATTAGCAACCCTGCACTCCAAAATAGCAGTGGAGATGCTTGAACTAAAGCCCGTTCAAGGAGCTTTAGTTAAAGTGCACCCACCACCACTTTGAAGCATGGGAACTCTAATACACGAGACATGGAGGCTGGCTGGAGCACAGTAATTACTGTGCCCCAGCAGACTCAATTACTCAAGTTTTCTCTAACATGCTGTAACTACCATGCATCAGAGTAGCCCCGCAGCATGTGTACAGGTATCCAATGTTTAGGGTGTCCCTGAGGTAAATAGGCAAGTTTCCTAAATAGTTGGAAAGCCCCATGGGCAAAACATATATTAAAAGAAAGAAAGAAATCAGATGAGAAAATGAGAAGTCAATCAAGGCAGGGTGTAACTTTGGAAAAATTACTGAAATTGCCAATAGGCAAGAAAGGGTTCATTGCACTGAAATGTACTATTCAACTCGAGTCAGTCAGTTTCTCACTGAGACTTGGAAGTGATGGATAAGAGGATGTTTTGGAGAAAAAAATGGAGGTGGAAAGAGACAAGATCCAGAAGAAAAAAAAATACAGAAGTATTGAATCTTCAAAAGAAAAGGAAATGGTTGGAGTTTATTCTACAGAACTGCAACTTTGTAAGATCGATTTTTTGCCATAGCCAGTACATCCCTGCATTCAATAGCATATCTGGGGTGGAGGGGATGTTAACAGGTCACCAAGTGTGGCTCCCAGGAAGCCTGTGCCATGGGTTTGCTGACATGGGACCTGATACTGCTACAGCAGTGCCAGTGGTAGTGACAGCAGCTGCCTTCAGTGTGCAGAGAGCTCCCTCCCGCCCATCCCTGCCATCTACAATGATTGGCATACCCTGCCTCCCACTGCCCCAGGTGCTGAATGACCTCACTATGCTTTTGATCTCTACCTAGTTAATGTTCTTCAGTAGAGGGGGCGGGAGGACCATGGAGAGGAGAATGCCTTTTAAATTAGTAACAAGCTGCAGGGCTTCTGTCCTGGCTTGTGAAGTCAGTGAGAAAGCAAATGAAAGAACAAATTCCAAACCTGATTAAAAGTAAATTGTGCTTGTTACTTTTCCATGGAATAAGAGGCATTTTTTCTCATATTTTCATAATCAGGTTCCCTGCCATGGATGATATGAGTCTCAAAGATGGTATGAACGGCTTCAGGACTTTTTGTTGTTTGGTATAGGGTTTGTTCCTTCATATTTGTTTCTCAATATTTATTTTGGTTTTGAATCATGATGGTTTATATTCACTGTCTATTTTCAGTTTTGATGTTAAAAAAAAACAACCTTGAACTCCACTAAAATATTAGAGTTATCTATATTTATACTAAAAGCCATGTAAAAATAAATTAACCTTTCGCTTGAAAGGAAAAGAAAACTATGGTAAGTTATATATTTGTAGCAGATACTTTATACAGTGCTGCTGTGTGGTGTATGCATGAAATTGAATGAAAGAATTGATTGAATAAAGCATGTTGCATTTTAATAAACAGTTCTTCCAAGATTTAAGCAAGGTTTTGCATTTTAGCATATCACTTGGTGAATCAGTACAAAGTAAACACAAGAGGGCAGAGCAGAATGCCTCTTAGAACTTCTAGTATGGAAAGACTGCAATGGCTAGAACAATGATTCTCAACCAAAACCCCACAGGACTGGGGGGTGGGGGGTGGAGTGAGGAGGAGGCATGCCTTGAGATCCTTTCAAGGATTTCATAGGGTGTCATGCAATGTAATTCTGTTAGGTGGGCAAAGAAAATTCACAAGATAGACCCAGAGATTTCAAATCCATCGTGTTAAAAACATTCTGATTCTCTACATGGTATTTCTGAGTTCTTTTCAACAGAATAATTGCTCTAGTATTTTTCTGTAGTCAAAAAATGAGTGAAAAGTAAGAGCTGGCATTTTCTGTGGGTGCTCTGATTCTAGCAAGGGGTGTATTAAGTCTAAAGAAGTTGAGAACCACTTGCCTAGAATGACTCTTTTCAAGTGCTGATTACATTTCCTCCTTCCCACAGCTGGCCTATATATATATATCCATCAAATGTGGGAGAGGTTGTGGAATCTAACATGTCTTTTTTGGTTGTTTTCAAAATTTGGGACCTGGAACTGTATACAGAATTGTAGGACTCTGTGGGTATATCTATATAGGGGTAATTCACAACCAACGTGATGCACAATATTAGCACTGATGGGTAGGGGCTAGTGATGTGGGTCTGGTATGCATGGTTGATACCCCAAAGGTCACAAGTTTGAGGCCACAGCAGAAGCACTCAGGATACAGCCCTGTCAGATTCCAACAAATCTGAAAATCTGCTAAATATGTTATCACAAAGGGTATGAAAAAGGAAGGAAGTGCTGATAGGTGTACAAACACTTCCTACATATGATTCACAAGACAAACTGACCTCATGGTCTTTCTCATTTTTCTGTTTCAGAATTAATAGTTATCCATAGTAAAAAAAATTACTGAAAGATAAAAGCTGGGATTTTTTAAGGGGTATCTTCAGTCTAATGAGGTTGAGATTCACTGCTATACAACATAATAGAGCATCATTTGGAAATATCAGTGATGTCTCCAAATGAGATATTAAATTGACATCATGCAGTGACGTACAGATATATTAGAACCAGCATAGCTGTGTTACTGTGCTGCTCTGGCAGGGATAATTAACTAATTAGCTTAGGCAGAACTTTATAATGGCAGAGATATACTGCTTCCAAATCCAGAGTAAGCTGAATTTGATTTCAGTTAGGGCATCTCTTTCCCTGTGCCTGGTTTTGTACCCTTAATTTAAGTCTTTTTCTTTTGATGACAGGCACATGTCTAGTGTTTATTATACAATGATCACAACGGATGGCTGTGAATAGAAGGCGTAGTATTACATAAGGCACTCAGTTGTGAAAACCTTAGTCACATTGGCACGGGTGTACTTTCACAAGTAGTTCAGATTTCAGCATGTCCAAAGAGAGGCAGATCAGTACATTAGGTAAATAGAACAGGCTTTAAGGCCAGGTACTGGCATTACACTTTTACCAGTATAAGTGATCAGAAACTGGTCTATACTCAGAACAGAAATTTGGTACACAAAACTGGTGTATACCCATAAAAGAACAGAAGTTTAGCATACATAGATTGGTTTTAAAATGGTGGAAGCCAGTATATGGTTTGCCCCCACCTCCCCCCCAGGACGAATGTGTGTTCTGTTCACTAGTGATCTAAACTATGCCACTTACAGAAAACCGCATAACTTAGATCGATTCTGCCTCAGGATTTTTAAATGTCTGTACCTAGTCTAGACGTGTTTTGTAGCACTTGGAGAATTTATTTGGAATGTTGTAAAAACCATGCCAGTGATTAGGTTAAGAATGTTATCCATATTTGTTACACCAGCTTCTGTCCTATAGGTTAGCCATTCAGCCACTGAGAAATGCTACCATTTTGCTTTCCCTCAATGATTTGTCCAAGTTTCTTGAGATGTTAAGTGCTTTAGTAGTGGCTGATGGGTTATTGATTTCACAAATGGTATGGACATATGAACCAAGTTACACATTTACATCATGTAAATCATCCTATGTGACTTGCTCACATGCACACTCTTACCCAATGTTAAAGAAAGATTCCCCATATTAACCCAAAAAGGCTTCACCCTCCTTTCACTGAAATATTGCAGTTTCATCACTGTGGTTCACCTGTATGGTAATTTCTTCTGTTGTTACCACAAGCCTTGTATTCATTTACCATCCTTTTTTACACTACTATCATCATGCATCAGAATATCTGTTATCTTAAGGGGTAAGTTATCATGCATTAGCTTTGATTTACTGTAGGAATGGAGGATGCATATGAGCTGTTACCACAGAAGAACTGATGCACTATAAATCTTTGTCGTTCTTTACCTTGTAGTACCTTGTTTGTGTGCCTGTACTGCAAAATGTTCTATAATATAGCAGCATCTTAATCACTGACAGCATGAAAATGTGGAAGAAAATCTACACCTATTTGTCACTTTTGACTGATGTTGTATACTGGACTGCATACTGCACCTAAATCATAAACAGTGTGTCTTATCTTTTGATTCCAATCCCTTTCTATAAGTAAAGTCAGTACTAACCCAGGGTAGATTTGTACAGCATCTGATGATGTAAGCCAATGCTTACAAAAGCTTATATATTCATAACTGGTTGGACATTGTATTCAATGAGTAGTCATCAATGGGTGAACGTTTAGTTGGGAGAAGGTATCAAGTGGTCAGTCCTGTGTTGGGTAGTGTTCAACATGTTCATTAATGATTAAAGTAATGGGATAGAGTGCACACTTGGCAAATTTCTGAATGACCCGAATAGACTGCAGAAATGGTCTGCAAGCAGTCATATAAGAATTCAGCAAGGACAAATGCAGATCACTCTTGGGATGGAATAACTGCATGCACAGAAATGGACTGAGGAATGACTGCCTAGACTTCAGTAATGCAGAGAAGGACCTGGGGGGTTCCAGTACACCATAAGTTGAATATGACCCAGCTGTGTGTTCTTGCTGCCAGAAAGGCTAACAGCATCCTGGGTTGTGTTAACAGGCATGTCACTTTACAAATCAAGGGAAGTATATTTTTATTCTAATTGGAATTGGTGAGGCTTGAGTTGGAATACCATGGCCAGTTTTGGGGCCCAGACTTTAAGAAAGATGTGAACAATTTGGAAAGTGTCCAGGACAGAGCAACAAAAATGATTCAGGGCCTGGGAGGCAAGACTTATGAGGAAAGGCTGAAAGAAGTAGGGTTATTTAGTCTGGAACAGAGAAGACTGCAGGGGGATGTGATAATACTTTTCAAATACCTAAAAGGTGATTACTAGGCATCTATTTATATTGTGCTGGCTGCCAATTATTTTCACATGGCCTTCACACTGGTGGGCACTGATTTCAGGTGCTTTTTGCACTGGTAGCCACTATTTTTGTTCCCCCTCACACCCTCATTGGGTAAGAGTTTGATGGCATTCCTGCCTCACTGCTGGTTTTTTTTTAGCAGCTGCAGGTGTGTTCAGTGCTTAAAGCAACAGTAGAAAAAGAAAAAAGAACCTGCTAGAGGCAGGAGGCTAATCTGAAGTGGTAAGAATTGCGGTTGGGGGACAACTGTGAGACAGGTGACTAGTACACGAGCACCAAACTTCCTATTCTTCCCCCTCCCTATGACCCGCCAGCTCCTGCTGCTTCAGTTTAAGGATCCTAGGTCTTCACAGCCTGCTCTGATCTCCCCTTTCCCACTGAGCATAGCCATTTCCCCAGGGCCTCACTCTGGCTTAGCACCACAGCCTTGCTGACCAGCCAGTTCAACTCCCCACCACCTGACCAGTAGCCTAAATAAAAGCACATTCACACCTTATTAAAGTGCTTAAGTTTTGTTGCCTAACAATAACAAACAGGAACACAAGAGACTTAACAGTACTTTGCAGAGGAATGTTTGCAGCTGTGAATATTGCAGCAAGGATAGTTTTTCTTGGGGCCACACTACTTTCTGCAAGTATCCTAAACATGGATAGCATCATGGTCAATGTATCACTCTGTCCTTCAGCATCTACTGCAGCCTCCCGCTTCAGGTGCCTTTCTGACTCATTCATTGCTGATCATTACTGTTTTTTCTGGTCAGATCCAGCAAGACATTACATGGTGAACAAAACAATTTGCCACCATCCGCATGAAGAGTGCTTTCATAGATTTCATAGACATTAGGGCTG
>NW_017728951.1:53017392-53046689 GCF_001723895.1 Crocodylus porosus
CTCTAGCTGTCCATGCTGGTTGCCAACATCAGCTTGCAGGAACACATAGCTTTCCTTAACATAGAGAGCTACACCCCTGCCCCTTTTATCTACTCAATCCCTCCTGTACAGGGTATAGCCATCTATACCCATGGTCCAGCTATGGGTGGAGTTCCACCAGGTCTCTGTTATCCTTATGACATTGTAATTATTTGCGTTAAGCAGGAAGATGAGTTCCTCCTGCTTATTCCCCAAGCTCCTGGCATTTGTGTACATTTGTGTACATTTCACATGAGCCATGGCAGAAATGTGCTTTACTTTGTGGACTGTTTTCCCACTCATCGTAAATTTAAGTGTAGCAGCCAGCCTCAGTATGCTGCATGTGCTGTCTCTTTTAATCCTCCCAGTCTCCTGTGCTGCCCAGGGATTGGGCTAATCAACATGCTGATTGGCTCAACTACTGATCCTGGCTGGGAGACCCTATACTGTCCATGGGATCGCTGTGCTGCAGCGGACATTTTCCCATGGTTTTGTTTGCTCCCTGCTTGCTACTGCTTCCCTCCAGTAAGTTTTTTCTTTTTCTTCTTTTATTTTCTCCTCTTCCCCAGGCAATTCTGTGCCAATTTATGGTGGGGAGGGCATTTTCCTGCTCTTCTGGGAAATGTGGGATTTCCTGCTTTACCTGAAAAATGTGAAAATGTGATTTAAGTAGACACCTAGATTGCCTGGACACAAGCAGGGAGGCTACTACAACATGTTGTAATTCCATTGCACCAGAGCAGACTTGATTAATCTAGTCTGCTGGAGCATGGCAATTATCATGCTCCAGCAGCCTCCCATGTTTCATATATCAGTGTTCTCATGCTTCAAAATGGTGGCAGGGGTATTTTGTCTAACGCTCATTTGATGAGCTTTAGATAAAGCACCCCTGCTGCCACTTTGAAGTGCAGGGATGCTGATATATGAAATGCTCCAGGGCACTTTAATTAGAGAGGATCTCAGAGTTGCTGTAATTAAAGCAACCTCTCCACACACACACCCACACACACACACACTCCTAAAGCACATGTATAAATGCCCCTACTGATTACAGAGAGAATGGAGAGGGGCCTTTTTCAGTGACTGGAGGCAACAGGACTAGGAGCAATTACTTCAAGCTTTAACAGGGGAAATTTTGGTCAGAGATTACTAGCACCTTTTTGACTATGAGGGGTGGTCAAGCACCTTTACAGTTGCAGTACTACACCAGAACAGAGTATGTAGAGAAAATGGAACCTCTATCCACTGGCGATGCATAGGGGGTGCACACAGCTGCATATGTACCCCCTGAGCTTGGCAGTGCAACCCCTGCAAAAAGGTGCCACCAACACTGCCAGCTGCACATATGGGCAGTCGCCACTTGCCACCCACACCCCTTTCCATTGACACCACCGGGGGCATCTGCAGGCAGTCCCCGATCACTCCTGGCTACTGCTGACACTGTCACCAGTGTCTCTGGGTGGTCACCTGTCGGTGTTCCCCTCCCCCCTGCACCACCACCAACAGCACCACAGCTGCCTGTGAGAGCTCACCACTTGCCACCACCATGCTCCCATCACCAACAGTGCCACCGCTGCCTATGGGAGCTTGTTGTGCCCCACTCCCCCCAGCCTCCAGAGGCATGTGGCATTCATGCCTGTATCCTTGGAAATTTTAAAGAGGAGGATAGACAAACATTTGACTGGAACATTTTAGTTAGGGATGATCCTGCCTTGAGCAGGAAGCTTGACTATATGATTTCATGAGGTCCCTTACATTCCTACTTTCCAGTGGTCCTATGATCTGATTTAATTAGTTTGTAAGGTGCAAATCTGTCTTATCTATTGCCTAATTTTTTGTATAACAGCTTTCATTATAAAGTGAAGATAGTGTCTTGTTTACACTTCAGAAAAGGTTACAGATTTAATTTAGGTCTTGTTTTAGTGACACTTACTTTAGTCATACTGATGATAAGGAAAAAATTGCAAATCTGGATCTTCAACTCTTCTACACGTACAACATATTATTTTTTCTTCTCTCCTCTCATCCCACCATAAAGCTTGGGATCAATCTCTCAGAAAAATCTGACAAGACAAAGAAGAGGATGAACTTTGGTGATGATTATGCTTGAAAATGTTCAGTGTACAGTTAGCTGCAATAATAATGATAATATTGATAGAACTATTCTCAGTGCTGAGTCACTTCTCTACTTTCATAGGTATTCTATTATAATGGTCCAAGAAAGAGCTATCATGTTTCACTTTCTTGTCATACACTTTCACAATGAGCTGTGGTACTGAGCATACTAACTAAATGGAGGAAATAGAACATCTTTATTCCTTAAGCACCAGCACTCTACAATTGCTCTGTCTGGCACCTCGTGCAATTATGATGGACAACAATGCCTAACAATGCTTATATATTAGTCAATCCTTCTGAAAGTTCCCAGAAATTCTCTAACAGCACTAGGAAGGAAAACCCAGATTAACCAACATTCTAATAAATAGTGACAATGTTGTGGGGGGCAATGGTGATGACTGTATTGGCAATGACTGAATATGAATTTCTGTATGATAATGACAAGGCTTTTTTTGGAACAGCAAAAAAAAAAAAAGCCATTCTGTGCTGAAACTACATAATATTTCACTAATTGGCAAAATAATATATAGCCATGGAAATAGCCCCTAAGGAGCTTCAATAAATACTGATCCCTGAGAGTCAAAGTAGGAAATCCTCTCAGATTATGTCATATGAGGCATTTCTAGTTTCCACCTTCATTTTTGTTGTTCTAGACATATACAAGACCATTATAACCTCAGGCATGATTCTACTCCCATTTGGAGTCAATAACAGACATCACGGGTGCAGACACAAGTGACATGTTTCACCCAATTTGGCCACAGAAAGCAGTCTGTAGCCATGGACAAACACAAATTCACAGCTCCACTGACTTTTCCAACTCCCATTGCAGAAACAGCAGACACTGGCATAGAGCTGTGGCCCCTGCTATGGGAACCTGGCTACAGGCTCCCAGGCCCAGTTAGGTCCCCACCACCCCCTCCCATGGGAACCAAGAGTGAACTTCTGTTTGATCTGGTGTAATGTTGTAACTCAGAACACTTTGCAGAAAACATTCTGAGTTACAACTGGGAGCTGCACGTCTATCTGCCCCCCATATTGCCTTCATGAAGAATCAAGCCCTATTCTTGATGCATCAAGAACTATCAACTTCTACCCATATTCTCTTTCCCAATAGATATGTGTTTAAGAACAAAAATGGGGGTGGGGAGGAGTTATATTTGCTGCCTCTCAGTTGCAGAGCACAGTGGAGATTTGTTGGTTTTCCCAAGTTTGTTTTCTACCTTCCTCATTGGGTGTTGACCTCATCCAAGGGTGTGGATTTTGGTTGGGGTGTGCAGATACTCCTGATGGGTTCAAAATTCAGACAGAAGTTCCTAGTTAGTGTAGTATGCCTCTCTGATCAGGGTCAGACCAATTCTTTAATAGTTTTTGCTTTCTTCTGTCAGAAGGCATGGCTGCCCTCTTCGGTTCTCTTTTTAATAAGCGGCAGCAAGATATTGATAGGAGATCACCACATGTATTTTTTAACTGAAAATGAGGCAAATGTTGCATTGACCAATTTTCTTCTTCCTTGGAAACAATCCTGTGGAGCGGTCCTCAATAGAGACCTAATACTGGTAAGCCATCTGGACCAGCAGACAAACAATCTGTCAAATAATCAAAGCTTCCATTGACTTTAGTCATGCAAGTTCAGGTGCATTATGAGCTTATCTAAGGGGACTGCAAAATGATCTCTGGAGTGATTCATTCAGATTAAATTCTCAGTAGAATAAATAACTCTGCTTTTCATTTACACTTGCGAACAGTTACTTCGCATAATTTAAGACTGATAAAAAGGATGACCGACTCTTTGTCCTATTGGTATCTGAAGAACTTCATTTGTTTTGCCTGTCTGCCTGAGCTGCGCAGGGACCAGGTGCTTCTCTCCATGGCTGCAGTGCCTCCCAGGACTACTTGAGTCAGGTGCCTGTGGGTGGGTGCCGCCTGTGGAGGGGCCCGCTGCACACAGGGAATCACCAGCCCCACCCTGCAGCCCAGGGACCACTCCACCCGCCAGCAGCTCACCCTTCCTGCTGCTGGACAGGCAGGTATATAAATTCAGCAGGGTTAATAAATGACACGGGGGGTTAATCGGCCCTAAATTGAAGTGGTGTATTTAGGGACCCCATTTCATTTACACATGTCCTTGCTGGTCAAAATTTAAGGAAAGTTTTATCAAAGGTGGAGATTCATGATTTTGACTAGGCTTGTGTTATAGAATTTAGGATGGCTTCCAAATTCACTTCATTCTGAGTTTATTTTTAGCATGACTGATGATGAGGCTTTCTAACCAGACTGCTTCCTGTGAAGCTTTAGGCGTTAGCATTTCTCTAAATGAAACTGTAATGCATCAGCTATAAAAATGATTTGGACTCCAATATCACCAACACTACCAGCACTCCCAACTCCACTTCTCTACAATTGAAAAGTGAAAATGTTAATAACTTTTACTTTTCTCTACATAGAGAACTTTAGCTATTTCTAGTGACCTAAAGGGGATGATTTGGAGATTACAATATTTACTCTATTAGAAGATGAGGTTTGTCCCCCTATTTAACATGGGTGGAAAAACCTTTTGCCTTACAATCAAGCATGAGGCAGCAGGAGGTGGGAGGCAGGCAGCTACTGAAGCTCCCTGCCCCACCCCCACTTCCTGTGCACACCCTACTACCCTTCCCTGTAGCCCCCAGTCTCTGTCCCCCCACATTGCTTCTCCCTCTTTCTCACCCTCTGCCTCACTCCTCCTTACCTATGCTCCCACTAGCAGGATCTGGAGGCAGGGAGATTGGCTCCAGTATGGCTTCATAGTACAACATGGACCAGGCATTGCTGTTCCAACCTGTGCTGTGTAGCAGCAGCACTGTCTCCCCACAGATGTTGCTATAGGGCCAGGCTGGAACAACAGTGTCAGCTTCTTGCTGCTTCTCTGGAGCTGGGATGGAGAAATGTTCTGTGCCCCAGGCTGCAGCAGGGATAGAGCTTTCAGGTACAGAGCAAAGGTAAGGTTGGGGGTTGAGTGGGCAGGGGTGGAGAGACTTTGTGTGGGGGGTCATGACTAGAAAATGGTTGTAGGTAAAATAGATTTGCACTAGAACAGTGGTCCAGGGGAATGGAGAGGCTTAATTGATTTCTTACATTTACCCGTGATTAATAACTGTGCAGTAGTGCACATTAGACCCCTGACTGGAAGCAAATGTGCTCCCAGTCAGCTACACAGCAGAGGGTGGGAGATTGCTCCCTGCCCCCAGGAGCTGCCTGCTGCTGGGGTGCAGGGACAATGTGCCCCTGTTCTGACAGCAGGGAGCTCCCAGCCCCCACTTCACAATTGGGGTTGGGAGATCCTTATCTCCTAGCCCAAGTTCTGTTGTCTCAGGACCTGGGCTGAGAGATCTTTATCTTCCAACAGCTCCATGGTCACAGGTCCTTATCTTGCAGTGCCAGAACTGCAGTCATGGGGCTGTGACTAGGAAAGAAGGATCTCCCTGTGTCAGCCCCATGATCATGGAGCTGGAAAAGGTAAATGAGGCTCTCCCAGTCTGGCCCTAAAACTGTGGGACTCAGGCTGGGAGATAAGGATCTCCCACCCTGGGCCCCATGACCACAGAGCTTAAGCTAGAAAATAAAGATCTCCCAGCCCACACTCCCCAATCATGGAGCAAGGGCTGGGAGCTCCCAGCTGACAGGAGCTCTCCAGCCTGTTCCCCACGCAGCTCTGCAGTCATGACTGGGGAATTGGGGACAGGAGCTCCCTGCTGTCAGGGCAGGGGGACATTGTCCCCACCGTGGCTGAAGGCAGCCCCCTGCGGGCAGGGAGCAATGTCCCAGCCCCAGTCAGAAGACAGCTGTCTCTTGGCCCCATGCTCCCTGCCACCCTTGGGCCAGCACCCGGGGGAGCGTAGAACTCTCCCTGGCTGCTGTAGGGGGCCAGTGCAGAGCCAGCAGGGTTGGGAGCAGATTGCTGCCATGTGCAGCAAATCTGCCCCCAAAACCCTGCATGGCCAATGTCAGGCAGCCCCTCCCACGGCCTGGCCAGGTCAGCTTACTCTAAAATAACTTTACTGTATGGTAAACTGATCCCACGTTTTTTGCATGTGTAGACACACCCACTGAGAAGGAAAGTAGGACTAGAATGAGAAATAAGAAGAAGGACTATCTGAGTAAGGAGTGTAATATGTGTTTTCATATGCACAATTATTTTATATTATATATACTAATAACTTTTCTTGAAAAATACCTTGTGGTACTTAGTTCCATGGGTTAAGGATATGTTCTGTAAAAATATATTTCCTTTCAACATTTTTAAACATTTCATTTTAATTTCAATGAAAATTTTACTCCTCCTCCTCCTCCTAATACTATTACTATATGGTAAATAGGCGAGTCCAGTTAAGGTTTTCTTCTTTTTGTCCTTCTTATTTTAATAACTCTCTATCGTGTTTTATCTATTCATACATTTAATCTTTATTTCCTTTCTGTTAGAATTCTTTCCCTGTCCCCAATCACGTTATTCATCTCTAAACCTCTTCAATTTTTGCTCTACTGAACAGAGACACACAGAAATGATCATAGTATTTCAAACAAGCCTTTCTGTTGACATAAATAGTGGCATGATATCCTCCATGTTATGCTCTGTCCCCTTGTGTATTCTAACATTTAACTTGCCTTTTCAACAGCCATATTGCATATTGAGCTGAGGTTCTCATTGATCTGCCAACAGTGATATCTAGATCTTTTTATGAATGGTTACAATTAATTTAGAAGCTAGCTATGTGCAAGGTTAGTTTAAATTCCACACATATTTGAACAGGATGAGATCATAGCAGTAGCAATGAGGCAAATAAGAACAGGAAAGATAATACTTATAATTATAATTCAAATGGTGTGGTTAACATTCTTTAAAAGCAGCATTGATAAGTGACCTAGGAAAACAGAAACTCAAGGAGGGAGGGAGGCATATATGTATAGATTTGGAACTTGAACATGGTTGTAATTTTTTATTTGTTTATTAAATTTGCCCTCAATGTCATCAAGCATTCTGGAGCAGGTGCTCATTGTGATGCAATAATAGCTGGACCCTCAGATACTTGTATCCCAATCAGTCAGAATCATCCAAGAGAATGCTCAAACATCACTCACACACACACACAGGTGTCCATATAAATTGTTAGTGGAGGGTTGGACGCAGTTTTATCTTCTATGGTAAAAATAGAAGATTCCCTTTCTCTCCCTGGATTTTCCTCTTCTTCAGCTTATATGATGAGAACTTCTTTTCTTGTTTCAGTCTAAGTTAATCACTCCAAGGTAATGTAGAGTTATCCTTTTTTTTGTAGTTTCCTACATCAGCTGGTTAATGTGGAGAAGGGTCAAAGCCTTGGTCCAATTCTCACCTTACTCCTTGCCATCTGCTATTGGGCAGTCAGGAGTGTGTACAGTCCCCTCCACGGGAAGTTTCTAGTTAGTGTCAGCATACCAGACAGGAAATTCCTTGGACTCTATTTGTATTGTATATTTCTCCATAATCTAGCAATTAGATACAATTCACTAAATGCAAAACTTTGAAAAACAACAATTCCCCCAAAGTCATGTCATGGTATGCTGGTGACCAAGGTTAAGTGCCCACTGAGGAGTCAGGGAAAAAAATGTGTCAAGAGCCAACAAGATTCCCATCACAAGAGAAATAATGACAGTTCCATGAATTGAGAAAGAAAGGCAGCTGAAACTCATGGATTTGGCAGGAAATCCCAAAACAAACAAACCAACAATAAACTCCCTACCAAATCATCAGAAAAGATAAAAGAGCTAAAGTCTTTTCCCAGGTATACCAGTGCTATCTTATTGATGTCAGTGAAATTATAATAGTCTGAAAGCAGAATTTTCCCTAATTTTCTGACTACAATAGAGTTGGGAGCGAGAACACTACTTTCAGTCTTGTCCTTTGGAATGTTTCAAGATGGTCTGTTTGTTTAAACTGCCTTTTGTTTATAGTAATATGTAAGTCTGAAGACAAATGGGGACTGATCTTTTGTTAACCTGCTGGGCCCTTCCTGCCAACACCTGCCTGGACCTGATCAAGTTGGGCACTCCTGCCAGCCTGCAGTATGTGGGCTGCCTGTTTGGGGTGGGCAAGGCAACCACTGTGGCATGAATCCTGCAGGTGTGTGGTGCCCTCAACTGGGGACTCAGCATACTCACAGCTCCCATGGCTGTGGCAGGCTCCAACATTGGATGGCAGTGACTTGGAGCCTGCATCCCTGCTGGGGCCTGCATCTAGATGTTGGCCCTGAAGAGGCAAGAGTTTGCAACATTTCAGAGATAAGATGCTCTACACCAGGGGCTGTGTGTCATCTGGCCTTAGATCAGGGGTCAGCCCAGGGGCCATGGTAAGTCAGGCTGGGCAGGCCCAGGGAGCCACCAGCCAAGCCACCATCCATGCTTGCTCCCCAGGGGCCTGTGGGCCCCTAGGTGCTGGCCTTAGGCAGTCTACCTCCCCCTGTCCTTTTCCAGGGAAGCACAGGCCAGGCTTCTGGCAGCACCTGCTGCCATGGCTCCAGACATGGCTCCCTACCCTCTCCCCCTGTAGACCAACTTCTCTGCTGCACTGCTGCCTAGTCCATAGCACCTGGGCTTTGGGTGCATGGAGCTCCCAGAGAACTGGGGTGGGGGAGCTGGCTGATCCCACAGCCTCCTTACGGGGCCACTCCAGGGAGGTGCCCCAGGGCCAGCTCCCCACTAGGCTGCCACTGCGTCTGAAGCATGCCCCTGCTGCATATGCCACAGGCAGTTTGTATAGGCTGAGGGATGCCTGAGACAATATGCCCTGCTGTTGCTGATATTCCTGGTGCCCTGGGTCATCTGCACCCCCTGGTTTTGGATCCTGAGCTACAACAGTGCAGGGGTCAAACCTGAGCTGCCTTGAAACTTCCATTGCTGGCTGGAGGACTACCTGCAGCAGTGTTACATGTCCCTGCACCCAGCTACTGAAGCAGACATTGCCACTGGCATTTATACCTTCCTTTGCATGTGAGAAGCCATGCCCTCCCAGCTGTGGGGATATAGGCTGCTCAATAAAGTTTGGAAGTGTGACCTGCCTGTCTGTGTGCTGAGGGGGAGAACCCAGGCCCAGGGGACTGTGGGTGGGACAGGCAGGGAAGCGGGGACAGGGCTGGGGACAGGAGCAAGGGTGGGGACTGAGTCTGGGAGGGCCTCCCCCCCAGTGCAGGACTTATCACCTGTCTAGGGCTGGCAAAGCTGGTGGCTCAATGCAGGTCACCCTGTCAGTGACAGCATCTTGCTGTGCCCAGTGACTGTGGCCCATGACACGGAGATGGTCGGCACCCAGCCAGGGGTGACCCCTGGGGAGGACCTGGTGCTGCTGATGGCTGGTGTTGTCATGGCCAGCTGCTCCTCATGGTGGGATCTGGAGATGTGGAGCTGTCAAGGCAGCCACTTCCTAGGGCTCCCCAACCTGCTAGTGGATACATTAGTTGGGGAGGTGGGTGGGACAGGGTGCTGAACACCTGAGGACCCCCTTCTCTGGTGACACATCTCTGGAGGGGTCTGTGCAGGGCAGGTACTCAGGCAGACCACCCCTGCTGGTGAACACTGCAAGGTTGCAGTCTGGATCCCGAGGTAAAGTCCTAGCATGCATGTGTGCGTGTGCCTTTTTAATGAACAACTTCTGAGTCAGGATTTGACTCCAGGACTTCAAACCTCATTTATTATGAGTTTATAGATAAATGATTTAGGGTTATATCATAATATCACAAACTGCCTAGTGAGAGTCATTTTGTATTACATTGCCCTAAGAATGGATAAAAGATCAAGGTGTTAGAGTGATGTAGCCATAGTAGTCGAGGAATTATGCAGAGGCAAATTTTTTTTAGGAGTAATATATTTTATGGGACTAATCTCCTGGTTGGAATAAAGTTGGATACATTTTCAAATCCAAGACATTCTGACCTGATGAAAGATGTCTTGCATTCAAAAGGTTGTCCAACTTGATTCAACCATGCAGTTGGTTCAATAAAAGATACCACTGTCCAGAAATCCTTGCCTCTCACAGAAAAGATCGAAGGCAATTTAATAATAGAAAATTTGTCCCTAGCTCTTCACTACCCTTGGTAGAGTAAATTCATTCCTTTTCATAGATCAGTGTATTCTAAAGTATTCATAGGGGCTCTTAATGGAGAGCTATTCCTACTTCCCTTTCTAGCTCTCCCCACAGATTTTGAAAAGGCAGAATTTGATAAGTATCTATCTTTCATTCAAATGCAACCAGACTCATAGTCTCTGTAGAGAAATGAGGAATACCTCTTAATCTCTTATATTTCCCTGAACAGTTGAGTAAGAGCTTGGGCAGTCTAGCCTTTAGTGGTTTGTTTAATATTAAACTTTATATAAATAAAAAAGAAAAACCGTCTAGCTCATTGATCATATTAACCGAACTCCACCTTTTCTAGTAGTCCATTTCTTTTCTAATGCAGTGTCTTTCTTTGCTTTGTCAGTCTCAGATCTCTATGTGGCATCTGTGCTCAATTATTTAATGCCTTGAGAAGAAAAATACCAAGCCTTTTTCATGCAAAGCTATTCTGACACCCACTTTGTTCACTCTATAGTTTCTCCTCATCCGGTGGGAACACATCTAAAGAAAGAAGGAAAGTAGAAAGCTGCATTAAAGAAGCCATTTTGTTTTCCCTGGATGTGACTCAGTTTGGCTGGGGAGAGGTTTTGCATGAGGTTAATTAAAAGAATATGCATCAAGTTTGGTCCTTGTGAAAGGTGTGGATAGATCTAGCATAAAATTACTAAAGAGTTAATCAGTTCTCTGGTCAGTGTCCTGGCTACAAGCAATTATATACTGCTGTCTCTTTCCCTATCATCTTTTGTTCCTCTAGGAAAGATAAAAAATTCTAAAGGTTTCATCCCATTGTGAAATTGGAAAATATTGCAAGAATAGCAAGTTCTGTGGAAAGGGAAGTGTTTCTCATCAAGCTCTAGTGCTAACCTGACCACCCTGAAGTCCACAGAATATATGAATGATGGAGGGTGACAGAGCAAGCGGTTCTATCAATATACTTCTGCCTTAATCAAGAAGAACCTAGAAGGGAAGACTAGATAGATGAGTCCTAGTGCCAGTCCATATTTGAGTAAATTACCAGTAACCATATGCTGGTTTAATAACTAACCTTGCAAAGGTCTGAGCTCATGTTTAACTTCATAAAACTGAAGAGTCTGATGCTACTCAGTAGAACTATTCATGAATAAAATTAAAAATGTGTGTAAGACTTAGAACATGTGGGATATTAAACAACAGCTCCTGGAGTAAGTCTGCAGTTTTGACTCTATCCTCATATTTAGTACTTTAGGGCATTTTGACATGGGAGGTGCTCTGGGAGGTGGGGAAGAGGAGGAGGGTGGTGTCTCTGAGAGCTGACCTAATTAAAGTACCCTGAGTGTCACATGTATTAGCGTCCCTGTGTTGAAAAATGGGGGCGGGGTCTTTTAACTAATGGTCATCATACAAACTTTAGTTAAAGCTCCCCTGTCACCATTTTTCAGAGTGGAGAAACTGATACATGTGACACTAGTGTCT
Source organism: Crocodylus porosus (assembly GCF_001723895.1). Lineage (NCBI taxonomy): Eukaryota > Metazoa > Chordata > Crocodylia > Crocodylidae > Crocodylus > Crocodylus porosus. Next base: position 53,029,103 of record NW_017728951.1, read on the forward strand.
ATTGGAACGTAGTAATTACCACACTCCATCAGATTCAATTAATTGAGTCTGCTCCAATGCATTGTAATTACAGCACTTTAGAGCAGCGTCAATGTACGTATGTAGGAGCCCTTAGTCAGTAATTCTGGATGAACGAGCAGGTGTTAATTTCTGCCATTTTAAAAGGATTCCTCTTAGAAAGGATTTTATTGGGAGCTGAAAATTTCTAATGTAGGCATTTGGTTCCCATACATGAAATGACTCTTTTCTATCTCAGAGAAATCAATCTTTTGCTGGCAATTCAATATACTACAGGAAAAGGAACATACCTTTATGTCATTTAAGGTCATTTTATTATTGTAAAGGCTAATAAAAATGGCCACTTGAGTAAACTGCAATACAGGAAGCAATTTCCATCTGACTGAGTCTTTGTAGTATTTGCCCTTATTTTCTCCCACTCCTGTGAAAGTTGCAATGACTGAGAAGATCAAAACAGTAAAATAGTATCTCAGCTAGTGATACTGCTGATGCTGTCACATTAATAGTTTTTGTTTTTTTCACCCAACAAAAATGTGTTTAGTATGTCAGGAAAAAGATCTTGCAAATGCTCACCCAACTCCCTGTGGTTAAATTTTTATTTGTATTGCTGCAGCACACAGATTATAGAGACCTCATCTCAGCTACTATATGTGGCAGTACTCTTCTGTAAGCCCAGAATAGTTTACAGTTTCAGCACACTAAACAAAGAAAGGTAATGCGAATATCAGTTTTATCCCTATTTTATGGGTGGGAAACTAAGGCATTGAGAAGTTAAATGATTTGTCCAAGATCAGATTAATTTGATGCAGGTTGTGTCAATCACAATCTTGCATTTTAACCATGTGGACATCCATTTTCAGCTATTTAAGATAATGAATATCTCTAGAAGTTATTAAATCTTTCAAACAATTTTTCAAGAATGTCTATTTTATCTTTAATTTCTGCACTGGTGCTTTATATTGGAATGTAAAATGCAGAATGCTGCAATGTATTATGTTAGAATTTATTTTGGGGTTCCCTAAAAATCTAGTTTCTTAAATTCAGTTAGGGAATCTTGCCACACCAACTTCCATTAATTCAATGAGATTTATGACTACATTCTTTAGTAATCTTTGAAAATTCAGATTTTCTCTCTCTAATTATATTTTTGTATCTTATTTTTGTCAAAGGAAGTATGATTTGGAATGTAGGGCATAGGATTAGCAGTTGGGTCTGCTAGGTTTTGTTCCAAATTTTCCCACTAACTTTTTTACAAAATCTTGGACAAATCATTTACAATCTGGTGTTTATTTCAGAAAGAGAGAAAATAATCCTTTTTTAAATTCACAGAAAGGCAATGAAATGTGTAGATGGTTGAAAGACTATTAATGTGAAGTGTCATGAACTTCTAACAATATATTATACCAGGCATGTTCAATCCTGGGACAAAATCAACCCGGGACAAAAACACCTCATTGGTAAATTCCATCCTATATGTTTCAATCCTGTAACTGCTTTATGAGCAATAGTTTGTTTGGAAAATGGGATCCACTATTAATTTACACAGTGATATTTTCTTTTTAGATGGCTGCTTCCAGTGAATGCTACTTTAGTAAATTAAATGGGGCTTGTCACAGAGTAACAAACTAGGAGTATTTGGCCTGACTAAGAGTTGTTAGCATGTCCTCACTCCCAGCCACCCATGTTGCATACAGTCTTTCAGTCCAATGCAGTAGAGGAGGTTTGTACTGTCTCTACCCATTCTATAGCTGCCATCATAGGTTACTGGAGTTCTCTGTTTTAACAAGAAGTGACTTGGGTTATGGCCTGAATCAGGGCCTTTAAATAGACTGGTATTCACCTTAAACTAAAAAAATAGTATGAACAGAGTATTTGTTAAAGCAAAAAGAACCTGGTTCCTTAAAAACATATTGAGAAATGAAAAGAAACTTTTCAAAAAACTCACAAAACAACTATATTGTTTGTTTTTAAATATGTATATATTTATTGTCTATACCTAATACACTTTATAAACTTTTTGTAGGGTTGACTGTTTCATAACACCTAATTTCTTTATGATCAACATTTCTGTTTTCAACATCATGATGCAGAATGATGTTCAAACGATACTGATCCAAAACTGCTTAACTAGTTTAATTCCCTATTTGAAGTCATTATTAAAGAGGCCATTTATTAAACTGACAGCAAAGTAAAATATGACAGGCAGCAAACTAATTGGTAAATGGTCAAAGGCAAAAATATTATGAAACAACAGAATTCTTACCTACTTTATGTTTTTATGAATGTGAAATAAAGAAAACAGATGGATGAGACACAGAATTAGTCCCTCATTTAAGCTGATTTGAATTTGTTTTCATTAATAATTATAAATTAGTGTATATTTAGCTGTGCAGTGCCATTTTTATGGGTAATAAAAGCCTAATGTTCTTATTTGTTTTCACAATCTATTCCCTGGAACCCAAAGATGTTGCTACTTGAAGGAACAGAACTGGTACTATGTCTCACATGCAGGAAGGTTTTCAGTGTAGAATTTATACTACATCATGAATACACCAATATTTGCTAATAATTTTGGTTTTGGTAAAGCTGCAGGGCCTTTCTAAGCATTACTCGGTGCAAGATAGGAGAACGGTATAATACTTTCATATCAGAACCCACACAATAGCCATATTTTATGAATAAGGAATGGTGTTATTTTACATTTTTGGAATGGATAGATGAACAGCTAGCTATAGTACAGGGTAGCACTGGGAATTCAAACCTTTTCTGAACAAAGACTCTGTGACCTAGTACCAAAGCCAACCTTGCTCCTCAGTCCACATGGAAACTGTGGGGTAAGACGAGTAGCATACCAAGTTGTGGTGAACCCCATGGCTCCCTGCAACTCAGCATCCCACTACAGCTGATAAGCTTCCTTCAAGTTGGCACATGGGAAACTGGAGGATGCAGACCCATGTTGGCCTTCACCACATGGCCGTCAGCTTGCCATCATAGCAGATATATCAACCAAACCCCACCAGGCAGCCCAGCATCAGGTCACAGATTCAATTTAAGACACGGTGGGTGCATCTACACAAGATGTTTCTGCACAGTGGTTACTGCACATTTATTTAGTACTTGATTGAACTTGGTCACTGATACAAGTACTAAATAAATGTGCAGTAATCAGAGTTACTACATAGTAGCACCAGAAAACGCCTTTAAAATGACACTACTTCTCAGTAGGCTGATAATGTTGTGCAGTAGCATGTCACAGCACTACTGTTAATATGCTACTGTGCAGTATTATTTAGCTACCATGCAGTCAGTGTTTCATGTAGACTTGTCCAGTGGAAACCAGCCACAAAAATATTCTGCAAAATATGTAATATTTTTTGTGACTACTTTCCTGTTTTTGCTGCACCATTAATTCTCCAAATACATGGCACGGTTATTTTTTATGGTATAAATTACAAGTTAATTGCTAAATGTAATTTCTGCCAGAACCTTTAAAGAACATCTAAAAATGTGGCAGAGTGATGGTGGTTAAAGAGTTTGCATTGTGTTCCAGCACACAATGTCCTGTTCTTTCTATGTCGCACTGCACTGCATAGGCCTGTCAGGGTGGGACAGTTTGGATGGGTGAGGTTTAAAAAGAAGAGAGAAGAAAATTAAAATTCCAGCGAATTACATTTTAAGTATTTTGTTGAAATGTATGGTAGAATCCTTTATTACAAGATTGAGATAGTTTAAGAACTTGCCTAGAAGTAAATTCCAAGTGAGAATTTGGCTCCACACAATAAGAACTGGTAGCTGTACTATATGCTTTAATACCTCATCCAAGCATGTTCTCAAAAGGAGAATTACTCCAACTCTGTTGTTGAAAACGTATATATATGAGTGAAGAAGCAGCAGATAGTATTCATATCAGCCTATCTTCTATTGCTTCTTTTAAACCTTTCATAATAGACTGTATCTTTGTGAGGTAGAGGCAGAGGAAGAGACAGAGAGAAAAGATGGGGGTTGAGCAGATAGCAAAGGATACTATAGATGGTCTCGACGATATTTAGGTAACTCTGTAACATGTTTTTTTCTACTGATTTTTCTACTTCTGACAATCCCTTTATTGAAGTCCTGCCTTTTGAGACTTGTACTTTCTCTAAATCCTCTTTCTGCCACCAGGATGGCTCAGGAGCTGAAGGACAGGAAAAAAAACTCCCAATGTCACACAAATTTGAAGTAAATCCTGATTTTTTAATATTTAGTGAACAATATTGTATTTTTATCAACTGTTCTCTATATCTAATCAGTATGGAATAATACCTATATATTTCACAAGTCATGACTATTGATACATAGGGATACATAGGGATTCTGCTTTATAGTTCTAATTACACACACACACACACACACACACACAAATCCTTTATGGAAGGAAAGAATTTTTCCATATTAAGGATAAATCAAATTGAAGTGTGAAGGTTTTACAAAAATGATTGTGGCAATTTTTCAAACACTCATGTTTTGCTATTTTTTTTTTAACTTCACCTTCATAGTTTCACTGTGTTTAAATGTTTGATAAATCAGGTCATTGTTTGGAATTTCTCATTTTCAATATTCACACTGGAAAATGCATCTAGAACTTACATACATGCATGATGTACATGTGACCTAAGTATCTTACAATACGCAGAGGCCCTGAATCTCAGAAACATGCCAGATTGGTCCTGACATAGGAACCCAGATTCAAGCCTTCCTTAGCTTGTGGCTTTACATGTCATTCAGAACCAGTAACAAAAACCCCACAGCTATCTTGTTGAACTTGGCTGTTCCAGAGCCAAGTCTTTCTCTATCCCAAAAAGATACTCTCGGATACTCTCACATCTTTCATATTCATCTTATCCATTTATTGAGCATCTCAATGCCTCTCACTTGGTAAGTAGGTACTTAATAATTCACATTTTGAGAATCACCCTAAATTCCTTGTGTTCCACAAAAAACACCTTTAAGGCACTCAGGGTGCAGACAGAAGTGACATTTTTTGCCCTATATGGCCACATAAATCAACTTATAGCCATGACCAAATACAAGTGCAGGGCTCCAGACAACCTCAAAAATGGCCAATCAGTTGAAAATTTGATGAGGGGTCAGATGAAGGTGTTTCAAAACAGACCATCTTCTGTAACTACTGTCTGTGCTGCCTGCCAGCCTTGATCTGTATTCAGAATGGGAGGGTGTGAAGAGAAACAGGTAATAAATAAACTACTCACTGTAGGGAATGAGACTGAGTGGGAGAGAGAGAGAAAAACAAAAGGAGAATGACGTTTCTGGAGCAGCTGCTCTGTAAGGATTCAACAAGCCCAGAATGGAAGGGGTGGGGCAGAAGAATGAGGAGCAGTGGATGGCTCTGAGAGAAAGTCCAAAAAGGCAGGAGAGATGGGAAGAAAGCCCTAGGTCTGAGTTCAAGTGGGGAAAAGAGCTCAAATGGATCTTGTCGAGCCAGGAGTCAGCAGCAAGGAAAATCCTTCTAAAGGTAACACCGGAGCTGCAAGTGAAAGTGAGTTGGGAAAGCTGCGTGGCAAGGAAAGCGGCTATCACTCTGGGTGCAGTGAAAACATGTTTTGTTTCTTTTGCATTGGACTTTGATTTGAGCCAAATGGGCTCTATAGAAGGAGAGGGGTGAGGGAACCTGAGTGAAGACTACTCATTAGAACCCTGGAAAGGGTAAATAGTGCTTTGAGAGTTCTTAGGAATCAAGAACATGTCCGAAGATCAGAGAAACTAAAAAAAAAAATTATATGGACTAAATATGAATTCTATGTTGATATTTGAACTGTTATGCCAATATTACACCAAATGGTGCAAACCCACGCGATTGGATCTAGTTGAATATCTTTTAAGTAAATATCTAGACTTATCTGACTTGGTGAAAAGTAATAACAACTGTTTGAACAACCAGCTGATTATAGATGTAAAAAAATAAAAATAATAAATCCTGAAAATTAAAGAAAAATAAGACTGAGAGTTCAATTGATGACATAAGACTTGGGTGGCATGTGGAAGGGTTATTGTGGAGGGGTTATCCAAGGAAGTCCCCACATAGATTTCAGTCATTCTACTGTGGTAGAAAGCAAATAACACCTCCCAACTAATAACATCATATAATAATCAAGATGTAGCAGGAGAGAGTCAGAACATACCACAAGTGGTGCAAGGCTGACGAATCTCAGTAAGGAGGGGCTAGAATAGTATACTAAGCCATAAGTGGAACCATCACAGGTGTTGCATTGCCTGGGAATTCGGCAATAGCCTAAGTAGTGCAGATCACATGGAGATGCAAACAGGCGCAATGGGGGTTCCTGAACCTCTCCAGCTTACATTACATTTGGTGGGTCAGCTGCTTCAACAACAACAAAGCAAGTCACTCAACAAATTGCTCTTGAGGCTCCAACAACAAGCATGGGTTCAGCAGAACCAAGTTGATTTGAAGTTTCCCAAAAAGACTCCACAAGATGATCCAGAAGCTTTCCTGGAGAGTTTTGAGTGAGCAGCAGTGGCCTCAGGTTTGGATAGGAACTGATGGGCTGGCCAGTTGGGTGTGCTATTGATAGGAAGAGCCCAGCCCATGTATTGAGTTATGCCATGGGGAGACACAGTAGACTATGACAAAAGAAAAAAGAAAAGTATGTACCATTTGTATATCAACCCAGAGAGATACCATCAAGCATTCTGTATGAAAAAAGAAAAAGGAAAAAATCTCTCCAGATCTTGCTGCAACATTTGACCAACCTACTGAAAAAGGAGTTGAACCCACAAGAGATGTCCAAAGTTGATCTGTATGACCAAATGTTATTACTTCAATAGATCTGGATGATAGTACTCAGTGTTCATTGCCTTGCCATCACCCAAAATCATCAGCAGAGGCTCTGAGACTAGCCAAAGATTTTGACAGTGCACAAAGAGAAGGCAACTGAGAATGGAGTACAAAAGGGGAGCCAAATCCCATAGCATGAGAGACAGAGCATAAGGAAACATGGGAAGGGAAACGGTCTACAACTGTGTGTTTCTGGTGTGGACAGATGGGATATACGGCCAAGGAATATATCATTGCTCCTCACCCGAATCAACATGTACAAGACTCTCTGTTAGACACACAGATGCAGCGTAATGATCAGAGGGACAATGGGCAAGTAGAAATGATGGACTGTAGGATTGGGAAAACAGGCTGGAAAGACCTGAAGAAGCAGCCCACAATGTGGGTTCAAATGGGAGGGAAGAAGATACAAGCCATTGTTGACATGGGTTGCACACAGACCCTGATTAGGTCAGAGCTGGCTCCTTGAGATTGGGCTCCAAGAGTGGATGCAGTATGGATGATTTGTATGCATGAACCAGCATTGGTGTATCCATGGAAGAAATATTTGGTGGAGGTATTAGACATTGTGAGGGAGATGCCCATGGGACTAGCCAAAGACCTCCCCTATCCAATGATATTAGGTCAAGATTGGACGGAAATTTATCATGTATTGGATACAGTGAGCACATAGGAGGAAAAATGGATGGGTATGGTAGGAAAAGAGTTGGGAAAATCCACTGGAGTCTGAGGGGTTTATCAAGCGGTGCCTGCTTCAGGGAAGCCCAAAAGGGGGAAAATGTGTTCTGATCCATCCTTCAGTCTGAATTGGCTAAATGAGATGAACAGGTAATATGCTCCAATCAGTGTCACACATTACCCAGATATGAACTTAGGAAGGGCCTGCTGTATAGAATTAAATCAGGCCAACCTGATGGACTAGAGAGATGACAACTTCTGATCCCTCAGGTGTACCGAGGCCCACTATTGAAGCTAGCTCATACAAATCCCTTGGGAGGGCACCTGGGAAGGGCCAAAATGAGGCAAGACTGACCAAATGGTGTTTCTGGCTCTGACTATATGAGCAAGTAGAAAATTTCTGTTGGTCCTGCCCTAATTGCCAGCAGGTCAGCCTCCAAAAACCTCCTCAGGCTCCCTTGCACTTGATACCAGTGGTAGAGGACCCATTTTCCTAAAGACCTCTAGATATAATAGGACTATGACCAAAAAGTTCTGACGGTCATCTATTCATATTAGTCTTGATTGACTATGCCACTAGGTTTCCAGAAGTGATCCCTCTGCATACGGTTACAGGACCTCAAGTAGCTGAGGAACTGGTTACATGGGTATCAAGGGTGGGCATCGCCAAAGAAATAATTACAGACCAAGGGATGAGCTTCATGTCCCACATCATGTGTAGTCTGTGCCAAGTACTAAAAATAAGACACTTTACGGCTGTGTACCCTCCATGAACAAATGGGCTGATAGAAAGGTTTAATGGGACTCTTAAAAATATGCTGCAAAGATGCTCCCAAGAAGAACCCCAAAAGTGGGACTTGTTGGTACCACCATTGTTGTTCACAGTAAGGGAGGCTCCACAGTCATCACTTGGGTTTTCCTCATTCGAACTGGTATATGGACACCAACCACAGAACCTGCTAGACGTGGTATGGGAGGGTTGGGAGAAAGGGGAACCCACAGAGATACTACCAGCAGAATATGTATGGGAACTGAGGCGACAGGTACAGAGAGCTGGAGAGGCAGCTCAAGATCACCTCAAACAAGCCCGAGAGACCAAAAGATCAATTACAACAAAGGGGCTCAAGAGAGGGAATTACGTGAAGGGCAAAATGTTTTAGTACTCCTACCTAGTGCAACAAGTAAATTCTTAACTTGGTGGCAGGGGCTGTTTGAAATAATTAAGTGACTTGGCCCCACTAATTATGAAATCCTACACCCTGGATTCAAGAAAAAAAAAATTCATGTCAACTTATTGAAACTCTGGAATGAACCAGAAGGCCTATTGGCAACCCAAATAGTGGTACAGCCAGAGTTCTGGAAAGAACCAACTAAGTTACAAGAGACACCAGGGACTAACAAAGAAGTAGGCTTGGGAGCTCAATTGGCTGTAGGACAAAAATCACAGTTAAAGCTTCTAACACACAAATTAAGAGATCTGTTTAAGGAGAACCCAGGATGTGCTAAAGGGATAAGTCACATTATCACTGTGTGGATTTTACAAAATTAAATGAAATCTCAAAATTTGATACTTTTTCCATGCTGCAAATAAACGAATTATTAGAGAGAGTTGGACAGGCAAAATTCATATCCACCTTGGATTTGACTAAGGGTTATTGGCAGATACCCATCCGAAAAGAAGACCAGGTGCAATCTGCTTTTGGTACTCCTTGGGGATTATATGAATTTAAGCACATGCCATTTGGCCCACATGGAGCCACAGCAACATTCCAGAGACTAATTGATTGGATTTTGGTCCCACACCAGCAATATGCCATGGCGTACATAGATTATATCATCCTTTATACTAATGAATGGGATCAACTCTTAGACACCCTTTGGGCACTCCTGCAAGAATTAAGACTGGCCTGTTTGATGGCAAATTCAGGAAAACGTGCATTAGGGAAAGCCGAGACCAAATACATAGGTTTTATGGTAGTAAAGTAACGGCCCTATTAACTCACCTATTGAAGTGAAAAGGCAATGGGCCTATAAAGATGAGTTGAGGACCATCTGGAAGTTTTCAGAAAAACACAACAAGCTTTGTGCAAGGACATGTTCCTTCAAACACCTGACTTCACACTCCCTTTCATTTTACAGACAGATGCCTCCAATCATACCATGGGAGCCATATTAGACCAAGAGATGGAGGGCATGGAACACCTGATCGCATAAGCCAGCAAAAAACTAAACCCCCAGGAGCAAAGATATGCCACAATTGAGTGGCAGTGTCTGGCCATCAAATGAGGGATAGCTTACTTCCATTACTACCTCCTGGGCCGCAAGTTCACATTAATAATTGATCATGCCCCTTTGAAGTGGCTACAGACCACACAGACTGACAACGCAAGGACTACATGGTGGGCTCTTGCTTTAAAACCTTTTCATTTTAATATTCAATTTAGGCCTGGCCATGCCAATGTAGTGGCTGACTTCCTCTCCCAGTGTCATCTAGAAGGTGACTTTCCACCACCACCTGTTACCTGTCTAGGTGAGTTCCCTGCTATTCAAGACAACACCAAAGGGCTAAAAAATAAGGCATCTAGTGGTGTCTTTATTGGGAGGACATCTGAAGAAAAGTGGGTAATAAATAAACTAATAGCTGCAGGGAACGAGAACAAATGGGAGGGAGAGACAAAAACAGTAGGACAATTACGTTTCCAGAGCAGCTGCTCTGTAAGGATTCAAGAGCCCCATGATGGGAGGGGTGGGGCAGAGGAACAAGGAGCAGTGGATGGCTCTGGAGGAAAGTCCAAGAAGGCAAAAGAGATGTGAAGAAATCCCTAGGTCCGGGTTTGAGCGGGGAAAAGATCTCAAATGGATCTCATCAAGCCAAGAGTCACCAGCGAGGAAAATTCTTCTAAAGATAACACTCGAGCTGCAAGTGAAAGTTAGTTGGGAAAGCCATGCATAAAGGAAGTGGCTATCACTCCAGGTGCAGCAAAAGCAGGGTTTTTTTCTTTTGCATTGGACTTTGATTTAAGCCAATCAAGCTCTATAAAAGCAGAGGGTGAGGGAACCTGAGTGAAGACCACTCATTAAAACCCTTGAAGGGGTAATAGTGCATTGGGAGTTTTTAGGTATCAAGAACATGTTGGAGAATTCTATGTTGATATTTGAACAGTTACACCAAGATTACACCAAATGGTGCAAACCCACGTGATTGGATCTAGTTGAATATTGTTTAAGTAAACATCAAGACTTACCTGACCCAGTGAGAATAATAACCGTTTGAACAGCGAGTTGGTTATAGATGTGAAAAATAAATAAATAAATAAAATAAATCCTGAAAATTAAAGAAAAATAATACTGTGAGTTCAATTGAAGACATAAGACCTGGGTGGAATGTAGAAGGGTTATTGTGGAGGGGTTATCCAAGGAAGTCCCCACATAGATTGCAGTAGAAAGCAAATAACACCTCCCAACTAGTAACATCAACTAATAATCAAGACATGGCAGGAAAGAGTCAGAACATACAAGGGGTCTCTAGGGGGTCCAAGGCCGCGGAATCTCAGTAAGGAGGGACTAGAATAATACACTAAACCATAAGCAGAAGCATGGCAGAGGGGGAAGAGGAAGCAGAGGGAGTTTGGTCTGGGGATTTTTCAGTCCCCTCCCCACCCCACCAAGGGTGGCATGGATGTATTGGAGCCCCCCCACCAAGGTTGGGAGGCTCCAATTCACCCACCACACCCTCCAGCGCTGGGAATCCCCTAGAACAATCTCCCTCTGCTCCCGTACCCCACTCCTATTCTGAAAACGTTACAGCCTAACAGGAAGCTGGGGCCATTGCTAGGGGAAAGCACCTGCAGGCTAGAAGTCAGCAGCTAGATTCCCTTATCCCCTGGAGCCAACAGTCAAGTTCTGCTTGGTCCAGGGGACATCTGTAACTCAGAACACTTCGTGCAACGTGATACAGTGGGCAGCTGCACTTCTGCCTGCATCCAGTGTGAAAAAAAATGCAGAAAGGCACCTTATGGGACTTTCAAAAGCACCTGAATGGGCTAGTTGTTTAGCTGTCATGGATTTCATCATGACTTAGGTCCTAAAGAACTTAGGTGCTTTTAAAACTTTCATGAAATGTCTATCTGCATCATAAAGCACCTAAATGCCTTTAAAAGTCTGGCCCTCCATTACTTGACGTGAGTGGAGACTTTACCTGCTTTGCAAATGCAAAATGCTGAAAGGATGGCCTTGATTAAATAAGGAAATGGTAAAAAAACACTTTGATAGTTTGTTACATTTGTTACACTTTGTACTACAACATGATTTGTTTTCCAAATAAAGAAAAATAAATAATTTATAAAATGCTCCAAAAAAGCACATTCAAGAAGGCTAATTAATGAATTTTATCTTAAATACAAGTGCCATTAAAATGTTTCCTGTTACTTGAAATTCTTAATTAAGTAAGATCACTACAATTAAGTAGACTAGTGGGATTTAATGAATACTGCATTGATTTCCTATATGGTGAGGAATGAGGGAAGACATGTTTTAAACAGTTTATTTTGTTAAACTGTTCTTATAATCCCTCCTGAATGGAAAACATTCTATTCTGTGACTAAGAATATTATAAAGATGAAGTAGGGATCATGTTTTGAAAACTGTTTAGGTGCCTAAAGATGCAGAAAAGCACCTACTAAAATGTTTAATAATACCTGCCCCCTCACTCTCATTGAAATCAATTTTGTTATATCCTGCGAAAGCAACAAAACAGAATGGGTAATCAGACTCAGAAAGTTAAATGCAGGTCACTTTATATAGGATGATAGGGCTAGAAATGGCATTCTGGATCATCTAGCCAGTCACCTTGGACTAGTTCCAGATTTGGTATAATGAGTTCCATTAGATAATAAAATGGCTTCCTAAAGGAAATCACGATAGTTTTCATAGGGGTACTTTCTTTTTACTCCCCCCCCACCCCCCAAAAGTATTGCTTGGTATTTTTCCTGAGTACTATTATTATATGAATTAATAAAAATATAAATGAAATGGAAATGCATTAAAATTTGAAACCCATAAAGATGTGTTATACTTCTAACCATTCACATGCAAATACTGTCAATAATGGTCTGTTGTATATACGTTTAACAGATATAGAGATATTAGTAAAAGGCCCACTGTTCTTGGGCTGAGAGGGGCATAGTTATGAAAATGTACTTTAAAAAATAGGGTTAAGTTCCTTCTTGTGAAAACTGATGCAGCTCCATTGAGGGTGTTAGTATGTACCAATTTATATCATATAAGAATCTGTCCAATAGACTAAAAATTATAAAGCGCACCTCCAGCACCATCTATTTTTAAGGTTAACCAGCATTTTTCAATATAAGATCATGTTTTCAATTACTTACAATTTTGTGAAACTTTAACCTTTTGGGCTGAAACAATTTTGAAAATTTCAGCCAATAGAGTTCATCAGTTTCCAAGAATGAGACTAGGGGATAGCATGCTGTAGTTCCCATGTTAAAAAATATGCCACATTTTCCCCCCTCTTTCTTTCTTTTTTTTAGTTTAGAATTGCTTGCCTCTTTTTTGAAGTGATAGCTTAAAATTTAGCAGGGGAATATTTTTGGCCTTTTGTTATTTCTGTGACAATTCACCCAAGTTTGGCCAATATACAAATCTTGGGGGTGGGGGAAAAAGCTTGGTGGTGAACATCCTTAGTAGAGACTTTGTTTTTAGCAGCTTAATTCCTTGAAGACTGTTTACATTGAGCATGCTCCAGAATGGGCTGATAGGGACCAACCCCTGCAGTTGAAATTCTGAGCTTCTACAGGCCATGTTGGGTCTGGCAACTTAAGAGAGGTCCTGTGTCCAGGAATTGTGCAGGAGTAATTTGCAGTAATTAGTGGAATAAAAAAGAGCCAGTTGTATAGGGGCAGTGGATTGAGAGAAATAGGCTGAGAGGAGGCAGGAATAGGATAATGGTGAGGGATGGAAGAGAAACAGTAAGATTTAGTCTTTCATTGTAAATGAGGATTCAATCCTTCCTCACACATGAGTTTTAGGAAAATAAATCTGTTAATATTATTGAAGCACTCAGATATTTTAGAGATGAGTACCACAGAAAAGTCCATGAGGAAGTTGCTAGTTCTGTCTTCAGAGCAGGATTTGACTACTGTGCAGTAAATATGATCATGTATGGAACACAAAGGAAAACAGACAAGCGACTGAATAGCTGCTCATTAAGCGAATACTGTCCTTTGCTGCACTGTGGAAAAGGGGGAAAATCCATTAATATTTTCCAAAACTGTCAGTGGAGGAAGAGATTAATGTGCACTTAGTCTATGTTTTTCTTTTCTCCTACATCAATTATGCGTGGATTTTCTCAATGACTTAGATAGTTCCTGTAGTCATATACTATTTTAACAAATCCATCATTATGTATTTTGACTGTAATCTGCAAGGAGCTCCACTTAAGTTCAGGGTAGAAAATCACCTGTCCAGAATCCAGCAGACAAATCCCAATGTAAAATTGTGCATCTGTCTGTATCTGGAGACTGGAAAAAAAGAAGTGGGTTATAAGCACAAGAGGAACTTAGGAATTGTTAAGGTTAGTCATATTGGTAATCTGTGTTCCCCATTAGTGCTGACAGTGGTCAGTATTAAATGCTTTAGAAGGAGTGTCACTTCAGTGGGAAATTCTGGAAGAATTTGACCCCAGGAAAATTTTCCTCCTAAACCCCAATATTTGGTGAGTGACATAAAATATGGGTGTGTTTTGCATTCAGAACCTCATCATAATGCCAGGAATGGTAGAAAAGTTTAGAAAGCAATAAACCTAAGTAAGTATTAGGCATTAAATAAAGGATCCCTGAATAACAGGGTGTGCCTGCCTCCATTCGATGACTCGATCCAGTGTTGCCTTCACCTGGGCCACTGGGCTAACTAGCCTGGTACTCTCATGTAGACCCCAGAGGATTCCTCGATGACTCTCAAGGTGACCCCCGAACTTGTCTGCCATGACTTTGGATGGACCTTCAGTGAAGGGGGTCCCCTCAGAGGATGCCTCCAAAGTTGTCACGGGTCTTGGTGGGCTGCAACCTTCCCTACACTCGAGCCACGCACCACCTAATGAGACGGACCTCAGGATCTTTTCAACTGGCCCCTTTGGATGTCTTTTCCAATTCCCTCGTCCAGCTTTACAGGCCAGCCCTGGATCCTAGCCCACTCTGAAGTACCTGGTGACACTCAGTCTTCAACTTTATCCCTCTCAATGTCCCACATGCTCCACGGCTGACGTTGGCTGTTGCCAGGTTCTCATGTAGTCCCCCATCTCCAAGGGATGACCCTAATTCCCCAGGTCTGGTAAAGGGTGCCAAGCTACCCTGCTCTAGACCCAGACCAAAATGAAAGCTAACTGAGAACAAAAAGCACGAGCTGACTGCTCACCCTAGAGAAGCCCTGCCCCACAGGAACTCCCAGAGTAATGAAACTCAGAAGAAACTCTGGAAAAAGGAGAAACGCTGCAAGTGAGAGGCAAAACAAGGAAAGCAAAGCAAAGAGGGGCACCCACGGGATATAAAGCCCCGTACCCCCTTCACCCCCTAGGCTGGCATGTCCCCTGGTCTGGGAACCACGCCTGCACCCTGGTGGAGGTCTATCTGGTCCCCTCCAGGATCCACCTCTCCCTAACCGTGGCATCTGCCACTCCCCTGCCAGCTCGCCTGTTCCCCACCAGCCTCTCCCAGTGTGATTTCCCCTCTCCCACGCCTACAGCCACTACTGCCGCTGGCTTAGCTATTGGCTTCTATGGTCTTTGCTGGTCTTCCCCAGCACGAAGTTCCTCCACGGCTCCCTCTGCCGCCACTCTTGCTGGCCTCCCTGACGGCTCCTTTGATCTTCACTGGTCTTCCCTGGCATGAAGATCATTTGCAGCTCTTCTGGCCACTCCCACAGCTTTTGCATGTGATGGCTGTGTGGGTGCCACTCAGCAGCTCCCCACCGCTTCCTCCACGCTCTTCACGCCCCCGCTCACATCTGCGGGGCCAGTTTTTATCTTCTTCAGGTGATGTCTCTTCCTGACATCACACAGCTCCAGCTGCAGATAAGCGTGGCTGACAAACCACGTGGGTGGTTTTCCCTGGCATGCCTCCTTGCTACCCTGGACTCCTGCAACAGGTAGGTTTTTTTCTATTTTTACTTCTCCCTCGGGTCTGCCTCTGGTTGAGGCTTCCCCTTTTGTCAGCTCTCCATCCTTGGGACACAGGGGAATTAGAAGAAAAAGATACCAGATGAGAAGTCCACAGCAGTCCACTAAACACATCCCTCTTTATTACTTAAAAAAAATTCTTCCAATCAAAATAAAATAAAGAAAAAAGTAAGGTATGTCAAAGCAGTAGTTTAATAGTTGGAAACTAGAGAGTTCCTTGTAATTGGAGGAAGAAAATGAGTATAGGACAAACAATTTATTTTGAATTATATGATATTTAAATTATATGAGTCAGCTATGTAAACAGGACAAGAGGCCCAAAAACTGAGGGAAAGTGGAACACTCAATGACATTCTTCAGGACTTGGATAAAAGCAAACTTTTAGCAAAACCATGCAAAAAACTGTGCACCATGCAGCAGTATATCTACCCAGAGCTTTGTTGAAGTCAGGCACAGTACATTGCCAGATTAGAGCTATTATCTCTCCATCTTTTAATTAAACACTCTGCCAAAGATGTAGAGGTTTTCATTGGATTTTAATTCCCTGGAATGAAAACAGGAGTTAGAGGAAATAGGAACTATTTAAGGTGTGAACTATTATTAATGATATCATTAATACAGTGCTAGATGGATGAATCAATGAAAAATAGGCTGGAAGGGACCTCAGAAGGTCATCAAGTTCAGGGATGGCCAACCTGCAGCACACGTGCTACAAATGGAACTAATCTAGCTCAACCATCTGTTCAAATTGTCCCCATTACAAACCACCTAAAATAATTGTTTTCTAACCTACATTTAAACTTTCATTAATGGAGATTTCACAGCAGTTTACTGAATTATTACTTCATATTGCATGGATGCACTGTTGGGTCATAATAAACTTCGACAAATTCTAATACCATTAAAGACTTCAATGTTTGGTAAATGTTACTAATAGAGGGCCAATTTGAGACACTCAGCTGTTTGTTGTTCTTAGTTATTCAATAAGAGATGCTCCTCTCCTTTGCCCTCCCATGAGAAAAGACTGAATATATATATGGGAAGTATGCAAATTTTAAAGAGTCTATTTTATTCATTAAGAAGGTGTGGGCATTATTTGTGTGATGTGTTTTGTACAGAGCATGGTATTTACAGAAGAAAAACTAACAGGCATAGATGTCAGAATAAATTATGTGATCAGATAAGAAGCAAAATGAGTCCAGCACAGGGGTGGGCAAAATATGGCCTGGGACAGCCTGCATCATGCTGCTGCCTGCGCCCACCCTGTACCCACTGATGGCACTATCCCAGCCCCAGCCAACAGGCACAGTTCCCTGGTGGGAGTGATGCAGCTGCCCATGTACTGCTTGGCTCCCCCTGCACTGCTTGGCTCCCCCTGCCTCCAGCTGCTGCTCCTCCTTCTTCCCACTGCAGCCCAGACAGGCAGGTGGGGATCTGCAGGCAGATGGCTCCTACCCCAGCATGTGGGGCTCTAGCTCTGTCTCCTGGTCATCTTCCACCCATCCAGCCCACCCAGCATGATTGCAGGAAGTCAAGTGGGTGGGAAGGCAGCTTGAGCTGGAGTCTCATGTGTTGGGGCAGGAGCTGCCTGGCTCCTGCTTCCCCCCAACCTGGATGGGCTGTGGTGGGCAGGAGGAGGAAGAGCCACTGGCAGCAGCACCCTGATGGGAAGCTGTGCATATTCACTGGGGCTAGGGCTAGGGCTAGGTTCCAGGGTGGTGCCATCAGCGGATATCAGGTGGGTGCAGGTGGGAACACAACAGACAGCAAAGCTAACATGTTTAACGATTTCTTTGCCTCTGTCTTCCTAAGTAGGGACCAGAACAGCCACCTCCCTGCTGGGCCCC
>NW_017728951.1:53046789-53051306 GCF_001723895.1 Crocodylus porosus
TGGCAGGGGGTCGGACTAGATGATCTGCTCAGGTCCCTTCTGACCCTACAAACTATGAAACTATGAAACAAGGGTTGCCCTAGGTGGGAGCAAATGGGCTTTACCTCATTTGGAGCATCACAGGGGCAGCTGTGGGTCAGATGGAGGAGACAGAGTACACCTGCACCACACCATCTGGGTGAGCCCTACCCCCTCATCCCACACACACCCAGCCCTCTCCCCCCATACCCAGTATGTAAAACTAACACTATTTTGAGCTATTAAGCAAATACCTCTATATACACTACTCAAAAACAAACCAGGGTAAATATTTTTAAAATAAAATTAAAATATGTTATAGTTGATATTTTATTTATAGTATATTATTTGTTTTTTTATCTATAATTTTTTTTTCAAGTGATATCTTCTGAAACATTGTGTGTGTGGCCCTGGATAGCTCACCAAAATTCATTAAGTGACCTGCCAGCTGGAATAATTGCCCATACCTGGTACAGCCTAACAATGAACAGTGAAATGAAGTGCAGTTGCTTGTCTTTGAAGTGGGATTCTATGATCCTGTGGCAACCAACATTCTGTCATTTACTTGAATTTCAGTAACACCAAGTAATTTATGTAGCTACTATTTTCTTTTTTATTGATGCCAGTGCTGAAGAATGACCATTCTTTTCTACCATGCGCTTTTTCAGATGTATTGGCTAGAAAACAGTTTTGTATAGTATGCTTTGACCAATGGAGAGAATACTTTGTCTATGTAAGTAAGGCAAGTTTGAAATATATAATATACTTTTATGAAGCAGCTTGTGTCTGGCTGACAAGAGATTTTTTATTTTGCAATTTTTATTGGTAAATTTGTATCAGTTGTCCAGCAGTTTGATTGACTGACACAGATTGCATTTGGTATATGGCCAAATGTACTTGTTTATAGCATAGCCTCTTTAGTACCCATAAATCTCCAAAGCTCTGAGTACTAAAAATTACACTACTGTCTGGTTATAGGATTGTGCATATAATGTGTTCCCATGCAGTAACATTTTGTACATAAAAGCAAAGGGGAGGAAAGCAAACTTTTCAAAAAAGAGAGTCGAGGAGATTTTCAAAATGTTATGCTAATGTACATGTTCAAAAGGAGGGAGCCAAAGTCCCATTGGTAATTGGGCATGTTTAGTTTCCTAAGCATCTAGATTATAGACTTAGGTGCTTTTCAAAGGTTTATTCTAAGTGTTCTAAAGAGTGCATTATGTCTTTTTCATAGGAACTAATGTTAATTCTGCATGATATTTCAATTTGTTTTTCAGAAATACATTCTGAGAATTTGTTTGCTTCTTACTCCTTAGTTCATTAAATTGAAATGACATAGTAGTGCATAAACTGGGGATTAGGGCTGTGCGAAGCAACTAGTATTCACTTTGGATTCAGCTGATTTGGGGGACAGTGATTTGATTTGGTGATTCAAATCATGGTCCTGATTTGATTCAGCCGAATCTACAAATCAGCCAGGCCCATCCCCCACCTGCTCTCCCAGCCCGGCAATGGCTGGCCCAGCTCCGGCACTTGTTAAAAAAAAGCCTCAACTCAGCAGGTGCTGCCAGGTGGGGGGCAATCCCTGCTGTCCCCCCACACTGCCCCATGCTGCCTGGAGGGCTCTGCCATGAGCCCCCTGACCCCCCCTTACTCCCTCAGCCCCTGCATGGGTGCCCTGCCCAGGCCAGCTCTGGCCCTGTAAGAAAAAAAAATGAAAAACAACCCCCACACTTACCACTTCTGCTGGTGGAGGGCAATCCCTGCTGCCCCCCATTGCCCCACGCCTCATGGGGGGCTCTGCATGAGCCTCCCAAAGCCCCGAGGCCAATGCAGGGTGGTGAGTCCTGGGGCTTTTGTTTGTTTTTTTTCCATTAAAGGGCCAGAGCTGGCCCAGGACACCCATGGGAGGGCTGGAGGAAATGAGGGGGGGGGCAGGGGGCTCATGGCAGAGCCCTCCCATGCAGCATGGGGTGGGAGGGGCAAGTGGGGGTTGCCTCCCCACCTGGCAGCACCCATTGAGCACTGGGGCTTTTTTTTAAAGAGCTGGGGTGGGAGGCAGCAGCCATGGAAGGTCTCTGTGGGAGCAAGGGGTCAGGGGGGCTGTCAGGGGTCCCTTCCTAGTACTTAACAGCTCCTTGCTATAGCCACTGGGGACTGCCTAAATCAAAGCTCCCCAAATCTTTTTCAAAGATTCAGAGAGCTTTGAATTGATTCAGACCTTTAAATTAGTCCCCTGATTTGATTCAGATTCAGAGATTCAGCCACTGAATTGGGCCGAATCTCCTCCAGATTGAATCACCACCTGAAGCTTTGCACAGCCCTACTGGGGATCCCCTCAAGTTACTGTAATGAATATGACTACAACCTTATGTAAACATATCTGTCTTTACTGTTACCTTGCATTTCCACTTGCTGCCTCTTACCTTTAATCTCTGTTTATTTACCTGTCCCATACTGCCTGAGTCCTAGATTGTTAGTTACCTGGGGCAGAGATTATCTTGTGCTATTTGTTCATGCAGGATCTAGCACAATGAAGCCCTAATTATCTCTCTTCAGGCACCATTGTAACTAAAAACATAAGACTAAAATAGTAAAAGTACATTAGTTTTAAAATTGTCTATTTTCCTTTGGAATCATCAATTTAGATGACCTCATAGTTGAAAAAGTGATCACAATTCTTTCCTCATTCTTTTTTTTTTTAATTCCTTATGAAAAAATCTTTTTTTTTGTTGCAATTTTTATCTCAGCTGTAAGTGTACAGAAAGGGGTGCAATGTGATTTTTTTCAGCTGCTGTCCGAAGAAGCAGATGATCTAGAGACATGATGCCCAAAAGGAGCACCAGCATTATTTCCCAAAGAGATATAACCTTTCCCAGTCTTGCTACTGCCACATGGGAGTTATATTAGCTTGGACCAAACTGCTCTCTTGCCTAATTACTACCTCAGTAAAGTTCTTGGAGTTATTCCTATTTTATTCCCTTTTCAACATCCTGCTTCCAGAACCAAAGGACTGCTATTTTGAGTGATCAGTGTGGAGTGTGGGGGAGAAGGGGGCATGGGGAAATATGTCTGTCCCTGTTTCCACAGGAATGAGTCACAATTTGGTTTTAAATTTTGAGTGAGTGTATAAAAAGGACTGAGCCCTAGGGGTAGCCATGATGCCTCCCAGCGTCTAAAAGTCCTGCTTTGCTCCGGCTCCTCAGGTACCCTTCCTCTTCTCTTTTCTGCCATGCCTTGATGTAGTTATTGGTTTTTGAAAAGGGAGGCTACCCAAGGTTCCTAGAGCAAGCCCTAGTCTTTCTTCCTGCCAGCAGATCCCTCTCAGACCCTGATAGTCTCACTCCGGTCCTCACACTCAGTGGGCTCTCCTAGCCCATCCATTCCCCCAGGGCATCTTTTGCTTTATGGGCTATTCATGCCTCCTTACTTCCTCTGTAGCCATACCTATGCCTCACAAATGTTACCTATTTCCCCTCAAATAGGGAATTTTGTCCCCTAGCTGATATCAGACCACCTTAGGCCTCTACACCCTTGTTGGGGTCTCAACCTTCTCTATCTCCACCTGGGTCCAAGCTCCCTACAAGCCCTCAGCACCTTTCTTGTAGTTCCCAGGTCTGAAGGTTTTCAGTAAGTCACCCAGCTACAGTCACCTCATAACAGAGCTCTTCTTTCCATGGCCTGCAGGGAATCCCAAGCTCTGCCCCTTCTGGTCATGTGGTTCCCCCGGTGACCTACATGGGTTTACAATTAGAACCTGATGGCTAGATCATGGACAGCTTGAAGCTGCTGCTCCAATTGCTTTAACAGTGCCCTGGGTGTTTGTAACAGGGATCTACCCTGCTGTCTTATTGTAGAGGAATTAGCCCTGCAATAGGCACTCATAGCTTCTGGCTTTCCCCCTGACTGCCTATTCCCCTGCAGCCAGCTCATCAAGTGCATTGTTTCCCCCACCTGGGGAACCTCCCTGCTGATGCTTCTCCCTGTAAAGTAAGAGGAGCCTCTGATTCCCTGTTACAGAGGAGTTGAATCAGTTTGAGTTCCTGGACATTGTGGCTAGTACTATTTCAGACATTCTAAAATATGCTGTAGCCCAACCAACTCTATCTGGTGGATATACAATAGAGAGACACAGGGCACATACTTTCAATATTTCTGAAAGAAAGATCTCTGTAATGCTAAATCTGAATACTTACTGCCATAACCTTTCAGGATGTTGAAATGTTAGTGTTCGTTTTGGCCAGTTATAAAGATGAGCTACAAAATGTAAATCTGTCTTTATTTTGCCCTCTTCTCCAAAAGCTGATGTGGCATTAAGTTCAGGAACTTTTCTTGAAACAATGTTTGATTACAGGTGTAATGATGACCATACATTGCTTCCCATTTGGCTCATTTAATGAATACACTAAACATGTCAGTAAAACTGTAATACCTATCTACTAGGGCTGTGCGAATCTTTGGAAAAGATTCGGAAAGCTTGGATGATTTGGGCAGTCCCT
>NW_017728951.1:53051566-53054074 GCF_001723895.1 Crocodylus porosus
CTCATAACACTCGGAACTATTTTGGGTGGGGACTTTAGAGGAAAAAGTTGCTCGAATCATTTCAATGGAGACTAGCTGTCAATGGCAAGTACTTAGCAAAAAGCAGCACATACCACTACCAAAGCTGGTTGGAAGCCAGAGATACACTTGCTGCTGATTTTAACACATTACAGGATAAAAATACAGGAAGGAGAGCCAATACAGATATAGGAAGTTTAGAGAAGAGAAAGGAAAGGTGGGGCATATTGTCTAAGAAGGAAAGAATAGATTTTTGTGCATCTTAGTCAATCACTGTTGGGCCAGCTGTGCAAGGATACTAGAGTTTTATTTCAAAAATGTTTTTCATGCATTTTTTGTAAATATTCGTATTTTGTATAATTGATTTTGCCCATTTCTCCCAAACTCAAGTCACATAACTTGGCTTATCTGGCTATAATTCTTTCCTAATAGATCTGCATTGCGCACAGATAGTAATAAGATCCATGCTCCCTGCCGCTTGGCATTGTTGTAACTTATCTACTTTGCAGTTATAAAAAGCAGTAAGTGAGTTTTAAGCTTTAATAGCAACATAAGTCAAACTAATTTGTGGAGGGGTTTAAATTGGGCATGCTGGAAACGTACACTGTTATACTATTGGAAGATGTGTGCTTCCTGCATTGATATTGCTTCCAACTGTTATATTTTCAATGATTTATGGATGGGGATGACTTTTTGAATATGGCCAATTGTAAATTAAAAGGATTTAATTTTGTGTAAAATACATGAAAATTTATCCATGTCATAATTCCACTTATGGCACTCCCTTCTCTCTCTTTTTCTGTGTACATGCATTATGCCTTTCTCTTCGCATCATCTTTCTCCTGTTCACTGTCAAAGAATAGTTCTTACGCTTACATTTTCTCACAGCATTCCATAACCCTACCCAGGCACTACTGTCAATAGCAACCATTCAAAAAAATCATTGCATCAACTTGAAAATCATGACTTGAAACATAATTAATATGAGGTTTTGTTCTTTACCTGCTGGCTTTTGAGCCTTAAGAGGTGACATTTTCACAAAGGCTTGAAAAATGTTTAAATGAAAAGAAAAATGGCCTCAGAGATTCTCATGTCATCTCAGGAGCTCCAGGAGCTGAGCATTGAAAGAGGCACTAAATAACATTAGACCTGCAATCAAATTGTGAGACTTGGCAATACTATGTATATTTTTACACTCAAAATCTAACAGACAAACACTATTACCTTTGCCAAGGCTAGACACAGTGCCTGCTGTGTGCATCATAGTGCAGGAGCAGGACCCTAGCCTTTCAACCTAAAGTGGGCCCAGTTTGACTCATTTGTACTCATTCAAGTTTATGTTGGAGTAAATCTATTTAAATCACTAAACCACGTGCAAAAACAAAGGATGGATAGTAAACTGATAGCAATGTCTTTACATAAAAATGCATATCTAAAAGGCTTCTGACATCATATGACCTTAGTGTCTACACTGGAAAGATATCCACGTGGTCTATAAAGGGATAATTTACTGAGAGGCAGGGTAGATTATCCTATGGACAGCTCAATGCTACTGTGGCTGGTCTATTTCCCAAGATGACTCGTTTTCTTTGCCTAGCTATCTATATACCACACTAAATTGTAGACATACCATAAAACAGAAGTTTACTATTTAAAAATTAAAATGGACATCTGTCGCCATTCTTGATTTGTAAACCAAAAAAAACTGTGAAATTAATATTAATTCTACTTACTGCTACCTTTTCTCACCACTTGCTAGCTATTTACCCATTCTGTCAAAATTTTCCTTTATATGATGATCACACTCCATTTTTAAAGTTTTTTATAGGCTTATCAAATGCTGCATGATTTTCTCTATATATTGAAGACATGATACTTAAATGTGATATTTTTCTTCATAATGTAATAACGCTTTACATATCTAATAAGAATACTTTTGTTTATTTTCTGATGAAAATGTGGTAATTTTCATGAGTCATTTCTCCTATTTAATTTACTGCTACTGGCCATTAAACGGCTTTTATTTTCTCATTTGATGTATTCTCCATTGCATTATTCTGATATCTTTTGTTAATAGAATTACCGAATCATATAATGAAAGTAGATTTTTTATTTTGTATTCCATCCACCTTCAATTAACATGTACAACATTAAAAAATGACTAAGTATATAACCTACTGAAATCAAAGAGGCTAAGCATAGTTTCATACTTTCTAGGGTCGGAAGGGACCTGAACAGATCATCTAGTCCGACCCCCTGCCATGGCAGGAAAGAGTACTGGGGTCAAACGAACACCTTGCTGGAGTCATCTAACCTCCTCTTAAAAACCTCCAGGGTAGGAGCCTGCACCACTTCTCTTGGAAGTTGGTTCTGCACCCTAGCCACCCTGACTGTGAAGTAGCGCCTCCTGATGTCTAACCTAAACCTACCCTCTGCCAGCTTGTGACCGTTATTCCTGGTCACTCCTGGCGGTGCTCGGGGGAACAGTGA
>NW_017728951.1:53054085-53063459 GCF_001723895.1 Crocodylus porosus
TTGAAGTTTGCCCTCTTAAAATCTAGGGCTGCTGCCTTACTGCATGCCTTTGCCACCTTGCGCTGAATGGTGAATTACCATAACAGTCACATAGAGTATGAATTGCCATTTTACTTTTCTAAAGCTGCTTCCTCTAATAGTTGGATAGCATGTAGAAGTTTTCAGTGCCAGCAGAGCAGCTCATACAGTAGCATGATCATACTCCCCTTTCAGATCATGCTGTGGGAGTACTACCTGGGGACTTTAAGTCCCTAAATCAGGTAAACATGACCTTCTCTCCATTCCCCTCTGTGTTCAGTGACCTGTCCCCTTTTCTTCCATTGCCCCACTTCCCTTGCCCATGACTGTCCCCATTGTCTCTAGTTGTTGAGACTCTCCTGCCCAGCCCTGGATGGGCTGAATGAAAAGCCAGACTTAGCCCGGGACAGTGGAACTAGCAGTAGTGGGTGGGTGTCTTCTTCCTGTCTGGTCCTCTGGAAGTTTCTCACCAGCCTGGGTTCAGGCTTAGGGAGAGGGAATCTGCACACTAATACTGTTGTCCCTAGCAATATTACATAGTAGTGGTGGTAGATGGGAAAAGGGGAAATTGGAGGGGAGGGGAAGGTTAGTGTTGCTGAGCACAGAAGGGTGGTGTGTGCCAGGAACAGGGCTGGGGGTGGAGATGAATTACCTGATTTGGGGCCTTTAAAAAGTTTCCGGCTGCTGCTTCTGCTGCAGGGTCTGCCTGGCCCGATGGGCTAGGGAAAGATGCTGGGTATATCTTCAGATTTGGGGGGGTAGTAGAAAATTAATAATGCTGAAAACATGGCTTCTTTAGTACTCTGATCTTGCACAACAGTCATTTACTAAAATCCACAGAATTGTATAATGTAAAAACAAAATAAATGCCAACATTAGCCCACAACACTGAACAATGTACAAAGAACTGGTCCATTTTCTAGGACTGAAAAAACGTCAAACTCTATCATTGTGTACCGGAAAGCTGGTACTCTATTTTGGATTTGTTCTAGGTAATGAGTACAGACTGAAACAAACATCTTTATAATGGTGGGTGTAGGCAAAAAGGGTATGCATATTTAAATTGTTGTTGTAAAATACGTATCTTTAGTTACAGGACATTTTGTGGGACTAAAGGAGGTATATAACCTTAAACTGCTGTTTCCCAGTTTACTCAGTCTACAGAATATTTATTCCATTATAAGCAAAATCTATAGCTGATATAAATGGAATATGGCACAACTGATATATTCACTTATTTAGTGTTACTTCCATACTGGGCCTGTCTACATGAGAAGCCAGCTGTACCGTAGCCTAATAACACTGCGCAGTAGCATGCCAGGCAAAACCCCTGCTAATATGGTACTGCACAGTAGTATTAGGTTACTGCACAGTTGGTGTCCGTAAAAACCCATGCACCAGTACTACTGCACAGTAGTCCCAGTTACTGTGCATTGATTTAGTACTTGGTCATCCAACTACAAAACTTAATGTGCTGTAATTGCAGTGCATTAATAAACTTGAAGATTCACAATTATTTCTCAGTTGGTGTGACTCATTGGTTGGTTCAGCAATTGCTTACTACCAAAGCTATCCACAAAAGATGATGAAAATATCTGGGGCATGTGTTAAGAATGAATCCAGAGCATCTGTCCAGCATATTACTGGGCAGTTGGAGCAGCTTGTAATGGGGACTACCTAAAAAGTTTCCTCTCTCACATAGTAGTTAGAGAGGAAAATTATGTGGGTCTTAAACAGAATGAACAGAGAGGCCAAAATAGACATGGACAATGTAAGACATAGGACTCTGTAAAATACTTTTTTTTATATCATAGACATAATTCAGATTCCTCTATACCCATACATGCAAAAACATGTATTGTCATGCACACTGACATACAGATATCACTTTTGGTGTTGGATGCAATGTCAGTGTAAAAGACTCTGGTGCAATTAACATGAAGGTTGTTAAATGAAAAAGGCAGAATAAAAGGATGAAGGAGTACCTTAAAGTACACAAAAACAACTTCCATTTAATAATATCAGCTTCCATGTAGTAAGAACAGTTTAGGAATGTGTATTGTAGTTAAACTGTGCTATTCCCTTGTCGTACTTCCATCACCTGTGTTTAACTATGAGTGACCCTCCTTATCCGGACTCATTCAAGTTAAGACTGTCATAATCCCACACTATGAGAATAACAAACTTGATGAATCCTTCATGGCAGACAGTTGGCAAGCAGAAAATAGAGACAGCTGTTTCTGCAGCTTAAAATACTTTTGAAGGTTAGTTATGTGTAGTGCACAGCTGCCGATAGAAAGAAGGGGACTACAAATTTGCCATGGACATCCTTTGAGGAAACGAACAACATTACTGCAGATGACAGTATTCACTGGTACTGAGGCACATATGTTGAACGCATTTAGAAAATGTTGCCAGAGGCTTTCTGATAAACCTTATGGACTCCATGGTAACACATACACAGAGATTTGGAAATGGGCTACTGTGATTTTTATTTTAAAATACCAGTCCTGAAACAGAAGACACAGCTGTGAGGAAGGCATTTCCTTGAGGTTTATTAAAGGTTGATAGTTTTATTTTGAGACTGATTGAACATGACTACAGTTTTTATAGTCCTGTATACTCCTATTCTTTGCTGAAACTAGTGTCAGGAGACAGATATCAGCTGATCTAAATCTTCACATATGCACTGAAGTGAGTGGAGCTATGCCAATTTATGCCACCTGGAGATATGGTCCGCAGGTATTTAATTGCATCTACAATAGAAAGGAGACACATGGAGTGATTAATTAAACGCAATGAAACCTAGGTCTGTTAAAATTCCAGTTTGGATCCAAGTTTTGTTTTGGCAGGAGAATAATCAAAGAATATATGATACGTGTAACACATTTTAGAAAGTACCATGAAATTAAAATGTTACAAGGATATGTCTACTCTATGTGGGACAGAGCAATTATGCTGGTACTAGGCAGTGAAAGCACTAGCTTCCTGCATATTGTATACTCACAGAAGATTGAAGTAATTTCCATTTGTTTGTTTTGCATAAAAAATGCTAATGAATATATTATGCACGACTTTCTATACACTTTATTGTCCAGAACTATACTACCAGCAAAATAATTGTGTGTTAAAGCTTACAATAGTCCTGGATGCTGATTGCTTGATGATACAGATTTATGTCACTAGATGTAGAATCCTCCAGGCTGAGAGCCAACATCACCGCAGATGTAAGTAATGCTATACTGATAGATGATAACATTCTGAATAGAACTTTAAATGTAGTCCGTTGTTAATTCATTCACATGGAATCATAAAAAAATATATATATATATATAGGACTGGTAGAGACTTTGAGAGGTTATGCAGTCCATCCCCTTATACTGAGGCAGGATTAATTATGCATAAACCATTCCTGAGAGATATTTGATTAACCTTCTTTTTAAGAACCTTCAGTGATGGAGATTCTACCATGTTCCTTGGGGTAGTTCATTCCAGCACTTAACTATCCTTACCATTAGAAAGTTGTTCCTGCTGTCCAACCAAAGTCTCTCTTGCTGCAATTTAAGCCCATTGTATTTGGTCTTGCCCCCAGTGGACATGGAGGAAACTGATAACCTTCTTTTTTGCAGTAACTGTTTATGTAATTGAAGACTGTTGTGTTTCTCCTCTGTCTTTTCTTCCCATACAAAAAACCCCCAACCAAACAAAAAAAACCACAACCCATAGGTCATGATTTTTAGATTTCTGATCATTGTTGTTGCTCTCCTCTACATTTTCACCAATTAGTCCACATCATGTTGCACTGATGCAGTTTGCGAACAGATTCTATCCTCCACTAGTTCTTTCAGTTCTGCTAGTCATTTGCTCCATCTTTTGTCCAAACTAGTCTGTCCAGTCCTGAGCATCTGCATAGAAGGGAAGAGCAGCGGCACTAGGAAAACTAAATATCATCACAAATTGCAACTTAAAAGAGTTATGAGACATCTTAGACACGGTTCTTTGGGTGAATCTGATATCTTTCATTAGACCAACTTAAATAGTTGGGGGGAAAAAAACAAAAAAAACCATTCATCAGGCTGAGGAAGTTTCTGTAGTCGGTGTGTGCTCTTCCTGGATGGAATGAAAAGTAAAGAAGCCAGAGTCTGAGCTGGTATGCACACAAGACAGGCAGTCAGTGAAGATGTTGAGGAGTCAGTGGGTGAGAGACAGGCTGGGTGTGGGGGAGAGAAGGGGGATGAATAATGGAGGGGTAAGATGTCAGGTTATAATGTGTCATAAATCCAATGTCTATATATAGTCCATGATTTTTAGTATCCTGGAGGTTGATGAATCTCTGCTATTCATCCCCCTTCTGTCCGTCCCCCCCCAGCCTGTCTCTCACTCAGTGACTCCTCAATTTACATCTTTACTGACTGCCTGTCTTGTATGCATAACAGCCCAGACTCTGGCTTCTTTACTTTATTTTATCCAGGAAGAGGACATGCCAACTGCAGAAACTTCCTCAGCCTGACAAAGGGTTTTTAAACTCAAAAGCTTGCCCAAAATGTTTCCCACCCCCCCAACTATTTAAGTTGGTTTAATAAAAGATATCATATTCACCCAAATAACCTTGTCTGCCTATGTCCTTAGACCAACATGGCTACAACCTACACCCATGAGACATCTTAGGCATCCTTTTTTGCTTGCCCAGAGTATAGGCTAAAGACAGCCTTATCCTAAATCTAGTATATGAAATGTGTACCAGAAATATAGTCAAAGACTTATCCAGATATGTGTAGGGAAAACAAAGATGTAAAATTCACTATTCAGAAAAAGGCAAAAGGACAAGGAAGAAAATCTAATTAAAAGCTTGCAGTAATTGGTTCAGACTAAAATCTCATTGCCCCCTGTGTCTTCAGGACCTTGGGTAGAAAGTATTGCAGTTTTTCAAAGGATTATCTCAGTGAACAGTTAATATTATAGATGAAATACTTCCCATAGTTTAAAAAAAAAAACCTGAGCAACATGATTTTATTTTTGCTAATGAAAATGTACGCAGGGTGAATGAATGCACAGGGGCAGGGAACATCTAGACAACAGGAAGTGTAAGTTGTAAAAAATCTACACAGTGGGCATATCTACATAAGGCGCTTAATGCACGCTAGCCTAATAACACTGTGCAGTAGTGTGTTGGGCAAAAAACATTCTAATATGCTACTGCACAGTAGTATTAGCCTGCTGCACAATAAGCATCCCTAAAAACCTGTATACCAGCACTACTGCACATTAACTCTAGTTACTCTGCATTTAGTTAGTACTTCATTAAGCAAGTACTTAATTTAATGTGCGGTAACTACTGTGCTTTAATGAATGTGTAGACATGCCCACTGATAATTTACTAGGTCTCCAACCTCCAGCTTTTATACAACTTCACCACTGACATGCAAGATAAATGGTTCTTTCTTGGTTCCATCTACATTAAACCTTTATCTTCATTTCTGGGAATACAACAGTCTTCTTTTGGCTCTTTTCTTTTGGTCACCAACAGCAAAAGGCCTTGATGAAGTGAGTTAAAAAAAAACTAACTTCATTAGCTAGGAATTAGCAGTAGGTTTATTCTTGTTGAGACAAAGCAAAAAAAAAAGGAGGCATCAACACATCAGTTTAGCCATTATGGCATAGGTATATTATTGTCTATAAAATCGTATATAAATCTGGAAAAAAGAATATTTATGTTAGACCCCAATTCTATGTGACGCCCAGTGACTAGGGAGACAATGATCCAATTGCCCATGGATCCTGTTACACATTAGCCAGAGCAAGCAGGGAACAAACACCAGCACACATTGCTCACAACAGCTGTATTCAGAACGGAGACTGCTTTGGACAAGGGCCCCAAAAAAACAACAAACCGGGGACCTACCCTAAACAACAGTTCTTTCCAACATTTATATATCTTGGTTCATACATATTAACATCCACCCCGCCTATAACCCTCCTTCAATTCCACCCATTTCTCCTTCCATCTCAAGCTCCACCTCCATTTACTGTTTGCTTCCTTAGCATGGTATTGCCTATGCACTTCATTCATTTACATGCCTCTCTGCTAAAAGCACAAGTGTAAGACTTTGACCTCCATCTTCTTTTGGTCATTTGCAGTTTCTCACTGGTTCTTGCTGGTTTTCTTGATGACTTCAGCACCATCTCCAAGACCATATTTATGCTTTTGTCTCCTGACACTAGTTGGTGGCCTATTCTATTTTTACTCAACACATCATGCACTTTGCACCCTGCCCTCCTGTTACAAATCCACTTACTTAAGCATTTGTGAAGTTAGTTAGTTACTTTTAATATATTACCCAGCCCTGTGACCAGCAGCTTCTGCTGAGACACAGGAAAAAACTTTTATTCAACTGCACACACAGAACTTCCAGATTCCATATTGTTACCCCAAAACCCAAAATCCATATTGTTACACTAACAATTTCTGCAGCGGTTGAAAATGCATGTTTAAAATATTTTGCATGACATTAGAAGATATAACCTCTCATTTCTCATCAGTACAGTACAGCTGTGTATTACCGCACAGTAAAAAACAAACAACCAAACAAAAAACTAGTCGATGCTCTTAACTGCTTTGAGTACAAATTAATATTGAGAGCAAAAAAAGTAAAACAGATGAGACAGTATTTTCAACGTGAAGATGATAACCACTCAGACAGGTAAAGATGTAT
The DNA here is from genome assembly GCF_001723895.1 of Crocodylus porosus. NCBI lineage: Eukaryota > Metazoa > Chordata > Crocodylia > Crocodylidae > Crocodylus > Crocodylus porosus. The sequence goes on from NW_017728951.1 coordinate 53,060,817, forward strand.
ATTAAAAAGAACTGGGTGACTCAGGCCTGTTTTCTTTTCTAATATATTCCATAACATAATGTTAGTATTCTTTTTACCTCCATTTCAACTAAGTGATCTTATACTCAGAGGCCACTGATATTTTGAAACTATTGATGGGCACATTAACACATGGATAAAATATTAAAATCAATTCAAATGATCAAACATAAGTTTAAGAAATGTATTTTCCCTGTCACTTAGCTTTTTGATCAAGATTATTAATATACATGCAAAGATATATCCAGGGTGTTTCCCAAATTTTGTGGTTTAGTGTCTGTGACAGGTGTGCCTCTTCAGAGTCTGTCCACTAGTGACCCTGCCCACCTGTTATGGGCCAACTGGCCATCTTCTTTTCTGCCATGCCTTGTTGTTAATTGCTTAATTAGAAGATGTTAACTAAGCAGGAGGCTGCCCGTCTTACTGCCCCGATGCAAGGGGCACTATCTGTGGCTCCTTTCTTCCCCTTACACTGCAGCTCAAGCCTCGCAGATGGTACTCACATAGGTTAGTCTGGGCCTTACTATATTCTGGCCTCCTTGGCCTCCCTGGGCTCTCTGTGGCCCTGCTCCACTGGGCACCTCACTGGGCATTCATCAATGAGGCCCCCCCTCTCTGGGGCTTCTCACTGCCCCCTTGGCTCTGGGCTTCTCCCATGGCCCCCTTGGCTCTGGGGATTCTTGGTCTCCGGTGGGCACATGTGGCCATAGCCATGCCTGGCCCTAACTCTCCTCCTTGGGGTCTTGACCCCCGCCTGGCTTAGGTGGCCTCAGCCCTACCTGGCCCCTGACTCTACACCCCTTCTCTGCGGCTGGGATCCTTACACCCCAAAGTGCTGTACCCTCGCAGCCACCAGGGTCAGTGCACCCTAAATGCTGTGCCCTCGAAGGCACTGGGGTCCCCACACTACTGGGGGTCCACTATGAGGCCTCCTCCAACCCCTAACAGTCTCACCCAAACCACCAGACTAAACAGCGAACACAAAACACAAGCCCCTGGGCTATAACATAAAAGCTAAGCCATCTGGCTAAACAACATTCAATCCCTACCAGGGAATTCTCCATCCTTCACAGCAATCAGGAGCTGCTTATGCAGTCAGGCATCTCCCCTTTCTTTGCTGTGGCAGAGCTCCTTCTCCCTTGACTGATGGTGGACAACTGTCTGCCTGGGGTTATATGGAAGCCAGGCCCTGCCTCTTCTGGTCAACTGACTCCCACTGGTTACCTTGGCAACCCGCAGCTGGATTCATTACTGATTGTTCCACAAGTAGCAGGCACCTCAGTGCCCTGCTACAGTGTCCTTTCAGGCCATTTCCAAATCCAGTGTTAACCTGATGCAGTGTTGGAAAATTATACATAACCCTCAGAACTTCTATGTTCTACCCAGGATTTCTGATCTCGTGAGAAATAAATTGCCTTAGGAAGACAGCAGCTGCAACCTATTTTTGATATTGCTCAGGAACAGATAAGGAAGTCATTGTGTTTATATTCCTGTCTCTCGGCTGGTGTCATGGTAAAGCATGAATGTTAAGTGCTTCTTCATAAGAATAACAAGAATTGTCTCTGGTGTTGCTTTTGTACATCAGAAAGAATGCTCAAGTTGTTTTAGTCTCATAACTCTAAACATACCAAATAGGCTGCCAACTAGTTCTAAAGTTCCCCAAAGATTTTACAAACTGTAAATCAAGTGCTGTAGGAATAAGTGACAAATAATGGGGGGAAAAATATTTTTTACAGGCCCCAACAATTTTCCTGGCCATTTGATAGGCCACTGAGTTCCTAAATGTTTTGTTTCACTCTGCAAGGTAAATGCACATACAGAAAGTTAAATCCACCAGATAGCATCACTATACAAAGTGTTTTCATGTAACAAGTGATTGACAATATCAGATTTGGGAGAATAATGTGGTAGATTTGGAGGTACACAGTAGCTGCTTTACAGTAAATCCATCAGCTCTTAACAGTGCTTTGGGTCTTTTTTCCAGCAAGCATGTGGACTCCTGTGATTGCATTTCAGCAGACCTTTTTTGGTGAAGGAATCCTTTTGTAAGACTGCTAAAAGGGTTGGCAGGTAATTTATGGCATTGCATCTATCTAAAACTAGATGAACACAAAATATAAATTATGGGTGTGTGTGTATATATATATAAAATGTTTATATAGACAAACAATACAGTCTAGGTTCTCATAGGAAGTGTAGCTTTTTGTGCTTTGCTGGTAATTTCCAGGTGGTATAGGGAGCCATGACGGGATCTCTTTAGGCTTAAGGGATCCACGAGTGGTATAAATCCAACACCATTTTCCTCAGCAGTTGTCAGTGTGAAAAACACTGCTGATCAAGAATACTGTTATACAATTCTTTTGTGGTTATCAAAACCTTTTCAAACCTTGGGAAAGACTAGGTTTGAAATAAAATTAAACTAGTTAGAAAATTAAGTATTTTTAATTTTGTTTTTATTTGTTAAGTTATATCATTCTGACTAGCATTCCATTGCAAATATCCTGTTTTATTCTAAGTTGACATTGAAAGAAATTGTGTTTTTGCATACTTTGTCACATAATGCTCTGGGCATAGTTTTATTGGACATGTTGCAGCCATTCTTGAGATCTCTGTGCATCACTTTAC
>NW_017728951.1:53063470-53075857 GCF_001723895.1 Crocodylus porosus
GGGTTGGACTTGAAGATCTACAAGTTCCCTTCTGACCCTACTTCTATGATTCTGTGATTCTATGACATCGGAACCTACACGTGTGGCTATGGCTGTACAACATCTGACAAAGATCGCAATAATTTCTCATGCCGAACACCTTTTTCACATCCAAAATGCCATAATAAGGTTCACCATGTAGCAGAAGAAAACAGGTGTTGGAGTATCTGGGTGCGTCCTGTGTTTTAAATAAACTCCATCCCGTTTTTTCCTTATGCATCACTGTGTGAATGTTAACTTGTTCAAGGTCTTCAAACAAAGGTACTTGATAAAGCATAACCTTTTGGTATATGGACAGGCCTAATTTCCTATGCAGTTCTTTGGCACCATCTAGCAGCTCGACATCTGTGGCCCTTCTACGTTTTGTAAAAGCCAATAGACGGCCTGCCAAACACAGGTTACTATCATAGGTATTCAAGTCAATTAATACTTCCTCTTTTTAGTAATGATCTGGGAATAGGGGATAGAGCTTATAACTCTATGGCTTCCACCTCCCCAGCCTTTCACAATGACCACAAACAGCCGAAATGTCGAATTGAGCAATATTTCTCTCTGGCTTTGTAACAGGTTACTGAACCACTCTAAAAACAGCTCTGGGATCAAATTGTTTAAATTAATAGCTTGTTAGTATAAACAGTTTGCCGTGCTATCTGCCTGAATACGTAACTGTACATAGTCATTGCCTGTGAATCTCTGTCAGAGTTCTGCTACAATTTCTTCTACCCTTTGGGTTGCGGCTTTGTATGCCACATGTAATGGCACACACTCCAAATTCACAAAACAGAACTCCTCAGTGTACCTTGTTCCACTAAACCTGGCTACAGACCACTCTTGCCTTCTCACTCGCACCATATGTACATCTGGTAAAACATCCTCTGATGACTCAGAAGAACACAGGGGTGCTTGAGGGATCCTCTAAACTGTCTTCTACACCAGATTCGTTATCCCAACCCTCTGACCCTCCAGGTCTTGGTGGTGGGGGAGACCTAGGTGGTCTGGAAACACTTGAGGGACCCTCTAATGGTCTTCCTAAATCATAATCACCATCTCCCCTCTCTGGCTCTGTGGGTCCTGGTGAAAGGTCAGGTCTGAGAAGTTGGGGTACATGTAAGAGACCCTCTAACGGGCTTCCTAAACCATATTCTCCACCCCCTCTCTCTGGCTCTGGGGGTTCTGGTGAAGGGTCAGGACTGGAAGGAGGAGGAGTATTTGAGGGATCCTTAGGGGATCTCTTTTTTTTTTTTTTCCTCAAACAGTGTTTAGCCTTCCTCATGCTCCTCTTTAAACAGGCTCTTACTTTTTGCCCTATGAGCCACTTGGTGGTTTGCCACCCGTTCTTATCCCCGTGTTTACCGTGACTCCCCCTCTTATGGTACAGACCACGCCTGCTGTCCGAGTTACACAGACTACCTCCTCTCTGAGTAAAATTTACCCTTTTGCTCTAGTAGTAATCATGATCTTTCAAGGCTCTGTGCACACTCTTTCTGAGATGTATATGCCTACCAGTACCACCCCAAAACCCCCTCTTTTTTGACAATAATCATGATCTTTCAAGACAAGTTGTTATACCCGTCCTGAACCCCCCCCTCTTTTTTCACAATAATCATTATCTTTCAAGGCAAGATGGTTACACCCACCCTGAAAATCCACCCTCTTTTTTCACAATAATCATGATCTTTCAAAAAAGGAGAAAGACTCTCTTCTTTCTCTAAATTGTGTGAGTAATCAGTTCTGGGTTTCTTATTCAAGAGGTCCAGATCACCTGTTTTGGGGGTATGAATCCTTGTCTTTTTACATGTGGTTTTCTCAGAGGTATATGCCTTGTTTTCCTTCTGTTCTGTCCTGGTGGTCTTCTGATCCTTGGGTATTATAATCTGCAGGCTGAGCATTTCTGGGTTTTTTTGCTTGTGCTTTTAGAGGTCTCTACCCAGACCCCTACTCTTCTTGGGTGTGGTACGTGTGATCACTTAGGAAATATAAAATTTACATCTCAGCATTGAGAATTAACTTTCGTCACACACTACAAATTTAAAATTTGCTTAACCCCCCCCCCACACACACACACACACCGCTTCTTCTCCCACAAGAAACACAAAGTTTCAGAAGCTGGTTTCAAAAAAATTACCTTTTAGTACTGAATAAAAACATGACTGTATGTGCTTGTTCTGCTTTTCTGTTTTAGAAGAAGAGGTTCTGTTTGAAAACAAGCAGCTGTTATAACTTAGTATGATTATAGTAACACAGCCACAAATAACCTACCATTTTAAAATAATTTTTACCTTGCTGTGGTAAAATTGCATGGGGCTTCCCCACCTGATAAGCTCTCTGTAATATAAATGAAATGATACAATAAGTCCTCTGTATTAAAAATTAAATAATAGATTAAGGAAAATAGTTTATGTATAAAGTAAAATATAACTGTATTAAAATAGTCAGCACTAAAGGACAACTCCATCCCTTTAGTCTTAAAATATGTGGAGATCTGGACACACCAATCAGCTTTTATTTATTTATTTATTTGGATCTGGTTTATCTTTATGCTACATACCCACCACTCCATACCATACACAATCTGTGAGAATATATATTTTTAAATTCATTCTTTATTCACATTAATAACTTTTATAATATTTAGTGATTTCTGTTGTTAAACCTTCTTCTAAGAAGTGTTTTTCATTTCCTGTGACCATTAAGCCTTATCGGCCTTCTCTTTACAGCTGGCCTTTTGGTAAAAGATAACTACTTTGGTCTTAAAACAAGAAGATCTCTGAACACCATGGTCATTCTTTTTTTTTTTTGTGGTCTGGTTTATCTTATAACATACACCCTGCACCACACCCCTACCATACAAAAGCTGTAAGAATATATATTTTTAAATTCAGTCTTTATTTCCATCAACACTTTAACAATATTTACTAGTTTATTTTGTTACCCCTTCTCCTAATAAGTTTTTTTTTTTTTACATTAGCTGTAGAAAACTGTTGATGTGCTTTACAACCTCACATCCCCCACCCTCCCACCAAGATCAGTAAAAGATATAACCCCGCCAACCCCCATTTTAAAGTGTTTTTGCTAAGCCCTTCTCTTAAGCAGGGTTTTATAATCTCTATTACCAGTTAAGTTTTCAGTATGGGGTATGAGTTTTTTATCTTCCTCAGTGATCAAATCATGAAGGGCAGCATTAGGATCTTCTGCAGAATACACAGCATCTAGAAGCTCTCTAACCTGAATTAAATGTTTCACAGTAATTCTGAAAATGTTCCTGGCAAACCCAACGGTTATAACAGCATTGAAAATGCTATCAAGACATATTTCCTGGCAAAGTTCCTGAATCCTTTCATTTATGTCTTCATCTAACCAAGTAAAACATTCATGGGCTTCTTGACCACCCTGGTCAAATATGCACCCCTAGCATAGGTCAAAAAGTCTCTTCCTCAAGCAGTATTTCATTATGCCATAAACAGAAACAAGAACAAGAGAGTTCATAAAGACTTTACAGTCACATGATGTAATAGCTTGTGTTGATTGAATGGCTAGATGTCTTCTGAACTCTTCAGGCTCATGTGGTCTTTGTTCTCTGCAAAAGCATACACCTCCTTCTTGTGTACTGGTGAGTAGGTTTTCTGGAGTCATTAAAAAGTCTTCATCTAACTGCAAAGGAGTTCAAATAAAGAACTTGGTTAGTTAGCTGCTGTTTAATCAGTCCTTAGCTACTTCCAAACACACACATACCACGGAGTGAACCCACACTGAAAACCCAAGTGCCCCCACAAACATACTCCAAGTCTTTTACCTGACTCTCCTCTGCAATGACCTCTACTTCGCATGCAGGCTCTGGCACAAAGATACCCTCTTCCAAATTCTCATCGTCTGCTTCAAGGGTCTGGGCCTCCTCCATTTGCCTGTTCATTGGATCTTCCCAAACAGGGTCAGGCATCTCAAAGAGTCTTTGGGCAAGGGACCATGTCTCCTCCTCAAAACTATTTCGATGGTAACGCTTTCTGTAAAGCCATCTCAGGGTTGTAGTGAGTGGGCCTACAGGCGTTGTGAAAGAATCCATATCCACTGCTGCTTGCCTTAGTACAGTCTTAGATAAACAGAGTAGTCATTTGGGAAAACAGATAGACCTGGTGGGGTTGCCACTGAAATCCCACCCCCTCTACTCGTTCCAATTGTTTCAGCATTGTTCTTGGGAGGTCTGAGGCCTCTGAAACCTCTGCCAATTGGTTGGGGGTGGTGAGGCAGGTTGTTAGAGGGGTCAAACCACCACCCTGCCACCCCATAGACCACTCTTGTACTCCAGCGGGGGGGCTAGATCAGTCTGGGACCTGATAGGCCATAACTACACTGAGGGGTTGGGCTTTGGGTGTCTGCATGGGCTGTCCTTCTGATGTCATGGACCATGTGGTGCTGGTGTCCCACACCACGTGGCTGGGGGTTGGGGCAGGGTTGTTGATGTCACACACCATGTGACTGGAGGTGGGGGTGGTGTTGCTGATGCCACATACTACGTGACTGGGGGGTGGGATGGAGTTGCTGATGCCACATACCACATGACTGGGGGCAGGGATGGGGTTGGTGATGTCATGCATCACATGACTGGGGACAGGGGGTGGGAATGGTGACATCACACACCATACATGGGGAAAGGGGTGGGGCTAAGGGGCGGGACTTCTGGTCCCGCCTACCTGTCACATTTGCATTGAGGGGCCAAGAGCCTATATACTACTGATATGGTAGACTTGCATGAATTGCTCCAAATTAATTCAGTGCAGTCATTTACATCATAGCTGCTTCTCCAACCTATCTTTACAATTGAGTGTAGGCTGACTTGTTTAAAGCTGTGTTTGTTTGTTGAACAACATTTAAAAATCAATGACTTTAGGAGAGAGTCCTCCTTTCACCATCGGATACTCAGGTAATCTTTTTTTCTGACTCCGTACTGACTGTTGGCAGTAACTTGATGACTTTAATGTCCTTGATATTACCTATTCCCACATTGCTTGTGTAAAGGAACTGTTGTTTTCCTCAAATGAAAATAAAACAAAAAAAAATTGTGATGCTTCTGCCAGTTCAGGAATGAAGGTATAGGCCTTTTGCTCCTACCACTGCAGTCTAAAAAATGTATTAGTAGATCTAGGAGACCACAGCATGATAAGATTAATAAATAATGCATTATTCTATAAGCATTTTAGAGTTAAAAAAATGTACTTCAGTTCTGGAAGCATATTAGTGAACAGCATGTTACTGAAGAACTTCTTCCTGGCAGCAGAGCTGTAATGCTACCCAGTGTGTCCCCAGGTGGCTCATAGTGGAATGGCCTTCAGGGAATGTTAGCTGCAAAATAAGCAGTCTTCCTTTTTCCTGACTGCATAGCCATGTTCAGTGGAATCTTCTTTACTGCAGTCAAAACCAGCAAAGACACACAAGTAATTTTGGCACCTGGAACATCAGGACCTTCATGGATAATCCTAATAGTGAATGTCCAGAGTTCCACACCAAAACCATGCCTCCAGAACTCAGCTAACACAATTTTGACAGTGCTGTACTGAGCAAGACCCAGCGAGCAGGAGATGAGCAGCTCAAAGAACTAGGGGGTGGCTATACCTATTTTTGGAAGGGTAAACAGGAAGGTGAGCACCAACTTCATGAGGTTGGTCTAGCCATTAAAAATGAACTCATAAACCAACTCAATAAGCTCTTTATCTGAATTAATGAGTGCCTCATAACTCTCCATCTTAAATTAACAAGGAGCTAATATACCACTGTAATTAGTACATATGCCTCGAAACTTGACATTGCCAATGATACTGTTGGCTACAAAGGACCAACTCACAGGATCATCATAAAATTCTAGTTTATGCATGAATGAAAAAGACCATAAACCTTGGTGCTGATCTCCTCAAACACACACACATTCATGCATACACACATGCTTACAGTAGCCAACTATGAACACTAAGCACTGGTGTCAAGATATACCTATCCCCAAGTGCTGGAGTTTGATGGCCAGCTGAGGCTTCTTTCAGTGCAATGTTGCTTCAGAAGGGGGTTGCTGGCTGGTCCTTCTGACTGGACAGGCAGGGTGCTGGTCAAGTCAAAGAGGGCACCATTGGGGGTCATTCTTCACTGCCTTTAATCCCTCTCTGGCAGATTTTGATGACTCTCCAATTCTTGGGCTTACCCAATCCAGGGGACATTGAGCTCAAGGGGATTCCCTCTTGGTAGCTGCTGGATGGCACCTGTCAGCCCCAGGGGTCACATCCACAGGTATGTTCAGTATTGGGAGTCGATGAATTTTGATTGATTCACTGCTGTGATGAATAGAGCACTGGAAGTGGTTGATCTGATTTCAGCCCTATGGTTCTGTTTCCAGCATTGATTAGTTCAAACCAGGGCTTCTGTACCTTTTATAGTGAAGTTTCAGGGAGTTCCTGGCTCTGTATTGCTTCTTTCCTCTCCTTAGTCTGTGGTATGTAGGTGTTAATTGCCACTTGTTAACTTGCTTATCCAGACTACCTACTGTGTTACACAGTCAACCATGATTCATTCAGGGATCCACTCCATACAGAGATTCCTGCCCTTGCTAACATTGTTACATGGTACAACTTACTTTTAAACTTAAAGTACACTTGTAAAAGCATCTACAAGGTCTATTTTCACTACAAGTACACCTTATATACAAATAATAATAATATAATAAAAGAAAAAGAGAGAGGAAGGAAGGAAAGGTAAAAAAGAGAAAGCATCCCCAAAAGGGGGCAACTACTGCAAAAAAGGCTTTTGCCATATGAAGGAGCTTCACATTTGAGGATGTGGGGGGGGGGAAAGCAAAAAGGTTCCTTGCTAAAAAACTGAAGAGGAATTCTATGCTAAACTTGATGAAGTCCTTTCTGATGTTCTGGAGAGAGACATACTTATTCTGTTTGGTGATTTTAATGCCAGAGTTGGAAGGGATATGAACCTCTGGAATGGAGCCATCAGTAAGGAAGGAATGGGGATAGTCAACTCTACCAGAATCCTCTTCTTGACTAAATGCATGAAACACAGAATCACAAACACCCTGTTCCATCACATAAACAGACACAAGGCATCATGGTAACAGCCATGATCTAAAAATTGGAATTTGCTTGACTATGTCATTCTTCATGATCAGGATCGCAAACATCACCTGAGCTATGCTAGGAGCTAATGATTCCTGGACTGATCACCTACTCATCTGCTCAGTTTTGTCACTGAAACTGACTCTCAAATGAAAGCTGCAGCAGAAGCAATACCAACGGAAGATCAATCTCCAAGGACTCAAGGACTCAATCAAATTAGACCTCTCTCACCAGTGCCTTAACAAAAAAAACCTGGTGAATTCCAATCAACAGCAGTGTGAGAAAGTTGGTAGCACCTGGTGTGTTTTCAAAGCCACTGTCATCAGTGCCTGTGAAGAGAGATTTGGATTCTTTACAGGAAACATCAAGACTGGTTTGATGAGAATGACTGGGAGATTCAATAGCACAAGGCCTTTTGCAGAACGACACCGACTCCAAGCAAAAGAAATTGAATCACCAAAGGCAATGCATGGGGCCAAAGGAAGACCAGCAGTATGAAAAACAGATGGTAGGAAGACAAGGCAAAGGAGATTCATCATGTCACTGACATCCATGATATGCATTTTTTTCAGTGCTGCCAAAGCCATCTATGGTCTGAGCACTCAGGGACCAACTCTCTTGAGACCTAAGGATGGAGGATCAAGGGAAGGGGAACCATCAACACCTATTGGAAGGAACATTTTGAAGACCTTTTCAGTCAAGTCTCTATTGTTGATGAGGGTGCTCTCAATTCCATTCCACAACATCCAGTCAGAGATGATTTCAGAATCCCTCCAATCTTTCATTAGGTGAGGAAAGCCATCAAGCAGAGGAAGAATGACAAGGCATCTGGAGCTGATGGGATCCCTATCAAAATCTTCAAGCAGGGGGATGAGGACCTCATATCGCAGGTACTTACTCTCATCTAAAGGATTTGGAATGATAAGGAAATGCCAGATAATCTTATGTATAAACCTCTCTGCATGGCCTTCTTTGACCTCATAAATGCCTTTGACTCTGTCAACCAAGAAGCAGTGTGGAAGATCCTCCTAAAGGATAATTTCATCTTGACTTCCATTGCACTGTTTCAAAGGGACAGTGTTTCATTTCATTGTTTTGAAGCACTATTCTGTTTAGTTTCATCAAAACCATTCCACTGTTTCTACACTGTTTTGACACATTTCAACGTTTTGTCCATAGGCTTTAATGGGGAATCACAAAAATGCCTATAACTTTGTCATTTCTTTCCTGATTCAAATTCAGACAGCAGGGATGGTAGCCCCTGCTCAATCCAGAAAGCCTGTCAAGTTTCAAGGACATAGGTGTGGAGGTTTCTGGGAAGTTGCACCTCGAGCTGCTGACAAGCAAAATGTGTGTGTGTGTTAAGGTGGAGTGGGGTGAAAACAGCATGCATGGTAGCCCCTCCTGAAGCCATGAATCCTGACAAGTTTCAAGGAGATAGGTGCAGGGATTTCTGGGGAAACTGTACCTCAAACTGCTGACAAGCAAAATGTGTGACATATGTGACTGTGTGTGTTAAGGTGTTCCCTCACTGGTGCTAGGGCCTCTACACAACACAGTAGTATGCCTCAATGTGGCTTCCTCCTCCCCCAAAGCCTCAGACTGATCCAACACTTTATACAACAACAGATAAGCAGCACAGTAGCACTAGTATTTCAGGCAGCCAAACTGTCACAGAGCCTTTCTTTCCTTTCCTGCAGAAGCTTCTCCAGCAGATGCCAAAGAACTCTACCTGCTAGCCCAAGCTTAGATGTGCCCAGGACTCTGCCTCCTTCTGGTCAGCAGACTGGGGACAGGTACTAGGGGTGTAGGTTGTAGCTGTGTTTGTCTAAGAACATGGCAGACAGGGTTCTTTGGGTCAATATGGTATCTTTTGGTAGACCAACTGAATAGTTGTAGAAAGACATCTTAGCAAGCTTTTGGATTGAAAACTCTTTGTCAGGCTGAGGACGCACCTGCACTTAGAGTGTGTGCTCTTCCTGGATGGGAAGAATAATAAAGAAGCCAGAGACTGGCATGCAATGCAGGCAAGGAAGTCCATTAGTGAAAATGGAAATGGAGGCATTGTGGGGTGAGGGACAGGCTGGGGTAGGGGGGAAGGAGAAACTGCACCTCAAACTGCTGACAAGCAAACCTCGTTATTCATGACTCTGTGTGTGTGTGTGTGTGTGTGTGTGTTAAGGCACGCCGTCACTGGTGCTTGGGCCTCTATATGACATGGTAGTGTGTCCTAATGAGGGCTACTCCTCCCCTACAGCCTCATTCCATTACAACACTTTAAATGACAACAGGGCTGTGCAAAGCTTCAGCTTGCAATTCACATTTGGAGATGATTCAGGTGATTTGGAGGTCAAATCTATACATCTGAATAGAATTTCTAGAAGCTTTAGGCTTTCAGAAAACATTCAGTGATTTGGAAATTTGGCCATAAGGTATAATGGGGAATCTATGAAATATCTATAACTTTGTTGGTTTTTGGCTGATTCAAATGACAATATCAGAGGTGGTAGCCACTTCTGAAGGCATGAAGTGTGGTCATGTTTCAAGGTGATACGTGCAGGGCTTTCTTGGAAACTGCATGTGGAAGAAACTTACCAAAAGCAGGAGAGAGGCGGCGAAACATCGCGCCAGCAGCCGATAGTGGCGAAAGTGATATCATGGTGGCTGGAGCCACCACAGATGAAGATCAAAGGAAAAACCCACAGCAGAGCTGGGAGGAGCCAGAAACAGCTCCTGTGTCTGTTTGTGCGCACTTTGTAAAAGCTTGATGGGGGTGATTGGCCAGGCGGTCATCCAGCGCTGGGATAAAAGGTCCAGCAGGAAGGAAGCCAGGGGGACTGGAAGTAGTGTCCCTAGCTGGCCCAGAGAGGTCAGAGAGCCCAGAGGACCCTGAAGTGGAGGGAACGTGGTGGCACCCCAGAGAGGGGAGCATGGAGGGCAAGCCAGGCAACGAGGGCTCAAGGAGTCTCTTATGAGGTCAACGTGGACTGAGGACAGCAACAGCAGTGACTGGGACACTGGCAGAAATGACAGGGATGGAACCTGGATATGGATGCCACACAGCAGGTACCAGACCCAGGGAGGAAACAACAGAACAAGGGTGTTTGAGGCCTGGGTGAAGTCAGGCACTGCGTGAGCTGGGAAGCCCAGAAGGGCTGCAGCGGACACTCAGTGCAAGTACCACCTGTAGCCCATGGCCACAGCCCCTAAGAAACTGAGTGTTGGTGAGAGCCAGAACAGTGACCCTGATGGACAACATCACAGTTGGCATTAGGAAGGGTGTAGGGAAAATGGATGCCCAAGAAGCAATAGCTGTGAGGATGACCAAGGGAGAGTACCAGGGGAGATGGGACCAGACAACATCCTCCTGTTAAAATACCATTTACCATCAAAGATGTGGCAGGGAAGAGAGCACTGGGGAGCTGACCCAAAGCCGCTCCCAGTAGCCTGGCCATGCAGCCCAGGAGGCTACAGTGAGATTCGAAAGAAATCAAGACATGCAATGCTCAGGGGGAAAGGCACAAAAGGTTACACTGCACCTCAAAGTTCTGAGAGGAAAACTCATGTCATGTGTGTGTGTGTAACACCACAGTGGGGTGAAAACTAAGGAATGGTAGCGCTTGCTGAGGCCACACAGCCTGCCACGTTTCAAGGGGACAGGTGCAGGGGTTTCTGGGGAACTACGCCTCAAAGTGGTGACAAGGAAAATACATAAAATAGGTGATACTATGTGTGTGTTCAGGTCCTCCCCTACAGCCTCAGCCTGGTCCACCACTGTAAACAACGGCAGGTCAAAATAACTTAGCTGGCTTAACACCAATAGCATCAGCAGCATCAAAGGTACAGAGATGGAATTGTCACAGAGCCTTTCTTTTTATAAAGGAATTGACAGCAAGAAGTAAAGACGTTGTGTTGGATATATGTTACTCGTGGTATGTGATGGCTTATCTTGTTTTTTTATGTTTATATGTTTATTATGAAAAAATTGAAATCATTCAAAAAATATATCTTAGGAAGTTTCGGGTTGAAAAACCCTTTCTCAGGCTGAGGAAGTAGGTGCAGTTGGTGTGTCTCCTTGTCCTGGATGGTAGGAATAGTAAAGAAGCCAGATGCTGGCCTGGCATGCAATGCAGGCAAGAAAGCCAGTCACTGAAAATGGAAATGGAGGCATCAGGGAGTGAGGAACAGGCTACAGGATGGGAAGAGGGATGTAGCAGCACAGGTAAAAGTGCAGAGGTACCTGGGGAGTCAGATGTCTGGCAGGTTGCAACATGCCAGAATTCCACTGTGTATATTGAGTCCATGAGTTCGTGGGGGAGGAGGCCTCATGGAGACACACTTCCATATTGTATAGAGGACTCAGCAGCAGGATGGGTGTACCTGAACACACACACAGTCCCACAAGCACCCATGTCACGAGTTTTGCCTGCCTGCGGCCAGATGTACAGGGCCCCAGATCCCAGACTCCCCCTGCACCTATCTCCTTGACAGCTGGCAGGCTTTGTGGCCTCAGCAAGAGCTACCACCCTTACAGTTTTCACCCCACTGTGGCATAACATACACACGTGACATGAGTTTGGTTTGTCAGCAGCTTGAGGTGCAGTTTCCCAAAAACTCCTTCACCTATCTTGTTGAAGATTGGTAAAATGTTTGACCCCAGAAAGTCTCATCACCCCTACAGTTTTCACCCCACTGTGGTGTAACACACACACGTGACATGAATTTTTCTTCCATGATTTGAGTTGCAGTTTCCCAGAAACCTTTGCACCTATCACCTTGAAGCATGGTATGCTTCATGCTCTCAGCAGAGGATACAACCCCTGCAAGTGTCATTTGAATCAGCCAAAAACCACCAAAGTTATAGATATTTCATTGATTCCCCATTAGACCCTATGGCCAAATCTCTGAATCTCTCCAAATCAGCCCTGACTCTTTCAAATCAATTCAGAAAAGCAATCTGAATCTCTGAACTGAATCGCCAAATCCAAATAAGCCAAATCAAAATCCAAATAGAATATTTGTCTATTCACACAGGTCTAGTAATTAGTAAGCAGCATGGTAGCACTAGCAGCATCTCAGGCATCCAAAAAGTCATAGTCAATATCAGAGCATTCCTTCCTCCCTCTTCCCCCTCCCTCTCCTTACTTTGTGTCTCCCTGCAGGCAAGCCCAGCTTCAGCTTCAAAATGTTGAGTGGTCACTCCTTAAGGAAGCGATCCTCCAAGCCCAAAGGAAGGTAATCCCAA
>NW_017728951.1:53077597-53127058 GCF_001723895.1 Crocodylus porosus
CCCCTGAGGACTGCCAGGAGTGACCAGGAATAACGGTCACAAGCTGGCAGAGGATAGATTTAGGTTAGATATCAGAAGGCGCTACTTCATGGTCAGGGCGGCTAGGATCTGGAAGCAACTTCCAAGAGAAGTGGTGCTGGCTCCTACCCTGGGGGGTTTTAAGAGGAGGTTGGATGAACATCTTGCTGGGGTCATTTGACCCCAGTACTCTTTCCTGCCATGGCAAGGGGTCGGACTTGATGATCTACTCAGGTCCCTTCCGACCCTAGAAACTAGAAACTATGAAACTGTGTTTCAACTGCCCTCATTCTGTTTTGAGCCTGTTTCAAAGTCTTTCGTTTCATTTTGATTTCACTGTTTCAAGCTCAAAACAAGTCAAGTGAAACAGCTGGCAAAATTGATTGAAACGAAACAGCCGGCAAAATTTCACACAACCCTAATAAGCATCATGGGCGACAGTCCCTCAACCTTTTTCATAAAAATACACAGACAGCCTCCTAGATTTAGCAGAACTTGAAACCTAGTGTTGGGCACAGTACCAGTACAACTTAGCAGTTTTGCAAATGTAGTTAGTATAGGGAAAGACTCCAAAAAACTAGGAAACTCAGACATGCTGAAAAACATGTGAAACTTATCCTGGAGAACAACACATGCCACAATGAACTCTCTTAGGAAAGTGTAAGAGTGATGTTCCAGCTATGATGGTGCAGGGATTGTGCAAGATTCAAACCTGATGAAGCATGTCTTAATTTAAAAGTTCATCTGACTCTCTCCCAATTATGCAGGTGGTCCAGTAAAAGTTACCACCTTAAGAAATCTTTGACTCTCACTTATCTTAGGAGAGAATTACACAGGCCCTGAGCCAACTATAGAACAGATGTCAACAATACATCCTACAATTTTGTTAGCTAAATCCATCAACATCACTCGGAAGACCTTAGTAGAACTTTTTTTCAGAACATTCAAAAACACAAAAGCAAAGCAAGTTCTGGCAATAATGTACCATATACTAAATCCCAACTTAGTCTTACCTTCCTTGAAAGTGCTATAGAACTATTTGACCAACTATTTACAAATTTCAAATCTTGATGTATTTACAGTAGAAATCAATATATTTGAACTATTAAATACATAGTGCTATTAATTTATACAGTTTACCTCTGGTCACAACTTTTCCTGCTAATATTCTACCAGCATCTTAGAGATTCAAAAATACAATTCCTGAAGAGAAAAATAAAAGCCTAAAAAAGGAAACTCTATTATTTGGGACAATTTTTTTTCATAGTTCCAACATTTTTTTTCCAGGGTGGATACTCCCTTTTTCCCCCTTTATTTCTAGTTCTTTTTATTTATTTATTTATTTTGCTGTGCCAGCCATGTGATGGAAAATGTCAAGGACAAAACTAATACCTAGGATTCTCCAGGAACACTGTAGCTCTCTAGGTCCCCTAGGAAGTATCTCAAATTACACAGACCTTGAAGCTGCTTTTATATAAACCATTGTACAGAACTGGCTGCTGTTCTGTACCTTCCACTACTGCTTGAGTAGCACTTTGTATTTTTTGGCTATAGATGAGGTTCAGGGCATGTAGGAAGACAAGTGCATTCTGTGATTCAGAGTGATATTAACCACTGAGAACCCAGAAAAAAGAATCATTAAAAGCATGTGTCAAAGGTGTAAAAGCTTTTATTGAATATTTGTAGCCCCAGCTTAGCCCCCAGACCATGGTTCAGTGAAGCCAGGTTCTGTATCCAGTAATTGAAATATCCTTCACAAAGCAGGTATGGTTAGGAGTTATGCTTCCTGAAGCATTTCCCTCTACTTGGAGTGAAAGGTTTAAGATTGTGGCATATTCCCCCCATTCCCATTCCTCTGTGCGCTGATATTTCTTTCATGAACATGCATGGATCTCTCTCGCCCTTAAATAGTTCACAGAAATGAAGCCGTGTTTTTGTTTTATATTTCAAAATCACTGAAGAGGAACTTTCTCCCTCTGTACTCAAAAATGCAAATATCCAGCTAGATTCTCCTTGAGTAACCAAGGGAGCATCTTTGCCTACTGTAAATGTAATCCTTACCTGGTTTAGGAGCTCTTGAACCACTCCATAACCCTGCTATCAGTATAACATCAGAAAAGGTGTATAGCTGCAAGAAAGGAGCACGGTTAGGCTGCTCCATTGCCTTTTTAGACCCTTGAGCCCATTTACCATGATGTAAGTGCTGATAATATTTCTCACATTGATCTGATTAGGCATGTGGGGACTCTTATTCTTCAAGGCAGCAGCAAGCTTATAATCTTGATTCAAAGCCTATTAAAGTCATGGGTCTGGACAAATGGAAATTAACATTTACTTCAGTGAAACTTCAGATTGCACCTCAGGAGCGTGTATTTCTGAGTCATCTTTTCACCATTACTTGCTTTGCCACTTAAAACAACAAGGTCTTTTCCTATAGCTGAAAATTTGGCCACTGATGTGCCAAGTACACATATATTGAAAGTCAAGATAAATGTTGTCCCACAATTTGCCCCACTGTAGTAACTTAAAAATATGTTTCACAATACGCCTGACACTTTAATAACTGCCTGCTGTGTAATAATACCAGTGTGGAGAATTGAATTTTTCATTTAGGCTTGCAGCCCAGTAACTCCAGTATTATTATTTGAGGTCATCTCTGCCATCATTTCAGCAGAGGAGGAAGAAAAAGGGTCAACAAAATAGGTCTATTTGAAAATCCATAGCTTTTGTCCAACCTAAGTATATTTAATATCATTGTATTTATAATATTGTAACAGTAATTGTTGAGAACTGCTACTTTCAACAATCCAATTTCATTTGAACAAAAATGGAAGTTAAGCACACAGAGGTAAAAGGATTCTTTACTTCTTTTTTTTTCTTAAAATACAGTTTGTGTCATTGATTTTTCATGTAATTTTAAAACTTTCTTCTCTCTGGGTCATGTCCTTTACAGGTGCTATAACTTGTTAAAAGAAGGAAGACCTTGCTGTAATGAAACATCTAATATTTCTGCTCAGAATTTTTGTAAATAGATTCTAGTGGTTTTATTGGTATTTGTATGTGATGTCCAATCATTCTTTTCTTTCTCTGTGGCCAGAGGCATGCCACATCTTATTTCCCTCATTGGGATTTGTTTCAAGGAGTTATGCTTTGTTCTGTTTTCCCTGAATGACTGAACATGAGGATATGTTTGGCTTGGAGATAAAGTTATTTGAGTTGATCTCTTTCATTTTGGGACACTTGGGTCAAAGTCTACTAACGGTAGCTCTTGTTCTAGTAGGGCTAGAGTTATGTTCTAGGTGTGATGGTCCAGAAAATATACAAGAAGCAAGAAGTATATGACACTTTTAGCTCTTGAAGGTTTTGCTTTGTCACTAATTTTCCTTTGCTCCAACTTTATAACCCTCCTATGTTCCTTTACGCAAACTGTTTTCATTTTCTTATGGAGTTATACAAATGCTGTTATCCTATCTGTTACTATACTTTCCCAGACCTGAAGAAGGGCACTTTATGCCTGAAAGCTTGTCTAACTCCTCTGTCAACTCTATAATTAGTCCAATGAATGATATCTACTCCCCCTTCCAAAAGGTATCTCATGTTTCTAATTCTGTGATGCTCATTTATACCAATGAAAAAGACCAAATTATAGAACTAGCATTTTATACTTGTATTATACTCATTTTGTGCTGGTGTAAATGATCACAGAAAATATAGGGCAATGAAATTAAAGATTGCTTATCTTAGTCTCGTATGGATATTTATTAATCGTACACAGCTATTATTAAAGCATAGCACAGTCCATTGTCTAGTTATACATATTTATATTATGTTAAATTAATCATTGTTTTAATCATACAACTACATGATCTTATACTACATAAGAGTTAACCAAGACTTGAATTTCATGGAGATTGCATTTAAATGTAGTAGAGGTTCCCACACTGTACTAACTACACTGTACTTCAATTTTAAGAGAACCATATTTGCCCATAAAAATTAAAAAGTTTTGACTTGATCCCTCAGCTTTTTATTACAACAGCATCTGATTTACCTTAGTAGTAATTACATGTTTGCAAGAATTGAAGGATCAGCCTCTGTTGATTTCAGATTATTTTGTTACTTGGATATAAAAGTATATGAAAATGCCTGGCCCTCTTGCATATCAATGCATTCAAATTCATTATGTTCTATGTATTGCTTTGGTTTAAATTACATTTAATATAATTATTTAATTGTATTGTATTATAACTTCAACAGAACATTTGGATTCTTTAGTTTCTCTGTTTTAAATTAAAAAGAAGCAATCATCCAACCTACAGAGAGAGCCCTGGATGCCAGATTGCAACTTCACTCATTTCACGTGTTGTGCTCTAGTCTAGCACAGAGCAGGCAAAACTGAGTAGGTGGCTGAACAGTTTTCCAGTGTATGGAATCCTTGGGTGATATAGGATGTGCAACCAAGAAGAGACACCATTCTACGTTATTTCTCTTGCCCAGGACATTTACCAGAGAAAAAGAGCCATAGATACAGTGCTCTGATATTCCTTGGCTAGTGAATTTGTCTTCTGGGGACTTACTACCAAGCAGTATGTTTTATAGCAGGGGTCAGCAACCCGCAGCACATGTGCCGAGCACGGCATGTGAGGGCATTTTTCTCAGCATGCCACCACCAGCCTGGCCTCTTGGCAGCTGCTTCCAGCCACGAAGCCCTGGCTGCTCCCAGCAGGAGGCTGGGTGGCTGCAAGCCCTGCTGCAAGCAGACCGTGGTTACCAACAGCTACCCAGATCCTGGGCTGATTGTAGCCAGGAGGCTGCAGACATCTGTTCTGGGCTCTGGCATTAGCTCCATACCAGTGGAACACGTGAGCCTCGGAGTGGATGGTGAGGGAGTGGCTTAAGGCAGTGCAGTCCTGGCCTCTACCCCACTGCCGGCACAGAGCTGATGCCTGCGCTCTGGAGCCAAGTGCAGCTGTTTGTAGCCAGCCTGGGCTCTAGGCAGCTGCAGCAGACAGGATGCAAACAGCTGCACCAGACTCCACAGCCCTGGCATCAGCTCCATGCTGGCAGTGACTGCATGTGCACCTCAGAGTGGACAGTGGGAGGGCTGTGCTGCCTCAGGCCCTATCTCCATCATCTGCTCTGAGTTGCGTGTGCACACGCTGGTATGGAGCTGATGCTGGAGCCCAGAGCAGCTGTTTGCAGCCTCCCAGCTACAGTTGGCCCAGAGTCTGGTAGCTGATGCCAACCACGGAGCCCAGACTGCTTGCAGCAGGGCTTGCAGCTGAGCCCACCTGATTCCCACCCACTCTGAGCCCAGCCCCAGCCCAGCCCCCCTTGAGGATAAGGCTGGCACTACCCCTTGCCAGAAGCACTGTACCATTTGTGACCTTAGCTGTGTGGGGTCAGTGGGTGGTTGGGCTGATGGGCAGGCTCTGGGCCAGGGCCTTGGCCAGCTGTGCTGCAGCCTGGGGGCTGGCTCCCAGGGAAGCAAAGGGACTCTGGTGGGACCAGGGCATTGTTGGGTTGGACTTTGTCTAGTGGCCCAGGAGCCCAGCTCCGTGCGCCCACACATCTATTTCTGTGTCCACACACGTGTGTCTGGTTCTGGATGTTTGTGTGCATGTATCTATTCTGGGTGTGTTCTGGTTCTCTGTGTTTGTGCATGTGGTTCTCTGTGTGCATGCGCCTGGTTTTCTCTGCTCTCCTTTTTCTTTCTCTTTCTGTCTCTCTCCTCTTTCTCTTATATGTTTCTTTTTTCTCTTTGTCATTGCAAAATGCTCAACAAAAAAGGAATACACAACAAAAAAGGCAACATTTATGATTATTAAATATACGAATATGCAATGCGTCCTGCCATTTCCCACCCCCCATTTTGTTTTTCTGGCATGCCAGCACTCCAGCACCTTC
This sequence comes from Crocodylus porosus, assembly GCF_001723895.1. NCBI lineage: Eukaryota > Metazoa > Chordata > Crocodylia > Crocodylidae > Crocodylus > Crocodylus porosus. Next base: position 53,083,523 of record NW_017728951.1, read on the forward strand.
CAAGGTAGACATTGTGGGTTTTTTGGCACTCTGGCCAAAAAAGGTTGCCTACCTCTGTTTTATAGGAACACAGAGTCTTATCTAAATTGTGCCACCAGCCTAGCAGTTTCTGCAGAGCCCCAGATATGGGAAGAAGAATACTGGTGACTGTCACTTTTTCCCTTCTTTCTGAACTTTTTTTAGCATAACACAGATGCTGTTCAGGCTTTACCCCTGAATCCTACTTATCTAAGGTATGTCCATTTTAATGTTTTGACACATGAAATTAGCTAACAAGCTGCACTTAGTCATCCCCATTTCTTCTTGTTTTCCTCTAAAATCATATAGGCTGAGGACAGAAGTTACACATAAACCAGCAGAAGTGATCAGAAACTGATTCAAATCCATAACACAAGAGAAGTTCAGTGCACATAAGCCTCTTTCAAAACCAAAACTGGTTTAAGATAAACCTGGATAGAAGTAGTATCAGATTTAACTGATTTAGGTTAAATTGGTTTATTGAACTTCTGTCCCAGATCCCCTCCAGATTCATGTTTACTCACAGTCCCCCAGCATCCCACAATGCTTTGCATCTCCCCTGCAAACTCCCCCTCACAGGTAGGTGGACTAGCCTTGACCCAAACTGTTTGCTCCAGCCAAACAGGGAGGTGTGCTCTAGTGTCCTCCAGCTTCTGGCCTGGGCCACTGCAGACATGTGGCTGCATTTCCAGAATCAAAAGTGAATGCCTATTCACTTATTTATTGGTTTAGTCTATGCAGGTTGAACTGCAAAGATTGAATCAATTCAGCCTCAGGTTTTTTGTCTGTCTGTATTTAACCATAAAGTTCATCTAAGTTCTACCACATGTTGCATACTTTCATTTTCTAAAGTATTAAACCAGAGGCATTTCTTGGTGGTTTTGAGGTATAAAAGATAACATGCTTCTTCCAGTAATTTCAGCACATAAATTACACTAAGTGATACATAGTCAGAAGATCACTTGGGCTCTCACCAAAATCTGTTGGAATACAGTCAGGTGGAGAAGCAGTGTTTGTAGTTAGGCTAGAGAGGAGACAATATTGAGACATTGGGAGCTAGGGCTGAGTCCTTGCATAACTACCTGTCATCAGACTTAGAATGGGGAAAACCTCCTTCAGCAAATGCTTTACATTATGCACATACTTAAATACTGTATATGTCCCAGGCTTCTGGTGGTCACAGTAGCTTCCTGGTTAGGAAAATATGAAGATTTCATTTGAAAAATAATCTACAATTTGATATTTTCCATGTGCCAGATATCCAGGTTGTAGCTGTTTTGGTCTAGAGGAAAAGGCAATAACAACTTGTAATAGAGATGATCTCTTTTATTAGACCAACAAGATTTTTACAAAAAAAAAAATAATAATAATAATTGCAAGCTTTCAGCCACAAACGCTCTTCATCAGGCATTGGAGAAAAGACTAAAAGTTCTCCTTGGTAGAAATGAAAGTTCATATTTCATAGGATTTCATAGAGGAGTCAATAGATAGAAAACTCCTCTGGGCAAGCAGTTCAGTGTCTCAAAAAGAGGGAGAGAATCATTCTTAACTTACTCACTGATCTTCTTCTTCCTTTTTGCCTATGAACTCTCTTGACAAATCAGCTTTACATTTATCTAAATAACTTTGCTTTGCTTTTAAAGAAAGGGAAACGTTTATGACAGTCGTAGAAAGAATGATCTTTTTGACCTTTTTTAATATGCTGATCTCCACAGTTTATTTGTTTGCAATAATTTGTTCTTTAATATGGGACAGGCAAACAAATGTCAGTGCTGTGGGTACTGGTTTCAGGGTTCTCTTTTATTTGCTTTTCTTTACATATGATATGAGCACAAGGGATAGGCTTGTTTGAACAGCTTTGACAGCGTCATTATTTCACTTCTTTTAATATTTGTAAATGGGGCTTTTAAATTCACAACAATTAATTGCAGTGTATTGGGGAAGTTTAGGGCAAACATTAGCTTTAATGATGATGATGTTTTTGTAGTTTGTTCCAGATTGTAAGAGTGCTGTATATGGGTTTTGTTTCAATTCAGTCTCATTATACGTGTTGTTTACTGCAAAATGGGAGAATCTAGAAGGAAATGTTATTTGCACCAATGAACAGATTCAGGATTTCATCAGAGTAATGCTACTTACATAGGATATTAAAGTTTACTAGCCCTCTTTTCTTCATGTCAAATGCAGCAACACATTTTGCTGAATCACATTTTTAAAGCATTTTGAAGGATAGCAGTGAAACAAAATATAGACATTGTGGGATGATTACTCTATTTGTATCATATAGTGGTTTCTCCCATTTATTTAGTATAAAATTAATTAATTAATTGAGATTTCATGGTGATTTATTGTAGTGTTTTATGTTTATCTGATAGTTGATTGTTTCTGTTATAATAGCACTTCAAATCAGAGAAAAAGTTGCGTACTTTTTAATTAGGTATAGGTGTCCTTAACACAAAGAGCACATATGTAAAATAGAATATATAATGGAATGATTCTTCAGAAGCTGCTTTTCTGATTTTAGATGCATAATCCCTACTCATTTTAACTTTAGATGCCAGTTTTTGGAAAACGTGGCCTGCACTCTGCTACAGTTTGTATATTTTCTGATTTCAGTATCTTCAAATTATTTTATACATTGGGGGAATAACACTACACTTTTTTTCCAAAAACTGATCTGCACTAAGCCCTTTAAATAAATGTTTCAATTCCTCTTTCTGTTCCTCAGTTTATATGCCCCAGGAGTTGAGGAAAGTAATTAGCTTCACAAAACTGATAAAAACCTACTCAATTTCCTCCGCCTTTGGAGAGTGGTAAGCACAATTCCATCCTAGCATTATCCTGTAGTAGGCAAGTGAAGGACAGCTTAATGAGCTGTGGAAGGAATAAAGTAACATTTAGCATGAAAAATGTTTATTAAACGTCATGTGTTTATAAGATGGGGGAACACTTAGCAATTCCTTTAATGTTTCTGTAGAAATTGGTTATCTTTTATACACCCACATTATCAAATGCCCATTCAGAACAACAGTGAAAAAGCCCTTGTAGTTATTTCTCAGATGCTTGTAGGCTTACTCTGTCTTAAAGGACATTTTGTGTCATTAATTAAACTGGAAGAAGATTGTTTCCCCCTGGAAAATACAGCAATCAAGTGTGATTTTTGCCAAAATGCTTTCTCAAAATAAATAAGCTAATTCATATATGCTTCCAGACATTTTTTCATTCCTTGTGATGTTAAATAACAGCATATTGATTTAGGGTATGCTTGGTAGCCTTTATTCAGGTCTTGATTATAATGTAATTACTCTTCCCCAGCCTCAATAAACCCATGAAACTGCACTATGAAGCCTTACCAGCAAGTTGGGAAGGAATCGTTTTCCTTCATTTTAAGGATGGCATTTTCAAGTGTCCACAAAATATTTATGTGCCCAAATGTCATCAACATTACATGGGAATTAAAGGCCATATTTTATATCATATATTAGGCACATAAGTGGACTGGGCCCCTAAGTGCCCAGTTAGGGCACTTCTACCCTGCCTAAATCCCTGAAAAAATGTTGATGTATAAGGTGTGTGAGACTTACTCTTCCTCCTCTCTGCTTTTTTATAAGTCAGTCTTAAGTGCAAGATGATTCTGTAGTATGTTAATGGATTTTCAGAACTTGTATAGGATGGAACAGAATCATATTTAGGCACCTAAGTTGAATAGAACCTGGCCCCATGTGTCTAATTACCTTACTCATCTTTGAAAAACTCAGATTAATAAACAGACAAACAGGTAGAAAAAAATTGTAGATGCTAGATGCCAGCTGGTCAATATGGTTACGCTGTGCAAAAGAGAGCTGGAGATTGGAAGCTGCACAGGAACTATCCAAAATGTAGATTTTTTTTTCAGTTCTGATGCTTGCTGATATCACAGTTTATGCATTTTACATTAAACAAAACCAAAAATAATCCCGCGTGATGGGGCTAGACCCAAGATTGTACCCCCATCTCATCTCTCTACTCTAGCACTAGTCATGTTCTCCCCTGATTGCTTTTCTTTTGGTCCTATGGATCTTGCAATTCATTCTGCACAATGACCTCCCTTTTACATGAGGGTTGAAGGGGTTTCCCTTTTAGCCTAAGATTGTAGCCTAGCTGTTAGGGCATACTCCTAGGAGAAGACAAAGATATCTTTATTGCCCTCAGAGTGGAGAGGGCCTAAAATCCAGCTCCCTCACTTCCCAAATCAGTTTTCTGATCTCTAGACAATTATATAAAATTGGATAATTTCCCCCCACAAACCCTTTTTCTTTCTCCTGCTCTGTTCATGTTTTAAAAAAACCATTATGATTGCAGCTTCTGAGGGTTCAGAGCTAGTTAGAGTTAGATATGCTTAGAAGACATCGACCAGTTTAGGCACTGCAGGGGGCTGGCACCATTTTATGTGGCTTCTCAATTCCACTGGACATAGGCAGGAGTTAACCATTCAGTAGCTCAGAATGGGGTAGTTATTACCATGCATAGAAACTGAAATATAAACACAGAGGGAACTTTTAAGTCAAATAGAGGCAAATAATAAATGTAAGCTTTTTCACTACAGGTGGTGGCTGAGCAGTAGGCCTGTGCAAAGAGGGAAGTATTCGATTTGGATTCAAATTTAGCCAATTCGGAGGCCAGTGATTCAATCTGGAGATTTAGATCGCTGCTCTGAATTGATTTGGCTGAATCAGCTTCAGAAGATTCGGCGAGATTCAGAGACATTCAGAAATTCAGCCATAGAGTATAATGGGGGATCACTGAAATACATATAAGTATGTTCTATTTTTTCTGATTTGGATGAAACCTGCAGAAATAGTAGTCCTTTCCAAGGGCATGGGGTCTGCCAGGTTTCAAAGAGATAGGTGGAGGGGGTTCTGGAAAACTGCAAAACTCATGTCACATATGTGTTAAGGCACGGGGGTGAAAACTGCAGAGATAGTAGCCCCTGCTGAATGCATTAAGTCTGCCAAGTTTCAAGGAGACAAGTGCAGGAGTTTCTGGGAAACTACACCACAAGCTGCTGACAAGCAAAACTCATGACATGGGAAATACAGGTGGTGTCAGGAGTGAGGGACAGGCTGGGCTGGTGGGGGGAAGGGGTATATAGTAGCACAAATAAATGTGCAGAGGTACCTGGGGAGTCAGATGTGTGGCAGGTGGCAGTGTGCCAGAATTCCACTGTGTATATTGAATCCATGAGTTTCTGTACCTACTACCTAGGAGGCTGATGAAGTGCAGTTCATAGGCCCGGCTCTGAAAAGTGGTTTGTAAATTCAAACCTCGTCACCAGAACTGAAGCCAACTTCCTACAGCTCAAAACACAAAACCTGCCAACAATATCCAGTACACCACAAACTGCACACCAGAATCTATCAAAAACAACAAAACTTAACTACCTGTGGGGGCACATTCCTCACCAAAAAAATACTCTGCCTCCAGTCTCTCAGGCCTGATCCTGAGAGGGAAGCATTTACAAACCAGTTTTCACAGCAGGGCCTATGAACTTCACTTCATCAATCTCCTAGGTACAGAAACTCATGGACTCAATATACACAGTGGAATTCTGGCTGCAGCTTGCCCAGTAGGCCAAGGGGTCAGACACCAGCAGCTCCACATCCTCGGTGAGATAGGTAGCCACCAAAGCCCTGGCGCTACCTGCCCAAGGCTGGGGTCTGGTGCATCTGGATCGCAACATTGAAGCCATGCCTTTGGCTCACATTAGCAGTGACTGGCATGGAGGAGACTGGCTGTTGCTGGTACTGGTGCTGGTGCTGGGAGTGCTGTCACAGGTAAGTGTATTCCTCTCTTCCACATCCCCTCACCCCTGCATTTCTGCCTCCCTGACTCTGTTGACCATCACCTGCATCCAGGTGATGCAAGGTTTTGGTGCTGCCAGTGCACATGCTCCCCTTCACCCTCAGGTAACACATGCCTGCTAGCCATCCCCTGATGACCTTCTTCAGCTGCCTCACCAGTACCTGCACATCTGGTGACAGCAGCTTGCTCCAGCCAGGAGCACTGATCCCCTGGAACTTCTCCATTTGGTGCTGAAGATCCCTCACTATGGAGTTCACGTGGCTAAGGACAGTATCGCCAGTGCTGAGGGTCTTGGTGGCCTTGAGGAAGGGCTTGAGGGCCACCAAGATCTGGGAGGTGGTATCCCACTCAGCTCTGTTATGGGGGCTGTTGATCCCAATCTCCCCAAGCAAGGCCATCTCATGGATGGCCTTTTTTTGCTCCACCAGCCTTTGCGGCATCAGGAATTTGGAGTTCCACTGAGTTTCCACATCCTGCCTGATTTTGTGTAGTGGGATGCTCAGTTCTGCCTGTTTGTCCTGCAGAATCTTGCCCTCCCTTGATGCTCTGGTGGAAGTAGACCACCATCTTCCTGCATTTTGAAATGAGTTGGGTGGTAGTGATGGAGCCATCACTGGCAGCCATGTCCCCCCTCCAAGATGTCCCTGACTATGAGGTGCAGCCTGTGTGCCACACAGTGGATGCCAAGAAAGTTGGCATCGTGAACAGCCTTGACCATATTGGCCCCATTGTCAGTGACTATGAACCCACGAGTGAGCTCACTCTGCCCAATAAGCCACCCCTGTACAATGTGGTTCTTAGCCACCATGATCTCTCTTGCTGTGTAGGACTCATCCAGCACCTCTGCTTGAAGGAGAGCCCACCAACGGCTTGATTGGTCACACCAGTGCCCTGTGAGGGAGATGTAAGCATGACCACCACCCCAGCTGCTACAGATGTCAGAGGTGAAGTGCAAGGCTGCCTGCGGCCCTGTCTTGTGCAGCTTCTCCCTCAAGTACTCCCTGCATGCCTCATACAGGGAGTGTACTGCCATCCTGCTAAAAGTGGTGCATAAGGAAACTTGGTAAGATGGGGCCATGAGTGCCATGAGCCACCTGAACCCTGGCTGCTCAACTAAGGAGAAAGGCTGGCTATCCAGAACAAGTACCTCCCCAATGCTCCCCAAATCAGCCTTGCAATGTGTCCCCTCCCTACTGTCTGAAGCTTTCCCCCCTCCACTCCAGGGTGGCCTGCCTCTGCTTTGAAGGGGCGGAGGCTTTGGAGTGAGCAGGGGAATTCCCATTGGGCATGCTCACACTGGTACCAGGCTATTCAGGAAGAAAGGAAAGGGATGCTGCCTCCTGAGATGCAGCAGCATCATTTTGGTGTTGAAATGTTTCAGCTCCTTGCTCCAGCTGATATGCTTTTGGCAGTACTGGCAGATAGCAAACCTGGGATCATCTGCCACTGGGATCATCTGCCAAAGTGATCCCATGCAACACTACTCCCCTGCTTCTGGGTTGAGGATGGCTCTCCTGCCTTATCCCCATCCTCAGCAGGCACAACAGCAGGAGGAGCTGACTTAGCTGAGCCACTTGCCTGAGCCCCCACATCCTCAACCTCAACCTCCTTCGAGATGCTTTCTGGAGAAGGAGACCTAGGTCTAGGAGAACTTTGAGAGGTGTGGAGCACAAAGCCAGATTCCCCCTTGGTCCCCAGAATTTCTTTTGCTAGAGTACTCAGGTCTTCTGGTTACAGATCCAGGTTCTCCTCTGGCAGTGGGAGGCTCATGTTGGGAGATGAAATTGGGGTGGAGGAGACTGTCATTCTGCTGCTGGTGCCTGTTTCTGGAATTAGAGGAGCTGGTGCAGATGCAGGGACATGTACTGCTCCGACCTCCTCGCTTCCACGGGCAGCAGAAGCCTCATGGCTGCCAGTAAAGAGGAAATGTCTATGTTTGGGGTGGGGGGAGGAACTTGAAGCTCTAGCTCTTCCTCTACTCCCTCTAGCCTCTCTCCTTCCCCTGCCAGAAGACCTGGCACCTGCCTTTCCAGGGTGCTTCATATTAATCTTTCCTGTGCAGGAAAATGTGTCTCTGCATGTAACTAATAATAGAATATATGTCTTCTTTTTCTCTGATATATAACTGACTGTGTCTGACTTCTTCTGCATTGTATTTTGTTTACTGTTCTGTGTTGTGTGCCTAAAATATCTATTCTTCTTCTATGACTTTTTGACTTGTGTGAATCTGTATCTGAGTTCTGTGTTGTCTGTAGTGTGATTTAGGTAATAGCATGATTATTAATAACTACATATAATTTGGTGTCTTCTTCTGTGACTCTCTCCTTGACTTCCATGATGTGAATTTGAATGTGTGACTTCTTCTTCTTCTGTGTAGTTTTGTTTACTCTTCTGTGTTGTTGCGTAGTGTACCTAAAAACCTATTCTCTTCTTTTTCTTTTTCTTCTTCTATGACTGTCTGACTTCTGTGTTGTGTTAATCTGACTACTTCTTCTGTAGTTTTTTTAGTCTGTATGTAACTAACTATAACTAATAATATTAATAACTATATATAATCTCTTCTTCTTCTGGTATGGATGTCTGACTTCTTCTTCTACTATGATGTATATGTGTGAGTGTGTGTAATATGTGCTTCCCTGCACAGTGATGGATCACACTGCGAGGGAAAACACAACTTTCTTTTTAAAAAAAAAAAAGGGAAACCCCCCCAACCAAGAACAAATATAAATTGAAAGAAATAACTTAGATAGGGATAAGTAAAGTAGAGAGATTGTAGTTAGTAAGCTAACCTAAGCTATATCCTGTCCAATCCTTTCTAAGAACAAAAAGTAGCAGGCAACTGACTAGGAAGCCAAACCAGTCCAGTACCTTTCAGATGCTGTTGCTCACTCAGGCAGAAACAGCTCACAAAAGGCACACAATGCCTGCAGACAGAGGCTTATATGCTGTTTGTGTGTCCCTCCCTGAGACACTGTGATTGGAAGGGGACTCAGGGAGAGATCACAATCACTGGCCCGCCAGAGATGTCAGTGCTCCCTGCCCTGCTACCCCTTCCTCTTCTCAGTTTCTGTTTCCCTGAAAGACCACCTCCAAATCTCTGAATCTTTTCCAAATTAAATCAGAGGCTCTGAATCTATTTGAAAAGTTTTAAGCTTCTTCTGATTCAATTCAGATTCAATTTGGATTTGGAGATTCAGCCTCTTAATCAGGCCAAATCCTCTCTGAATCAAATCACAGACCAAACCTTCATGCAGCCCTACTGAGCAGGTGGGGGGTTTTTGTTTGTTTGTTTTTATTGCAGTTTTGGACTCAACCACATGATGCTTAGCTAAGTTTTGTTTTAGGTCCTTTTTTGAATCTTAGCTTGATCAGCACATCCCTTTCTCTGCCAATGCATAGTTGTTTCTTGTGGCTACACAAGAAATCAAGGTCAGAGCTAGGAATAAAACTCAGGCTTTTATAAACCCGATCCTGTTTTTATTCAACAAAAAAACCCTGCTTTCAAACATGACATAACTTGTTATTCTGAGTCTGTAGAAAACCCAGGCAGATTGGTAGCCACTAGAATTTAAGCAACCACTTGCAGCCACTCATAATGAAAATGGTTCTAAGCTTAAAAAGTCAAAAAGTACTCATTTTACAAAGGCAAAAGCAATTAGATAAATCCTCCAGACTTACCAAACCTACATCTGGAGTTGTGCAGCATGATAAGAAACTTAATTTGTTTCTTCCACGACAATAGTGTTTCTAAAATTATATCAGCAAGTTCATTGGCTGTGATTTTATTAAATGCAATTAAGCAGGCTGTAAATTGTGAGTTTAAGGGTGGAGAACCCAAGAGCAGATGGGTCACTACTGAATTGCTTAAAGTTTAGTAGATCAAATGCTTGGTTTTAAGCTTCTTGGAGTAGAGAATTCCTTTTTTATTTACATATTTGTACATATAGCAGAACAGGGTTATAGCCTATGACTAAGGCCATGTACAAGATTTTCATTTCTACTGGGACAATTGCTGTTCTCCCAGTAGAAATAACAAGTGCACAAGAATTCATGTTATTTTTCCAAGACCAAAAATGGAAGAAAAATAACCTGACTCTAACTTGGTGTAAGTTGCTCCTAGGAAAGTTTCTTGCATTCTTTTAGTGGTTTACTGCCTCCCTGGGACCAATGTCATCCTAGTCTGAAGAAGGGTTGGGGGCAGCTGCTCCCACCACTCTCACAGATTGGAAAGCAGGGGAGAACCAGCTACCAGTTGCTCCCTACAAGCTTCTCTCACACTGGAAACTCTAATGTGAGAAGAAGGCATGGGGCTTGCAAGACTGCTCCTTTGTTTGGCTCTTGCTAGCAATGCACCACATGATACTGCAGTGTAGATAGCAATGGCTGAGTGCTTGTTGCAAATTCTGAATAAAGCTAAAAACATGATTCATATTAGAGATAATTAGAATGGCCCTAATAATGAACTTGGATAAGGAAGGAGACTTGCGTTTGTTTTAAAAATTATAAAGCAATATAGCTGTCTTGAAAGCCAGAGAAAATGTAGAGATATGCCTGCTTTATTAGACACATCTTGATAAGCTGAGTTTCATTTGGAAAAAAAGGAGATTTTGTCAGATAGTATTGAATTCCATTAGTCAAACTAGTCAACTATATGCTGTGTGTTCCTTATGCCTAAGGAGTCAAAAAGCAAGGCTGAATTGATTCAATCTTCATAGGTTAGTTTAAGATGCATAGATTGAACCAGTAAGCAAGTGAACAGACATTTACTTCTGATTCTGTAAATGCAGCCACATGCCTTCAGTGGTCCATGCCAGAAGCTGGGGAGTGCTAGAGCATGCCTCTTCATTTGGCTAGTCCACCCGCCCTGTGAGGGGGAGTTTGCTGGGGGGCAGGGGGAGGTGCAAAGCATCCCAGGATGTTAGGGGACTGTGAGTTAACTTGAATCTGGAGGGGATCTGGAGAAGTTCAATAAATTAACTTAACCTAAATCAGTTAAGTCTGCTACTACATCTATCCAGGTTTATCTTACATCAGTTTTGGCCATTTTGAAAGAGATTTACACACACTAAACTTCTATTGTGTTACAGATTTGATGCAGTTTCTGATCACTTATAGTGGTTTATGTGTATCTTCTGTCCCTAGCCTATGAGAGAATTGCAAACAAGGCAGTTGATCACTCAGAGCAGGCATATGTGTTTGAAAGTAATACAAATTTAGAAAGAGGTTCATTGTCTTGATGTCATTTGCTTATAGAGAACCACAAGCAGTACTAGACATTAATAGTAGATATAAGGATGACTCCAATTTAAATTGATTGGGGCATCAATTTAAATTGGAGTCACCCTTATACCTACTATTAATGTCTAGTACTGCTTGTGGTTCTCTGTAAGCAAATTCAATTCAATAGCATCTGCGGATTTTTTGGATTCAGGCAAACTATTACAGGTAGGATCTCTGGTTATGTAATTATGCACTGGGACAAATACTCATGTTGGCCAAATTGTACTTATTCTGAGTACCAAGTCAAGCTGAAATCAGTCAGAAGTATTTTTTCATGCTCTTTTCTTATCAAGGAAATTGAGATAGTCCTTCAAAAATGAGGTAGCACTGCACTTGGCTAACACCAGATCCTAAGATATTTGGCCTGAATCCTAGAAAACTCTTATGCACATGCTTAATTTTAAGCATGTGAAAAGTGTGATCGACTAACTACCTACTATTGGACTGCTCATATAATGAAAGTTAACTCTATATACTCTGGTGAATCAAGATCTCTTATGCAAAATCTGGAACAATTAGACCACTGGTGCCAATGATAGGTCATGATTTGCAATCCCAATCAAGTAGGGGTTGTTTGGGATGTAACAGCAAAATTTGGACATCAAGGACCACCACTGTATACATTAATCTTTCTAGTTATTGAGATAACATCATGTTATAAAGTAGACATTAATTTATTTAAGGGACCCTTACAGGATAGAGGAAAAGTAAGATTATTCTTTTGAAATTTCAAGCTTCAGATGATGTAGTTATGTATACCTAACTTGCATAATTCTATGAAGACTGGAACATCATTATTTGTTTTCAGAAATCAAACATGATTTTTTAGCTTTGGTAGTGCAGTGCAAGATTCAGAAATGAGTTATGCTTTGTCATATAAAGGAAAAGAAAATCAATAGTCTTTCCATAATTTAGCACTGTAGATTATTTATATTTTATGAGAATAGCTTTTGCTGGATGCTTTTCAAACCTGAAATGTTGCTTTGGTACTGTAGCAGTGGAGAGTTTGGACTCTATCTTGAACTTGTGGTAGGGTCCTTAGAGAATTACAAAGAGCACTTTGCATACAAAGTGCAACTAGTTGATTTCTTCCCTCCAACCTTTTTTCTTCAAAGACTAACCCCCCCAAACAAACAGCCAATAAACTTTAATTGGTCTCTTCAATTTAATTTTGTCCCTTTAAGATTATTAAAAATCAAAAGATCATTGCCTTTTTATTAATTAAACCTTGAAAGGAAATCACCGCCTTTCATTGTTTATATTAAAAGTTTATTCATTTTCAAAATTTGTATTGCTTTATTTTATATGACTTATTTGCAGGGAGGTTGAGGAAAATTTGCTAAATTATATTTGGGTTGTGAAGTGACCATGCACACTAGAAGGGATATTTGTATGTGTCTTTTTTGTTACTTTTCTATATTTTTGTGGGGAGCATAAGGCTAGGGGATTTAATTTGCTGTTATATGTAGTGCAAGGGATGAGATAGGAATTGGTTAAATACTAGCTGAAGACCTACCTGCTGCCAAAGTGGTGTCCATTTGGAAAGATTCATCTATTATCCAGCCCTGTTATGCCACCTGAGAGCTATAAAGCAGCCAGGTTACAAATGAAAACGTGGTTCAGATGCATAATACATCTTTAGAATGCATTACTTGTTTTTCTTTCCTTCCTCATTGGTTATTGGTGACCTCTAGGGACTGGAGACAAGTATGGGCATGTTGGGCATTTTTACACATGCTTCAGGGTTAGGGGCATATGCTTTAACTACAGCAGCTCTGAGAGCATCTTATATATCAGCACCCCCATGATTCAAAATGGCGGGGGGGCACGTTATCTAAAGCTGGTCAAATGAGCTTTAGTTAAAGCACCTCCACCACCATTTTGAAGTGTGGAGACACTAATACATGAGATGTGGAGGCTAGCTGGAGCATGCTAATTAGCACGCTCCAATAAACTCAATCATGTCTGCTCCAATATGCTGTAATTACAGCACATTAGAGCAGCCTCCTGGCTCATGTACAGGCACCCGTTGGTTCTTTTAGGTACAGTGAAAAACCTCTCAGGTGCCTGACAGGATCTTGCTCATATGATTAGGGTTAAATTGATCCCCAGATTTGGATTCAGGAATTTTCCTGTAGAATGGCACTGACTACTGGCGTTTTGTGAAAGTTAGCTCAAGTTCTCTCTCTTTCCTGCTCTCAAACCCATGCTGTCCTTTTCAGGACCTTCTCCTATAATTTTTTCTTATCTCATCCTAGTCTTCCAGTCTCCAGGTACTAAAACAGAATCTTTTCTAATGTAAGCTGATTGGAGTCCACTTTATGTGTCAAGACAAGCTATTCAATTTTCTGTTGCTGGAGAAACAGCCAGCTGATAGGCACCTCTTCCACTTAGTAAAAGGATTTTTATTAACCCTTCTTTATTCTATTTGCAGCTGGTGCTCATCTCCCACAGCTATAGGGGAAAGCAACTGCTTCCAAAGCCCCTTACCACTGTGGGGAAAACCACCAGCTGTGGAAAGTTGTGTACCAGCTGCTGTGCTGCTATGACAAAAGTGACAGGTGCTTTTCCAGTGCAAGTGCTGAGAAGAGCAGCAGTGGCAGCTGGGTTTTAGCAGCCACCTACCTTGTGCCCTTCTGCCTCTGGCCCAAACTGAGTCAGTTTGGCTGTTGAAGCTACGCATCTGCAAGAAATCAAATGGCTCTATGAGCCAAATCTGTCCCAGAGCTCACAGGTTGTTAAAACCTGCTATGAACAAGTCCTCAAAATGAATGGTTTTTTAGGTTAGAACTGGCAACTTCACTAGACGTTAGGAAAGAAATCTATTGAAAGACCCACTTCTGAAATGGGGAATATCCGTGTCCCAAAACTTCTGCTACAATTTAAGTTGCTGAGTACTAACATGGATTTGAAAAGCCAATTTTTATAGTAGATGTCTAACCTGTCATTTTACTAAGCATTGTTAACAGGCTGCACAATACCTAATATCAAATATCTACTGACCAATATCAAAAAAGGACTAGCAATTTACAAAAGTAATTTCTAGGTAGAAATTCTATTCTTATACAAGCACCTGTGAATTACAGGATCTTATTAATTTTAGTCAAAGGCAAATTCAACTCATTAAATACCAATATCCCTTTTGCATTCCTTTCTGCCCCATAAACTTTTTTATTTTTATTTTTGCAGCCTCAGGATAGACTAGTGTTACATTTCCTATTCAAAACAATAATCTACCAAAGATGATTTAACAGTTTGAATTAAGGTGAATTTAGATTAGCAACAGCTACATACACTTGAAGGACCATAAGACACATTTTTTCCCACAACAGCAGTTATGGGTTTTTTTTAAGTAAACATAAGATTAAATATTAAAATGAGTATAACTACCCCAGCTTAATAATGCTTTATAACAAAGTATAATGTGGTGAAATTGCTTTGTTGATGGCCCCATTTTATAGAGCAATGTAGAGGCTTCAGCACTATGATAAGCATTATGTGCATTTTTTGTTGAATTGAGTCCTTAAAGAAAATACATTATTTGCTAGTAAATTACATGACATTCCTATGGATGCCTATAGATATATACCAAACTGTGTTGTATCAGATTTGACATTTGACATTCCTAGTCTTATTTTTACTCTTTGGTCTTTGATAAAAATTATAAGCATTATATTTGACAATAAACACTTCAGTATATATCTTCTTAGTACTGAAACCAAAGAAGGCAGTAGATATGAATAAACATCATTACACTATTAGCATTTAGCATAATTTTCAAATAAACACGAATATAAATCTTAAAGTAGCATAGTAGTGGTATTCAGGGGCATACCCAAGGAGGGGTGAGGGTGTGGTCGCATTCCCCTTTGATTCCTGCTCCGTGCGCAGTGGCAGCATTTCTATTTAGGTGTATGGGGTTAGCTTGGAAAGCCTGGATGTGTAGGGACTGGGCTGAGAGTCTTGTCACGTGGGAGCAGTGAGACACTAGAGGGAGAGGAGTATCTGGGCAGTGGGGGCCGCAGGCAGGTTGATTTAAAGGGGAAGTTGCGGCTGCTGGGACTCCCGGATCTACACCTGGGCTGTGGTGATTGGGACCTCATGGTGCATGTCTGGCCAGTGGGGTTCAGTGGTGGGTAGAAGGAAGTGCAATATGTCATTGGGTCCTCTTTAAAAACCTATCCATGCCAAGGCTGGCAAGGGGAAAGTGTTAAAATTTTTGGCCTCCAACATTTTCCCAGCCTTTGGTGCCTTTCAGTGCAGAATCCTCATTAGGCATCCAAGGGCTGGGGTGCACACCCTCCTCTGTCTCCACTCCTCCTCCATGGGGCCACTGCTGCTTCTGTAGTGGGGGGAGTTGCTCCTGCTCTGCACCTTTAAATCTTGCCCTCCTCCCAGCAAAGGGCTCTTTCAGCTTCCTTTGATATTTTATTCCCTTTTACCCCCAACCCCAGTTTTCCCACTTCATTGCTGATAAAACAGATATAGATATATATTTTCCTAAGGGAACTTGGGGATTAAGATCATACAACCGCTACAGTTACAGATCTCACTCAGGTATGGAAATAGCTGTCAGTGAAGTGTTGTATACCCTGTCAAGACACTAAAAGGGAGTTACCTTTTATGAATCTGAATGAGATGTATATTTAATTTCGGGCGGAGGGCCACTTGCTGAGTTATATGGCAAGCCATCGAGGGCTGTATGACAGGCAGTCAGGGACAGATAAATATTAATTTTCTAAATTTTTTAGGGGCCCTATGGGCTGCATTTTGCCCACCCCTGGTCTAGCAGTTCATACTTCATTAAGGCTTATTACTTTGGTATTTGCAATGGTAGCAGTCAAGCAACTTATGCTATATCTATGCAGAGTCTGTGTAATGACTGCAGCAGCAAACACAGGGGCAGATCCAGCATTTGAGGAAGCAGGGGCACCTGCCACTGCTGCTATGCCCTGATGAACAGGGGTGAGGGAAGCCCAAGACTACAGAGAGCAGTTGTTCTGTGCACTGGCCTCATTGACAGAGGCTATTTCACTTTCATCCCTCTTCTTCCAACACATTTCCTCCACCAGCCCTGGGACTCCATCTACAAGCAGCTGTACAGGGTGCTGGGCTGGAGTGGTTCACACTTCCTCTTAAAGAAGCCTTTGGCTGGCATTAGGTACAAGCATTCCTGGAGCTTCTGAGCTGGGAACAGTGGCAGTGGGTACACCCTATGAGGGGAGGTAAACCCTAGGCAAACCCTCCTGAAAAAGGGGAGGGGGGAAGCGAGGTGCCTGTACTGGAGGTGGTATAACCACCTTTGTGAAAACAGAAAGGTCTTTGATACCTGCTTCTTCAAACAATCAGACCACTGGCGCCTGGGGGTGTTTGTGTGCCTCCCCCCGCAACACACAGCCTTCTCCCCATGGTGCTAGTCACATCTCCCATGACCCCTTTTTACAATTCATAAATCTGTCCATGAGCAGATGTGATTAAGAAAAGAAAAACAATGCTCAGTCTGAAGGATTAGCTGATCACCATGCATCAGGAATGTGCTAATTAATCTTTATTATAATTATTTTGTGGGGAAGGTAACTTGCTTTGCAGGTGATAACTGATTTCAATAATGTGTCAGCAGTTTGTACATGCACATATATGTAAATCCCGCCATGGATTAAATACTGATAATTTGTTTATGTGCACGTGCATGTAAGTGTGCAGATGGATGAGTGTATGCAATGAGAAAAAGAATTGTACCTTATTAGGTTAATATGTAATACTATCTTAGTAATACAGCTTTTATATACAATTGTTAAGTTTGGTGAGCCATCCAATTATATATGTTGTTCCGAAGGGAGTTGGTTGCTTTGTCTGTAGTCTTATTCTTGGTGTCCAGTTAAGTCTTGGGTTTTTCTCTTGTGTTTCATGGGATAAAAGAATAAAGATGTTTCTGTTAGGAAATTCACAATACTTTAGATTCTGCATCTGATTGTTATGTGAATTGAACAGCAGGAGCTCTAGGACCCAGATTCTGTTCCACCTATTACGCATCTCTGGAATTAAGCACATAAGCATGACTGTATTTCATCATATTCCAGTCCTGGAAATCCATCAGTTCATCTATTTTTGTACCATAGAGTCATCTTGGCCTTAATATTCAGTCATAAAAAAGCAGCAAGGGGCAAAATAACCCTGACTGGCTCTTCCTGGATTTGCAGCCAGGGGGAGCTAGAGACTGGAACCAGCACCTGTGCTGTTCCAGGTAGTATAAAAAGCTGCCCTGTTTTGGCCCCATCAATACAAAAAGCTGCCATGTCAAGTAGATCAGGGCTACTTACTCTCAGGAGTTTCTGGGGGAGGAACCTCTGGGAGGAAGCTGGCCACACCCTTTCCTGTCCCAGGCTGCTGGTGCTGTGGCTGGTTGCTGCAAGCTTGGTCTCAGGAGCTTTTGGGGAGAAGATGGCCAGGCCCTTTCCTGCCTCTGGCTACTATTAGCTGCTGGCTTGGTCTCAGAGCTTTTGGAGTAAGTTGGCCACACCCCTTCCTGCTTTGGGCTGCTGCTGCTGTTGCTGCCCCTGCGCCGGGGTGGGAGATCCTCTGCTGCATGCTGCTGCCCCCCCTAAGGGAGGGGCCCACTGCACTGCACCCCAGCTTCTGCACCTCTGTTTCAGCCTGCTGCCCAGCCCACCACCAAGATGCAGTTGGTAGACAGCCTGGGGAGGGAGCCTGCACTGCCTGTGGCCCTCTCCCCCACCGTCACTACTGGAGCCTAAGGAACCGTACCTGACCCAGCTGCCTTGTCAGGCCATCCCCACCGTCACCTCCACTTTCACCAGAAGCACACCGTGAGTGGCTGAACTGGATGGCTCCTACCATTACTGCTGCTGTTGCTGCTACTTCCATTGTTTCTGCTGCTGCCCCTCTCAGGAGGGAGGGAGATTCCCTGCTGCACCACCTGACACCACACCTGAACTGGATTATTTCCTAATTGACTGACTGGTCCTACCCTCCCACACAGCTACCTCACTGCACCTGATCCTGATTTGTCTTCCTGCCTACTGCTCTGATGCTGAGTGACTGGCTGGAGGCCTGAGGGGCTTCTGGACATATCTTCTACAAGCAAAGCCCCTCCACTGCTCCAGCCATCTTTTACGCCTGCATCAGCAGCCTTCCCTGTGTGTTTTTTGCCCTTGTGTGGTAAGTCCTGTGGTCCACTCCCCCTGATTTGGTGTTTGTTGTGTGGCTGAGTAAGCCAGCTCAAGTTTCCCCAGCCCTTGTGTGTGTGTGTTCCCCATCCCCACCCACTTTCTCAAAACATAGGCCTCCCATTTTTTTTCCTGTGGAGCCATGGCTCAGTGAGCTTCATCCCCCTTCCTCCCTTTTTCCCTATCCCCCTTCTCCCCCACAACCCCAACCTGCCCCTACCAAATTCACCAGCCCTACAAGATATTTTGTTTTTCTTTATTGTCTTCTCTGCCCTCACGTGAAACAATGGCAGGGCAAGAACTTTCTGGGGGAGAAGGTGGGACTCTGGTAGGGAGCCAACAGGGCCAGGGGATCGCCCATGGCCAGGCCCCCACCAGAGGGGTTCCCAAGCCCTGTCTCCCATCATCAGGGGGCAAGGGCAGTAAGAAGGGCTCCTTCCTCTTCAGCCTCCTCCACAGCTGGGGGTGGGAAGGGCAAAGGCTCTGTCCCAAAGTCTAGACCACCAGTGCCTGAGGGGACCAGGTGCACTACATCAGCCAGGACACCCACTTGGCCTGCCCCTGGCCCTAGCCCCAGCCTCACCAATGTGGCCCCCAGGGGTGGGGGGACCGCAGCTATGCACAGGCAGCTGTGGGGAAACCTAAAGCCTGGGGACCTGGACCCTCCACTACTGGCCCTTCCAGCTTGGGCAGTGGGACCCCCTTTCTGGTACTCGTCCACAGAAAGGGGGTGAAGTGCTAATTGCCCAAGTGGGAGAACCTGAACTTTGAGGCTTAGGTGCAGGCCCTGGCTTGGGCAGTGGGGCCCCCCAAGATCATGGCAGCCTCCCAGTTTCATTGCATGGCGGTCTTTTCCCTTGCCTCAGAGGCCACTGTACAAAAGATGGTGGAGAGGGGGCTTGTGGTAGAGGGTGAGTATGTCCCCCTCAAGCCTCTAGAAGAGCTGGGGACCAGGGTGGTCCTCATCTCCATCCCTCCCTATATCCCCAATTGGGTCCTGCTCCCCCAGCTCCAAACCCTGGGGAGATTTATCTCCCTGGTGTTGACCCTCTCACTGGGGTGCTTGAGACCCTGGCCTCCACCACGTGCACTCTTTCCATCACCAGGTCATGATCCAGCTGGCAATGGGAGTATGGCTGGAGGCTGAGGGGTGCCTGGTAATTCCTTATCGGGGACCCTGGTGAGGATTTTCTATAAACTGGGGGACCTACAGTGCTTCTCGTGCCATGCCCCAGGGCACTTGCATCACGAGCCCCCCATGGGCTAGGCTGGGGAGCGTATCTGTGGGTCCCACTGGAAAGAAGGGTGCCTACTGGTGCCCCACCCCCTCAGGCCCCCCTGGCATCCTAGTCACAACTATGAGCCCACCCATGACCTCAAGGACCCTGCCCCCAACCAAGTTTAGTGAAGGGCACCAGCAACTGGGGGAAGAAATGAAACAGGGCTTCCCCTACCCCTAGTCATACCCCTGTCATGGCTGCCCCCCCAACACTCACCTTCTCTTGCTGGAGTCTGTCCACCTGAGGACCATCCCATGGCTGAGTGCATGCAGGAAGGTCCAGGTACAGCTGGAGCCCTCTGATGTGGAGGACTCTTCTCCCCCTCCCAAAACCACCACATGTGGGGAAGGAGTTGGCCAGCCTCCAGGGGCCTCCCCAGCTGTGCCTGACACCCCATCCATGGGACAGATCAAATGGATGATCCCCATGGACCAGGTTAGGTACTGCTGTATAGTCCCAAACAGGAACCCATAAGGGAAGCCCTTCATTCTGTACACCTTGGCCCTGGACCCCTTCCTCATGCTCCTGTGGAAGTGGTGGCGGGGTTGATGCCCCGGGAACTGGCAATGCAGCTGGTCCTGTCAGTGTATGCTGATGATGTACTCTTCATGGTCTAGGACTCAGGTTACCTGGTGCAGGTAGAGGCCTGCTAGGCATTGTACTTGGTGGCCTCCTCTGCCTGGGTCAACTGTGTCAAGAGCTTTGGCCTGGTGGTGGGTGACAGGTGGCAGGTGGGCTCACTCCCAGCCATGTTCCATGGGATCTGCTGGAGTCTGGGCTCGTTGCTCTACCTAGGGGTCTATCTGTTCTCCACAGCCCCTCCCCTCCACAGAACTGGCACCAGCTGGAGGCAAGTGTAGTGGACTGGCTCTGGGCATGGACAGGGCTCCTGAGATGTCTCTTCCTGCATGGGAGTGTGCTGGTGCTGAACCAGCTGGTTCTGTCTATGCTCTGGTAC
Source organism: Crocodylus porosus (assembly GCF_001723895.1). NCBI lineage: Eukaryota > Metazoa > Chordata > Crocodylia > Crocodylidae > Crocodylus > Crocodylus porosus. Next base: position 53,104,087 of record NW_017728951.1, read on the forward strand.
CACTTACACACCCTGTCTGTGCCACCTGAGGTCCTGGCAGGACTCCAGAGATGGTCGCTGGAGTTTTTCTGGCTGGGACAGCAATGGGTCACTGCAGAGGTCCTGAGCCTCCCTTTCCAGGAGGGTAGCCAAGGCCTGGTTTGCCTGCACATCCAGGTCTTGGCATTCCACCTTTAGGTCCTGCAGCAACTGCTATACAGTGTCGGCAACCATGTGGCATAGGGCCACCTGGGGCATGCTTTCCTCCACTACTTCTGGGGGCTCCAATATGACTGGCAGCTTCTCAGCCTGCAGGGATTCTCCCTGCAGGACCTGTGAGGGCTGCCAAGTTTCTACTAGGACCTCCTTTGGGCCTGGAGGCTGGTCTTCACCTTCAGGTCCCCCGCAACAATTGCCCAGGGTGCCAACCTGGTCATAGAGCCCCTCCTCTGGAACCCCCAGCTGGAGATGCCAATGGCAGAGGTGCCCTGGTTGCAACAGAGATTGATCTTGGCTGGTATCACCCATATTGGAGACCTCCTGGACTATGATAGTCATGTTGCTCCCTGCTCTACCACCTGAGCTGGCTGGAGGATACCAGACTGGTCCTCTTTTCCACCATCCATCATCGCCACCTCTACATGCTTGTGTACTGCACTGTCCATCATGCTGCCCTTGTATCCTGACCAGATACCAAGTGGCAGGACCTGCTCAGCAAGAGCATGGCTGGGGCACCCCAGTGGCTGAGTCTGTACTCCGCCTTCATCCCACGAGCCACTAGGGATCTCAGCTGCTGGCTCCTACATGAAGCCATTGTTACAGCCATGTATGTGGTGAGCTTCATGGACACCCCAGTCTCCTGCCCATTCTGCAGGCAGAGGGAGACCCTGGCGCAGATGACCCTCAAGTGCTCCATGCTGTAGCCCCCCCACCTCCACCTTCAGAGCCTCCTCTTAAGGTTCTGATTGAATTTCATGCCCCACATTGTTTTTGGTCACCCCATCCATGGCCCCACCAAGTCCCGGGACCTCCTGCCCTACCTCCTCCTGACCTTGGCCAAGCGGGCCCTGTATTTGACCAGGAAGGAGGCTCTGGCCAGGAAGGTGCCCAGAGACTGAGGCCACTTTCCTCTCACTTCTTGTGCATATCTCTGGGTGGAGCACCAGTGGATGGCATCCACTGGCTCCTTGGATGCCTTTGAGGACTGGTGGGTGTGGCCCAGGGGACTCTGCTCGGTGTCTTGCTCAGGCAGACTTATTTTCATGTTTCGACACTTTGACCCACACAACACTCCTATCCTGGTTTTTTCATTAGTTGTCCCAAGTATTTTGTTGCATCATCCATCCATTGGCTGCATACATTTGGAGCTATTAGTTAGCCGTGTGGGCCTCAACCCATGATAATTGGGTGATACAAATAGTCAGGAGCTTCTGGAACCCAGCCAATTGGTACCTGGGGAAACTACCCCCTTGCATCAGCTAGACTGCTTGAAGCAGCATCCCAAATTCACTTTTTAAAATACCCCCAAATGCACATTCTTCCACAATTAGAACAAAAGATGGAGAGAAAGGGAGATTGATCAGATGGGCAATGATTTATTGCTATATTTACAATATTAAAGACATTTGGAGGCCTACCAGTGTTACTAGTATCACAATAAAATAAATCCTAAATATTTCTATATTTTAATGTTTGCTTTTGGCTTCCTTATCACTTGGAAGGTGTGTGATGGGGAGATGTGGGATTTGTGGGAAGGGGGGTGGGGAGGATGTGTGTGGGTAGTTGTGGGGGACTGTGAGTGTGAGTCTACTTAGGAGGGGTGGGTCCCCTGCATGAATACCATGTGCCCCCGGGCAGCTGGTGGGTCATGACAGCACTGGTGGCAGTGGAAGTGTGGTGGCAGTATTAAGCAGGGAGCTCCCACAGATGCCACTGGTGCTGCTGGCAGCAGGGGGAGGGGTGGCAAGCAGCAACCACCCACAGACACAGCCAACAGTGACAGCGGTGGCCAGTGGCGATCACTGACTGCCTGCAGATGCTGCTGGTGGCAGGTTGGGGTGGGGTGGCAAGCAGTGACTGCCCACAGGCACTGCCGATGGTATCAGTGGCACCTTTTTTGAGCGGGTGCACCACCATGTTCAGGGGGTGCACGTGCACCCACATGCACCCCCTATGCATTTCCATTGGTCCCCTCCAGCACTTGGACTACACTGCCTGCAAGGTTTCAGGCCCCTCCAGGGGCTACAGCTCTCCCCCCTGGCTCTCCCCCACTGGCCTTCAGTGCCCTGCTCAATCCTCTGCTCTTCTCCAGCTCGGCTGGAGAAGAGCGGGAGAACAAGCAGGAGACTGGAGAGAATAGGGGGTCATTTCCCCCCACCCCCATCTCTGTTGGTTCTTCTAGCTCCCCACTGGTTCCCCTGCTCCCCATTCATTTCCCACATTCCCCATTCATTCTCCCTGCCCCTGGTTTGTTGCCCCCATCTCTTGTTCATTCCCTCTGCTCTCTGTTCATTCTCCCAGCTTGCTTTCCCAGCCCCCACCATACTTGCTGAGTATGAGTATGAGTAACTGAGAATAAGCAGGAGGCTGGAGAGAGCAGGGGAAGTCTCCAGCTTATCTCCAGGGGCTTGTCTCCAGCCTCCTGCTCTCTCCAACCCGCTCCTCATTCCCCTGCTTGTCTCCAGCCTTGGGAGGCTTCTTTCCCCTTCTTCTAGAAGTTCTAAAATTCAATATATAGATTTTATTTAAGCATAACATTTGCTTCTAGCTTTTCAGAAAATAGTGGGGGGGTTGTCTTCCTCTTGTTTCTATTCCAGATAGAGTCCACTTGGTGAAGGAGCTGGGGTTCTCTTCCTTGTGGGAAATAATCATTTTTTCTCCTGATGTAGCAGCAGCTCTTTTCTACTAACGGTTGAGTGAACAGCATCTTAGAATAACAAAAATACCATTACGTAAGCCATGCAGTGGGAATGATTGTTTTACTGAGTAACTGCTTAACACATACCAGCTGGTATGTTGTTTCATGATCTCAGATGTATAGTTCATACTAATTAACTATTGCTAGATAAGTGTAAATTTATGTATAGGAAATTAGTTCTTATAGTTAGCTGTTGAGGATAATTTTGGTATATATGTATTCCTGTAAGACTGGAGAGAAGAAAGGTGGGGAGAATTTGGATATATCTGAACCAAATTATGACGGGCAGTGTAACCTTACTGGGGCCAGGAATCAGAAAATTCTGATGTTGTTTCCTAATTTGCCTGTTTATGGCTGCTGCTTCCGATATCAAAAGGGTAATTAAAATGGAGATTCTTCAGTTTATTAAACCAGAAAAAATGAAGGAAGTGATTATGTTAATGTTTATATTTCATAAAATTAATGTAACTGCTGAAATTAATCCCAGCATGGGATTCACTGCTTTAGAATTTTTCACTTTTAAAATAAAAGATTTACCAAGAACAAAACATGAAATAACATCTTGCAGAAGCATTTCAGTAGTGCTTTCATGATGTCCAGCAGCCTTCTGTTCTGTTCAGAACATGTATTCCCTTATGCTGTATCAACTATCACTTAAAGCTGTTCTCACTTCAGGTGAATTAGTTTGGGGATCAACCTGAATTAGTTTGGGGATCAACTAACCCACCAATCTGACTCCTTGTAGTAAATATTCTGGTAGTCCCAATTCTCTATGTTCTCTTTACCCATTTGCAAAAGCTATAAAAAATATTTGATTTTAAAGAGCACATCTAGTGATGGTAATAATTATCCTACAAAAGGGACCTGTATTCTATGCCTATTTTAAGTATTTATCAATTATAAATTCCAGTATGAATAGAACATACCATGTATATTGAGTCAGCAGAATAGTTTTTTATATTCAGATACCGTCTTTAAAATTTTTCAGAACCATGCATAATAATATAAACCAGAAGCTGGGATATCTGACTGCAAAGGCTTATTCAAGCTAGACTCTCTTTTATCATCATCTGTACAAACAATCTGCAGGAGCCATATATAATGCCAGAAGCTGATGTTTTCAGTCATGTAGGATGTTTAAAATAAGAATAGCTAACATTCTGCCACTCCGTCCTCTGTGCAGACATCAATAAAAGTAAATCCTTCAAATCCCTCATTTTGGTAGAATTAAAAAAAAAAAACTTGCAAAAATTACTTACAGCTTTATACTAGTATATAACACTTTTCCCACAGTGGAAAGAAATCTCTGCATTTCCTAAAGAAAGGCTATATTACATGCTCACAATATTGATGGATGCTTGTAGGAAACTACACATTGCCAATGAAAAATGTTGTTTATGCAATATGTATGACCTGATTTGGCAAAGAGAATTTTTTATACACTGTTCTGCATAGACTTAAAAAGGTGTTATGGCTTGATCTTTCTTTATAACTGAATATTCCTACTTCCTCAGAGACCAGACAACAGTGTTTGATCTCTCCTAGAATTTTTTTTTAAGTAAGCAGATGATAGCTTTGTAGATATCTTCATTTAGTTTGCAAGATTTAAAGAAGAATAGAATGTGTGATTTGCAGGCAAACAATATAGCCAGATTGTGTGTACGCATGTGTGTGTATATGTGTGTACGCATGTGTGTGTATATGTGTGTATACATATGCAAAATGCGTGTGTGCATTTGTTTCTTAAAAATATATATATTTATGAACATGATAAATACTGAAATTACTACATACTTTTGTAAGTTTAGGTCTCAAATTCTTTCATATGCATTATGATACATTTGCCTACAATATACCCACATTTTATAGGTGAATGTAAATATATAGCATCACAAAATCTAACATGATGTACATGGGCATGTGATGTATAATGGAAGGAAAAGTATTCTGTATTGTTTGAATGGTGCTTCCATCCCAAACTCATGTTGAGGCAATGTTACACATGACTTTATTTCTTTACTATCTAATTGCCCATCAAGAATGATGGATTTTAGGGAGTGTTTACATGCCCCACCCCCATCCTCCCTCCCACCCTACATAGCCAACCACGTAAAGACTCCCCCTGCTTCCACTGCCTCCTCTTCCAGTCTCTGGTGTCGGGACTCCCTTCCCTCACCTGCTTCCGTCTCACAACAGGGCTTCTCCCCCACTTCCCCTCCCTCCCTGCTGCCTCTCCCTCCCTGCCAGCTGTTGTCAGGGCTGGGTGGTGGGTGGGTACAATGACCATGATCCCCCCCCTCCTTGCTTCTCTCCCTTCCTACCTTCCCTGATGCCCAACCCAGACAACAGACGCCAACAGCCCAGACAACAGGCCATGACTCCTTGCTTCACCTCCCACTGTCCCATACTTACTTGGGCCCATGCAGCCTCCCTTCCTTCTTGTTGGAGCCCCCTTCCTACTCCCCACCCCCCCTCCCTCCCTGCCGCTCAGCACTGACAACAGCTACCCCTGTGACCCCCCCTTTGCCTCCTCCCTCCTGCTCCCCTCCCTTTGTCCCTGCCCACCACCTCTCCCTTGGGCAGCCAGGACAAGTTCACCACCACCAAGAAATTCTACAGCAGTGGCTCAAACTTGGGCCTGTACAGCCCGGGCCCATACAACCAATTGCAGCCCACCCTCTTAGTAGTGCATGTGCAGTTAGTCAAAAGTGTTATGGACAGACAGACACATTGACAGACAGATTAAGCTCTTTGTTATATTAGAATACTCTGTATATTATGTCATTTGTATTAAGATATTTGCATAATCTAACAGAGATGATAAAAACTTCAGTGCTCAATGGATTTAATATCCTGAAGCTAGTCATCATTTCATTGGAGTACTGCAACCAAACTAAGATTGTCCTGGATGCTTGGTTTCCAGGTTTTTCATCAAGAAGCATGTCATTTCATATCCCTTTCAAAGATATGACATCTAAGATTGGCACAACCAAGGCACATAGCTGAACTTTCTGCTATGGGTTTTAGAAAATCTTTCCATTGACTTCACTGTCTGTGTCCACCTTCCATGTTCACTCTCTGGTGCATGGCACTGGGTAGGGGAGGCTGGGGCCAGCACTCGGTTCTTAGAAATTTTCCATTTTTATCTGGTGCTCTTGTTTTTTATTGTATTTAAATGGCAAAGTAAACAAAGTGTTCTGGAAATCTGAGTTCAGGACAAAGCCACATCTTGTACAGAAATGCAAGCAGCACTTCAAGAGCTTTGAGCTCCCTCTCACAGATCATAACCAGTTTCCTTACTATAAACACAGGAATCCTTTGATTAATGTAACATGTTTCTTGATGCAGTACTGTGTTCTTTAAACCTGCTTTTTTTCCTATTGTACTTGATAGATAATGTGAATATTTTTATACTAAGGGTTTAAATAGCCTATTAAATGAAATGAGGCAGATGGAAGTTAAAAAACCCTACTTTCCTTTCTTCAAGGAAAGGATTATTATCTGATTACTTGTTATCTAATGTTATATCTGTGGTTATAGCATGTTGTGCAGAAATGTTTCTTTTTTTCATTTTAAATATTTTATGATGAATTTCTGGATTTTATCTAAATCTGTTAATGTAATGAGTTTCATTTTTCTAGTTCTCATAAAAATTTAAAAAGTTGCAGTCCACCCACAAAAAGTTATTTTTTGGACCAAAAATGAACACATTTTGTTTTTAGGATTGAGTTTAATTTTTTGTTTGTTTTAATGGCATTTTGAACAGGAAAAAAATTGTTCAGGTCTACTATTTACTTTGATAGGAGTTGATAATGTATGTCTAAACATTTGGGCTTTTTGTTAGAAAATGAAATATATTTTGATGCTTAACTACTGAAACATAGGTTTCAAAGTATTGGCCCTTACATTATGGTTTTAATTTTCTCTTATTCTATAGCTTGTATAATCATTTACCCCACTGCAAAATGAGTGTTATTTATACTCCAACCATAATAGCTAATGTTTAACCTAACTTGCACAATTTTACCCAACTACAGAAGATGTAGATAATAAAGAATTAGGTCCTATATCTTTTATGTGAAAAATGCACTAAAATGTTTTGAAATAATCCCTCGGCAGTATAGTAGAAACTTGCATGCAAGCATTACATTTAGATTATCTTAAATGAGTTTAGTGTTCATAGGTCTTATGTCACCCTAAAAGTGGTGTACCTGATGTAAACCTAATTCTTGTCAGACGAGAGCTAAGTATCAGCATGGGTTAACTCGATGTGACATCGGTTAACTCAGTGTAATGAATGCTTGCATGGGTGTCCAGCGCTGCCCCAGGACTAGGAAGGCCCAACCACACTCCATAGCCATAGGGCTGTGCTGTTTTTACTCTCCACCCCCACCCTCAGCCCTAACCAAGCTATTTTTATCACCCCTGCCCAATCAGCACACCCCAAGACGGGGCAGCCACTGCACTCTGCCCGCAGACTCACCAGCCCCTCTCAAAGTGAACTGCCTAACCTAAGCTAAGTTTTCTGAATGCTTGTTCATACCCTTAGCCAGCATCTCTATGCTTTAATTTTGTTTCAGCATAAGTTTCCAAAAGTAACTAGTAAATTGCAATTAGGTTACAGCTATCACATATGTCTTTATCTAAGAGATCATGTGTTTAAAGAAGAGAAACCAGCACTTGTTTCCCTACCAGTCTTAAGTGCTTGGGGTAGGTCTTTCCAGAAAGTAGGTAGAAGAGTAATTTGCACTGAAAATCAGCAGAAATTTTTCTCCCTGTTCTTTTGAAAAATCCATTCCTGGATCTTTCATACAACTGACTTTGTATTTTTGTCTGTTTTAAAAGAAATTTGTAATATACAAAGCTGCAAAAGTTTTTTTGTGTTCATTTCCTTTTCTGTAGTGTCCTGAACTTAATAAGATCCATTTTCAGATTATTTTGAAGTCTTTTTGGACACAGATATTCTCTTTCCTTCATTTGTATAGTATTCATCCAGTACAATGGAATCCCACTCTATTTGAAGCCCTATACCTTGGTAATAAATATGGGAATATGGTAATAATACTGCCATAATACTAGTAAAATTGATGACGATGATGTTTTCATTTGGATCCATTTTTGACTTTTTGTGTGTCTCTGTTCTTCTTTTACATGCTTCCCTTGATATAGCAGACCATTTAGGAATTGAATTCATGGGTAAGAATTCACTTTTCTCTCCTTAACTTCTTAATATTGATTTTTTTGGGACTAGACCTTTGACTGAAATGGCCTTTGCTTTAGGCCCTGAATATTTGCATGTGTAATGTTAGCCAGATTTATTTGTTACATTTTGGATTATTTTAGGACCTTAATTTAATGCACACGGTATGGAAAATAACACATTACATCATGGCACCCGAAAAAATATTTTGTACAAGGCTTAAGATATTGGAAAAGGTTCAATAATAACATGTCTGTCTTGATGCAAAGTTACTGTAAATGTTTAAAAAGCTTTAAAACTTGAATTTCCATATAGTATGAAGTGTTGTAACATGTTAAAATAAGTCATATTAAAACAGGCCAATACACTAGTACTTAGCAGACACCTGAGAGATATTTGAAAAGAAATGACAAGCAAACTGACTTTAATTTAGCATAAAGTATTTTATTTTAAGGTAGGAAGGAATAGACAGTGAATCACAGGGTTTGCTTCTCACTAGTTTAAAAACTGAAAAAAAAGTATATTTTTATGGCTCAGATGATTAATCTATAATAGTTTTGCTAGCCTGTGGGAGTGCTGAGCTTCACAGGTCAAAACCTCATTTGACAACTGGTGTTCAGTAAAGAATATAGGTTTTTTTTCTTAGGAATCCAAAGTTAATCCTTAGCAGAGATAGTGAACAAATTCCTTCCTTTTATAAAACCAGAAGTAAGGTTGAAAATGTCTGAAAAGCAAAATTAACAGTTACTCAACTAGTTCCTAAATAACATTGTCTCAGCTAATCTGTCCCTTCCTCTATTGTATTGCTTAGAACATCCAACTATTAACTCAGTCAGTCTTGCTTACATGGATATATTAACATATTAAGAGTTAATATGTTAACTGTTAATAAGAAAATATTTACAGTAACATGAAGAAAAATATTGTTTTGATATAATCATCAGGGACGTCAACTAAAAATAAAAAAGACTGAGGAGGAACAACTCAAGATTTGAAATGGTATGTTTAGAAGATCTTACAGGGGGAGAAAATGACTGCTGACTTTTGCTATGGCATTGCTTTTTGATTCTCCTGTGATTTAAGGCACAACCCTATTATTTACAAGTAAAAATGGCTTAAGTAGTACAGCTTTTTAAAGGGGTTCAGTTATTTGTGTGCTAACATCTTCACCTCTGTAGATAATGAAGTCAATATTGCTAAATTAATAAGAGGTGAGCTGTCTTACACATGGGAGTAGTGATGTTTTTCACCCAGATTATGGAAGCAGGGAACGCAGTGTTTTCAAGTCTTCTCAGATTTTTCAAGTCAACTAGATACCAGAACTATTTTAGAATAAGACCCAGCTGAATACAGCGTAGTGTTTGAACAGATCAGGGACATAGAACCTTACAAAAAATGAGCATTCAGAATGTTAGATGAAACTTAAGGCTCAAGGTCTGTCTGAGCACATGCACAGCTCGCTTATGGCATTTGATAGGGAGCTGTTGCTGACTTCTAGTTTTGCTCCAGTGTAAATTAAGCTGGGGGGAAATGTAACATGGGAGGACTTTTTCAGCAGAGAATCAGGGAACACAAGTCTTCTTCCATACTATCTACTTCCTTATCTTGCCTCCTCCTCCCCATTTGCCTAATCTATTCTTAGCCCCCTTCCCAAACCTTAACATATAATTCTTATCCTGTCTCTTAAGTTGAATGGTGTCTTTTATGGATGTAGTGGAAACAGATGATGAACCTGAGACAGGAACTGGAGAACCACCTTTGCAGAGGGCTAATTCCAGAAGAGCTCTCCAACAGGTGCAGATAATTCTGCAAGATAATTTCCTAGTGGATAAGAAAGAACTTGATTTGGGTTGGGGTTTCTGGGCACTACTACATACACATACACAAATACTGTATCGTATATATCATAATCATCTCTCTGAATATTTCAAGGTACTTTACAGATGTTAATAAGTTTAGTGTCCTAGCATTTCTGGCAGGTAAGTAATCCAATAAGCAAAGATTAACATGATTAAGAACAAACTAGTTTCTGTCAGGAGAAGATATTAAAGACAGAACCAGGTATTCTTAATAAAACCCTGTTTATCTACAAAGACCTGGATCCCTGAACACTGAAGAAACAAAACAGCAAGAGCATGTGCCTTTAGCTTCACAAATAGCAGTAGCCCAAATTTGTTCTGCTCCACAGACAGCATGGAGGTCTGGCTAGTAGCCAGAGCATTGGTTTGGACAGCTCAGGTTCTGCTTGTGCTGACGCAAGCTTATATTACCTGTATGGTGTCACTTTTTGTCATGGCAGGTTTTTTTGCTACCGCTATTTCCTGATAGCAAAGTTTGCCACTGCACTGCAAATTTGCAGTGCATTCTGTGTTTTCATGTTCCCCACATGTAGTTTGTGGTGCCACAAACCTAACACCCCTAAACATGGGGACCAGCCCTTTGGCTACGGCTCCAAAACTCTTTCAGCCAGGACATGGTGCTAAGGCTCGCTCTCTCTCCTAGGATTTTCTCAGGGTCAAAAACCAGTTCTGCTGTGTCTGCATCCTTGTCTTTCCTCACTTTTTTTCTTATTCTCTTACTGTTTTCTTTCATAGACACACAACCCTTCACAAAACAGTAACAAGCAACACTCCTATATCTATTTCAGTTCTTCATACCCCCTTCTTGGGAGAATTGATATGCCTATTTGAGAGGCTGCTCTTGTGTTAGTTACCTGTTTACAAAAAGGAATGTAGTGGTTTCTAAGCACAATTTCAAAAGTGAAGGGCTGTGCTTATACTGCCATTGTGACAAAATACACATTTCAAATATAAAAGTGAAACAAAGTTTCTCACACAGGAACAAAAGGAAAACTGACTTCAGACTCCTCAGCTCTTCTTATATCATAGCCATTCATGATGGGATATGCATGTAAAATATGAAAGCTCACTCCAGTGGACTACAGATGAAGCCCTAGTTATGCAAGAAAGGACAAACCAATGTCAGCAGCTGAAGCACAACAAAAGTTATGAGAGATAAACTAGGTGGTTCGAAGACCCTGAGGTGGAATTGATCTAAGTTACTCAGTTTTCTGTAAATGATGTCGTTAGATTGGTAATGAACAGAGCACACATTCACCCTCTGGTGGAGGGGTGTCAAATCTTAGACCAGGTTCTGGCATTTTTAAACCAGACTGCATGTACTGGATTTCTGTTATGGGTAAAACCAGTTTCTGATCACTCACACTTCTGATCAATTATACTTAAAATTATAATGGCTGTTTCTGGTCTATTAGAAAAAAAACACCCAAGCATAAAACAAGCATTGCAAATGTACAGGGTTGTTTTGCTGTGTGTGGCACTAAATTATGACCTTCCCCACAGAAGAAGTCCATAGATCTAATTCGCATCACATACTTGCATAAATTAGGATTCCAGTGAAGGCAATGGAATTAAATCATTGTAAAAGCAGCATGAATTTGGAATCAGTCTCTTAAATATTCAGTCATCACATCTCTGAAGTTACTGGAATAAACTAAAAACAGCAACAAAAAGGCATAAGATGCAATTAAACTTATTTCTGAATATTATTCATTTCGGAAAAAGCTGATTCATTCTCTGTAAAATCATTTTACTAGCAAATGTTGTAATAGCCAGCTAGGTCTTCTATTAATGTGACCAGTGTGAGTATGTAGGTGAGACTCAGGGGATACATGATGCGGTTACTTGAATCTCTGACCTTGAATTTTATCATCCACTGCAACAGACACATTTTGATTTTGCCAAGCCAAAACAGCTTGTTTTTGCTGAGGGACAGTATCAGCAAAACTGAGGAAATTGAATCTTTTTGCTGCTTTGCAGAACTAAAAAGAAGGCAACATTCACTGATTTCTTAACAGCTCAGAGTGTATGTAGCTTGTTGACTGCGCTTCATATGTGCAACAATATCTTTAAGTAGCAAAAAAACAAATGAAAAGAAATAAGTGATAACTGAGAAGGCCTTCATGATCATTGAATATTATCAGCCACATTCTCAGCTGGTGCAATTTATATGATTCTGTTATCTTCAACAGAGCTGCGTTTACTTGCAGCAGCTGTGAATGTATGTAGCTGCATGTATTCTAATAAGAGTAAAGTACAGACTTCCCTGAATTCCATTATCAGTAATAAGCTTATGTATCCTATTTTGACAGTAATGCTCTTTAGAGTATGGACAATTTTTGCTTGTCAGTGCAGTCATTGGAGTCCTGATCCCTGATCCCAATGGTTGCCAGGGGTAATTAAAGTATAAATAAATAACAATTTTCCTCCTAAATTTAAGTGTAACTATTAATACTATTTAATCATGCAATTTTATTTTCTTAATAAGTTCCTAAAAACTAAAAGATCAGAATGGAACTTCACAGAACAATTGGATGGTTCCCAGAGAGGAGAGAAATGCAGCTTTTAATTGAACCATCAAACCATGCATATGTTTAATACCAGTGCGTGCACCTACATGTCCAATTAGCATGAAGCAATAAACTCTGGTGCAGTTTGTGCTAGAGTTAGCTGCTCCTAGGTGCAGCATCTTCACATGCACCCAGGACTGCAGTTGTTTTAGCTGTAGCGGAGCAGACCTGAGCTAGCAGAGTATTTAGGGGGTCAGCCATGGGGTGACAGCACTGGGCAGTGGAGGGGCTTGGTCATGAGGCTGCTAAAGTGTGAGGCTAGACAGCAGACAGTCCCTGCACTGTAGCACTGTCTTGCCTCACCCATGTATTTCAGCACACTAAATTACTCTGCTATAGAATAGTACTTGTCCCAGACAGTACTTTCCTACAGCAGAGTTAATTAATTTACCGAGCTCTAATATGAGCACACATGTACATGGTGATGCTTTGCAGTGGAGCTAATTAATCAGCTCCACAGTAAAGTGTATATGTAGATGCACCTAATATCACCAAAAATTAATAATTAATTTATCCTGTTTCCTTACTGCTTGCCAACCTAGTATTCAGTATCTTTGCTTATCAGCTCTTTTCTAAAATTAGGCTGTCAACACTTTGATGTAAAGACCATATTTTTTATTTGTTTTATGACTACTTTTATAAGTACTACAAAGTAATAGTGGAACCCAATGGCATAAAATGCCTTTGGTATTAGCACTTTCCAGAAGACAGTCCTTCACACTGAGAAGAATGATCAGCTAGAATCTCTACAGACTAGAATATTGGGGATCCAGTGGAAGCAGGAAGTCCTCAAAAACACATGGGAATACTGAGGAGGCACAGTATCTGGGGTAAGAAACACAAAAAAGATTAGCATCTGTGGGTTAGATATGTTTACCGAGGGCCTTGTTACACTTTAATTTTAGGTGGCTCCTGAAGCTCTTAACCCCTGGACTGTCTACACATTAACACCTGGAACTAGTTTTAAGCACATTTTAGGCAGCTTGAAGTTATGCCACTCCAGGGCAGATTTGTCTCTGATCTGTGTTATCCAGCTCATGTTCCATTAATGTAGAGCAGGGCAAAATATGGCCCATGGGCTGGATTCGGCCCACCAGGTCATTCTATCTGGGCTATAGGGCCTAAACAAATTAGTAAATGAATATTTCTTTGCTCCTGGCTGCCTGCCAAAGCTGACAGGAGACAGGGGCAGTAGGACCCAGGGGGAGCCCTCGGCAGAACTGAGCAGCCCAGCCCCACTCCACCCCTAGCCATTTCACTCTCTTCCTGCCGTCACCCTGCTCTGGCACCATGTGGCTCCCAGCTGCATCATTGGAGTGGGGAGCACCCAGCCACACAGGTAAGTGTGTGTGTGTGTGTGTGTGTGTGTGTGTCCATATGCGCACAGGCAGGGGCAGAGTGTGTAGGGGGGGCAGGCAGGAGCAGTGTGTGTGCAGGCAGGAGCTGTGTGTGTGTGTGTGTGTGTGTGTGCGTGCGCACTTGCAGGCAGGGGTAGTATGGGTGTGTGTGGGTGTGTTCATAGTGTGAGTCCCACATGTATACCCCACTATACACATACACCCACACACACCCTTGCACTGCCATGTATACAGACTCCCACACTCACATCTCCTCACACACCCCAGCCAACCCTTTCCCCTACACATCTACCCACACCTCATATACCCACAAACCCACAGCCCCCACACAAACCTATATGAACCCCCACAATATACAAGTGTAAGACTTAATTTTAAGCTATTGTGCAATCACCTCTGTGTATACTACACAAACACATGTAAATCAGGACAAAAATATTTTTTGAAATCAAATTAATGAATGCTGTAGAAGTTTGCTTTTTAGAATATAATTTGCTTTAACCTGGTTCCAAGATGGCAGAACCCTTTGCTGAAAGGAGTACTTCCAGGGGCAAGGGGAGGGACTTCGGGTGGCAAAGGTCAGGGGTTAGGGAGCAGGACTTCCAGTCACAAGATGGTGACTGGGGGGACACCTGTCAAGGGGTGGGGCTACCTGCATGGCCCTCAACAGCCTGACAAAACTCAGGAAGCCGCCCTCTGCCTGAAATAATTGCCCACCCCTGCATTAATGTGTCCACTCCCCACAGATGAGCAACGCAAATTGCATTCTTCCAGCATCCCAGGTTGCAGTATTTCCTCTACCCCCTCATGTTGTATGTGAACAATTTTTTCACCCCCTGAAATCTACTGTCTGGGGGACAATTCTGACGCCAAGCCAACTCCTCCCTTCTACCCCTGGGGGTGTAACTTTTCCACCCTCAATGGTAAAACCTCATGCGAATAGCCTGCAGAGTACATACCAGCTAGCCAGGCTGGAAGGCAAGTACAGATCCAGGAGTGGAGTCTGGGAGTAGAGGGAAGAAGGAAGGTGGGGGTGGGGGTAGGGGCAGATCAGGTCCCCATGGGTTGGGGCTTTCTTCCCGGGGAAGGTGTGGTAGCTACCCCAAAAGCACCTTCCCTCACCAGTCCCACCTTCTGGGAATCCAAGGAAGCATGATGAGCACCCCCCTTGCACTTGTCAGTGTTGAATCCCATCCTATTCTCATCCGCCCACCCCTGTAACCTGTCTAGGTCTGGTTGTAGCCTATTCCTCCCTTCTAGTGTGCCCACATCCCCCCACATCTTAGTGTCATCAGCAAATTTGAACAGGGTGCTTTTTACACCATTGTCCAAGTCACTGATGAAGATGTTGAACAGTGCGGGCCCAAGGACTGAGCCCTGGGGGACCCCATTGCCCACATCCCTCTGGGTCAAAAATGACCCATCCACCACCACTCTCTGGGTGCGGCCCTCTAGCCACTTGGTGACCATTTGACTTTTACCACCCCCATTTCCTTTTCACCTACTATATCATTACCCACTGCCATCCCATTAACTCTTCACCTCTCAGCTTCATTTTTCTGTGTCCCCAACCTGACTCTCCCCCCCCTCCCTCCCCCACATCCTCACAGAGCAGGGATAGAAGCCTGGCTCACCAGACCTTTAGTGGGAAGTCACAGTTCTGCATGTGGGGAGACGGTCAAAGAAGGTTTTTAGCTGTAAGGTGTGACTGCTCCAAACTCAAGCAAGCACTAACACTAAGTAACATTTGAGCAGTTAAAAGTGCAACATGTAACAAAGTCCTGAAAGTTTAAGCTACTGTTTAAGGCTGAACCTTTGCCAATTTGAATTGAAAAAGGATTTAATCATGTGTGATTTTTTGAGCAGTGTGAATTGTGTTCTATGTTACCCTATGTATTTCTCATCATGTTTCCCCCTGCCAAAATGTGTGTCCAATTTCTTACTCCACTGGCAGAAAATTATTGGTAGCTAATTTACACTGCTTGTGAAGATTACGATAGGGATTTACTTTATATTTAATTTAGGTGTATTGCAGTAATCTATGGCAATTTCTAACCCTTTTCAGTATTAAAGTCACGCTGTGAATTATATAGGTGAACATGTTCTAGTGCATTTTAATTTATCTGAGTAATTTTCTTCTCTTTTTTCTGTTGTGACAATAAATTCAGCTTTTTTTCTTACCAAGTGAAGAGGGGAGGAAGTATAGTCATCCTATTAGTTTTTTGCTTTTCCTTTTATAGTAAATTTTCCAGGAAATTCATAAAGTACTTTATTACCAAGAAGCAAATGTTTTTGTCTGCTCTGGTGTTTGAAAAAACAAAAGATATCAAAAATAAGGGGGCATATCAAGTTGTTATCAGTGACATTGAGTCTATCCTTTGTAATGTTTTCATTTTCCTGAGCAAATAGAATCCATGTGTAGAGGTAGGAGGAAGATATTTTCTTTGAACAACAAAGGAATTGATGTGGGAACTTGAATAAATGGCTATTTCATACATACTTCTAGGAAAATACACACATTTGTCTTTAATTTCTGGTTAACCCTTAATCCATGTCATTATACTTACAAAGTAAAAAGAAATGTGTACACTGGGAACCAGGTTTTAGGGAAAAATACACAAGCAACACGCCTGAAAAAACTTGTATATACAGATTTGCTGACTGATTATGTACTTATGCATTTAAATTGTGCATGCATAATATTTTGCAGGTGACAATGCCTTTCAAGTTTCTATGCGTATGGCCCATTTCTACATGGAGCATTACGTGAAAGCCAGGTCATTGGATTGCACAAATACTGAATTTAGAATTTTATAATTAAATGTGATACTCTATTCAGTGAATTTCATAAACTGTATTTTGAATGTGATATTTAGGTTAATGGTTGATTTAGCCTGAGAAATTGCCAGAACAGAAGGAACACAAAGGAATAGGCCTTCTGATAATGCGCAATCTCAAATTTTTCTCCTGACTCTGTTTGGTAAGCATTTGTTCAGATGCTTTGGTTAGTATTTGTTTGGATGCATACAGTATGTGACTAGTAGCTCTTGTATTTGTTCCTCACTGCAACATTCCTAGAAAGAGGCTGGATCTTTATGCCAATCTTGTTAGCATGGTAGAGGCACTTATTTTAGAAGAAGTACCAGGATTTGTCCAGGGGTGAAACTGCCTGGCCTTTACATTAACTGGTACCAGATGAAGTTGGAAGCAACTTTGGAGGTGGTAAGCACAGCACATTTTACAGGATTCATTGTTAGCCTATTTACTCATTTCTTCCTTTGCTTTGCTGTAGCTGTAAATTGTACTCTAACTACTTAGGAGACCATGATTCTGAGTGACAAAAGTTGTGCACTTTTACACAGTCGTGATGGAGTTGGTGCTAGGTTGGCCCCTCTCTCATTTCCAAGAACTATGGAGACACCTGTTGCATCTACCAGGCCATACCAGTATGAGTGATCAGAAAACAATGACTGTTTAAATTAAAGAAGAGTAAGTACCACATTAAATGTGCTTGTAACACTATTGATGTTTCTAACAGTGAACTAAAACTTTGTGTCCTCTGTGCCTAGATGAGGCTGCTCCTCCACAGTTGCTAGAAGAAGGAGAGAAAGGTAGGTCATGTAAAAAAAAATTGCCAATGAACCATAGATAGCTCTAAATGATTTCTTTTCATGTACACTTTTCTTTTCTTTTTCAGGAGCACTAGAATTTGACAAGCTGGAGAAATGCTGAGTGAATTGCTGCAGTGGCTGGATTTTTAAAAATATAATTATTCTAATTATTTTGCAGTTGTCTGGTGTTCCATTTCTCCTGCACCATCAACATCTCTCTCACAACTAATCAGATACTGGTTGAAGGCCACTGTTATTCCTAAAGTAATTAATGGTTTACCATCATGATAATCATGGTAATTATGATATAAGAAGACCAGCCAGGTGTTCAGGTATTATACCTCATAGTCATAGTCATGCTGGGATCAGCTAAGAAACTCTACAGTATTCCTGGAGGCAGAATACTTTACTAAAGTTTTAGTACCAATGCCATCGGGATCACAGACTGCATGCACTTTCAGACGATAGAAGTGGATTTGTGTTCCACAATGTAGATCTCCTCATTCCTTGTAGGTGCAACCAATCCCATTACTAAATTTTCATCAGGTATGGATGCAGTGCTTAACAAGTCTGATTTGATGGTATCTATCTACTTTATTCTTTGTGGTTATGCCTCTGTTTCTCAATATCTGCCTTTCACTAGATATACCTGCTTCACTAGATCTACCTGCTATCTTCTTTTATATTTTTTAGGCTTGGATTTTGTGCTTGTATATTTAGGTTAGCAGATGAAAGCTATCTGCAATGTTAGAGCATTATTATTAATGGCTTTTTAATTGTCTTGGCAGTTTTACTGGTAATATTTAAATCATGTTTACATTCCAATACAAATGAAAATACAAGTAAACAAACAAACAAAAAAAACCCCAATAAACTATTAATGATCCAAAGTTAATTGAGGTTAGTGGGAGACTTGCTGTTATTTTTAATGGGTTTTTATTCAGTTCAATGGGAACTGATCCAGCTCCCATTGAAATCAATGGGATTTTTTTTCCATTAGCTGGTTCCAAGCCATTGATGGGGAATGGGAATATAATGTATGCCTGAGTAGTACTGACACCTCCCACTTTCTATAGGAGACTCACTGCTGCTTACAGATATAAAAGCCAGGGAGCTGCTTCCTTGTTTTAACCTTCTTTCATTTCTCTTTCCTTATCTGTCCACTCTTCTTTAGTTTGTCTTCTCCTTTATGTGCCTATAAATTCTCTGCTATTGATGCTTCAAACGTTTTCTGAAGAGTTAGGGTAACTTTGTTTTTTAAATGATTTGTATTAACTGTTATGCAGAGTACTGGGGAATCATTTCAAAATATCAAAAATATTCTAGTTTTCTCTAATATAGAGAGAGAGATAAAAATTGAGAGAGAGAGATGTTTGGAAGTTTGCTCATTTGTAGTTGTAATGGTTCCTCCTGTCATTGAAAATGATACAGAACTTGAACAACTGGAGCTGCACGTGTTTTAAATTGCCTAGTTCATAAAATATGTACTCTTCAAAAATGAATACAGCAATGTTAACTTAGGTAATCAGCTTTAGAAAAACAAAAACACATTTTACTTACTATATGATACAGTGGCATGGGATATTAATGAAGTAAATGCAGCTGCAACTTTATCCTTGTGTTGGCATTTATTTTATCCGGCTGTTGACATTTAATTTAATTCGACAAATTTCAGTTTTAAATTCATTCTTGAAACAATGTTAGTTTGTTTGTGACAAACAAAGGTTAGGCATTTTTTCATGATAATAGATGTATTTATGTTTCCTTGAGTTTGGAGAGAGGATTTTGATTTTGCATAAACTGTACACAACATTGTCTTATGCTGGGAGTTTTTCTGCAAGCTACAGAGGCAGTGTAAAAATTGCGTGGGGTAAATGGTGGTGTTTTAAGTGCTGAGCATTAAGTAATTTTATCCTCCAAATTACTAAATGACAATCTCAAAATAATATTAATCTCCCACTGCCAGTTTGGCAAAATGAATCCCACTTTTTTTAGGCTTATGTATTTCTTTGCCTTACCTTGAAAGACACCTCCATTAAAATCAAGCAAAATAAAGTTAGTTATGATTGACTAATTATTAAATAAAAGAAAACAACAACATAGTACAGAATACAAATAGTAAACAATTTTATTTCACTTAGATGCTCTTTGGTTTTTCTCTTTGTGGAAAGATTAGATTTTCACTTACAGTGCTTTCTAGCTACTTTGCATACATTTTAAGCCAAGCAGGTATGAACAAAAGCAGGTACTGTGGAGTAGCTGAAGTACTAAGTTCACACTTCTAGCTCACTTGACAGCTTACTTCACATACATACCTATGGCCCCTGGCAGACAATGGCCTGACTGGGATCAGAGGAATTTTATGTCCTATCCCAAACACAGCTACTCTTGCCATGTCACACATTTGTTGCATGGGGCATAATGTTAAGAACTAAGGCATAACTTCCCTCCAATTCCAACTGTCATTACAGAAGTGCCCCGCATCTGATCCTGCAGATTGGGCAGGAGACAGCTCTGTCTTGGATCCAGGGCTGCCTCCAGTGGCTTCCAGACCCAGATTTGCCAGGGTCAGGCCAAACAAACACTAGATTTTCAGCTCTGAGCCTGGGTTTTCTTGGGCCAGGTCTGACAATCAGCTGGTTGCTGTCCCCAACCCATGGGACAGGCCTGGGTCTGGTTTCAGACTTCAGGCTGTAGGCTAACAATTATCCTGGGTCAGCCACAGGACTGCCCACCTTCACATATAGTTTTAAAAGTCCTGGGGCACTGGGACCTTAGGATCAGGGGGCTTCTCCCCAGTCTTGGGGTCCCTGTGACCCAGGACATGTAAAAAGTGCATGGGTAGACCAGCTCTCCATAACAAAGCATTATAGTGCCTTTTCCTGCAGCCCCAGTGGGGACAGCAGGCCAAAGCAGGTAAGTATACTGGGTGTATGGGGGCATGGGAGGGGTTGCCAAGTTTCCAGTGTGACGGGGGGAGCTTCTCAGTTACTCCAGCTGGGCAACAACGGAACCCACTGTCCTAGCAGTTCATTTTTGGTGTTGGAACTTGGGCCGTCCCAGTGCTGACCCTTCTCCCTGTGTCAGTGCTGCCAATCAGCTGATGGTCAGCATTGGGATGGGGAGGGGGATCCTACAATTTATGGCACAATACAAATAAACAATGTTCAACATTGTTTGTAGAACTAGTGTAAGTGAATCCTGCTTGGTGTGGATAATGTAAAGAGTTTCTAAATGGGTGATGATGAAGTTTAAGTATCACAAAACTAAAGATAGTCTTTAAATGCATTTACTTCAACAAACTTCAGGGAACTGTCAGAAGGAAGCCATTAATAAATATTAGTAAGCTTAAATTGCAGTATATCTCCCTCTTTGGTTACCAACGTTATCTTGCATCTCCTTTCCAGGAACATATAGGACAGATCCAAATGAGCATGGCTGGGCAGTATGCAGTGTCACTGTAACGGGGCCTACTGGGGCCGATCACCGTGTGGCCCGCCCGTCTGTTCTTGGGTTAACCGCCCGCCTTATTGCCCCCCATGCTTTGGTCTTAATTGATTAATTAATAGATGTAATAAGGTGGGAGGCTGCCCATTTTCTGCCATGCTGCTAGGGGGTGCTATCTGGGGCTCCATTCCTCCCCTACACCACAGCCCAAGCCTTGCAGATGACATCATGATGTTCTCAGATGCGCCAATCCCCCATGATGGGGCCCAGAATCCTGCTGTAAGACCCCCAAGTGAGTTCTTCCCTTTAGGCAGAGTCTGCTGCCAACATACCAGGCTATAAATCTTCCTGCCACCAGTTCCCCTTCGGGTATGGTCCCTTCACTGGCACCTTCAGCTCAGACTAGCCCCAGCCCACCTCCAGGCCAGTCAGAACCCCAGGCCCCTGGCTCTTGGGTGTCCCTCTTGGTGGGCCTCCTTGCCCTTCTGACCCTCCTGGTCTTGGCCCCTGCCTAGGCCAGTCAGGGGAAGCTCTGGCAGGCCTCGCTATATGACCCATACTCTTAACTTGGGGTCCCCTTCTCTGGGTCCTCCTCCACAGATGTGGGGAGCTGGGGTTACCTCACACCACAACTGGTGCCTCAGGGTCTCACAGGGGACTCTCATTCCCCCCTGGGCAGCAGGTCATGGTGCTACTACTGGTGTTATATTCAACCCAAACTCTGCTTCCACACTGGAGGACTTACTGGGGTCAGGACTCAGCTCGCTCTCTCTGGCTGAGTCCCCTCTCCCTTCATAGCACTGCACATGCTGCACCCCTCACACTGGGGACTCCCCACACTCATAATGCCCCCTTTACTTGGGGTCCTGGGGCTTCCCTCCACAGGTGGGCTCAGGTGGCCATAGCCGTGCCTGGCCCCAACTCTCCTCTTCGGGGTCTCAAACACCCGCAGGACTCAGGCAGCCTTGGCCACACCTGACCTCCAACTCTCTTTCTCGGGTCTTGCACCCCCACAACTACCTCCAGTGTACGCGACTACACCCTGCTGGGAGTGGGTGGCCTGGTGAGGGCTCGGGGTTAAGGTGCCCCGACCTGCCCTTCACTGGGGTGATCACTGGACTGGCATTTCCTGGGGGCTCCCATGCCACTGGCAGCCTTACCAGGCCACCTGCTCCTGGCAGGGTGTAGTTTCCGGTCATACCCAGGACCAGGAGCCTCCTACCATCCCCTACAGCTCCTCCCTTACCTCCAAATGAAACTCAGCAGCCCTCTGGCCAGGCGGTGTTGTTGCCTGCTCTCCAGCAGAGAAACTGCCTTATTTACATAGGCATCCCTGAGCCTAAAATGACTGCCCTCATTAGGCACCTGGAGACTGCCAGCTCCAAGGCCTTAAAGTGGCACCTAGTGCCCTACCACAGTCACAAACATGTTTTCAGCACCACATATTGCAGTCAGGCATTCTCTGCACTATAAGGGCACACTTCCTGAGTGTGCGCTGCTCCAGTTTTTTTCCCCCACAGTTTTTTATGACCCCTGGAAATAGAGCAGCACATGCTTAGGCAGTATCTGCTGCTGAAAAGCAGAGCCAGGTTGCATGAAGCCTGCTGCAGCTGCTGGCCAGGCTGCAGCTGGCAAGATTACCACAGCTGAAGCCCTGGGAGGCCTTCCCTACCACCCTTGGGGTAACTTGCCACACACCAAAGTGCAAATGGCATGGGCATTCCCTGGGGACAAGTAGCTGTGGCGCAAGGTGCACTACCACTACTTATCCCCAGGGAACCAAATGTCCATACACATCTGCATGTGCCTATATAGTCGAAATAAAATGACTCATACGTACCTAATGTTTTCAGTAGTCTATTTAGTGTTCCCCTAAGGGGTCAGGCCAATGCTTAGGATCTTAATATTGTGCTGTTAGACAGGAGGGTATGACACAATTAAACATATAGAAACACACAAATCAATTAGGTGCATACACACACACACACTACCAGCTCAGGCACAGCCTCATCCAAACCAGCCTAGGCACAT
>NW_017728951.1:53127158-53162750 GCF_001723895.1 Crocodylus porosus
ACACACACACACACACACACACACACACACACACACACATCCACCTATGCATACACATGGGTAGCTTCCTAAGTTGGGTGTTGTGATGTCTATGTGTGTGCTTGGTGTACTTGGGATACCTGGGGAAAGGTTAAGGTAAGAAAGTAGACATGTAGGGAGTGAAAGTTGCTGGGAGTGAAAATTACTGGGACCAGGATTAGAGCTGGTAGACTAGAGGGGCTTGGGCTGAAGAACTGAGGCTGGGGGTAACTTTAGGTTAATTGATCTTAATTGATTAAAAGACAACACCCAAAGCCTGCAGAACAGGGGAGTGATGCCAGCACAGAGGTTGGGACTGGAGACAGGGCTACTGGGGAGCTGAAAAGGTAGGTGGGGAGAGAGAAAATGGGACTAAGGGAAAGTGTGGGTAAAAATGGGACTCAGGGAAAGAGGGCTTTGGTTGTGGGGAGCCAGAAGATAGCTCCAGGGCAGCTAGAGAAGTTGCAGGGAGGGGCAGTAGGTGCTGGGAACTGGAGAAAGTCTCCAGCTGTTAAAGAAAACTGTAGGACAGTCACGAGGAGCAGGGAAGCTGCATGGGGGAGAGGACTACAGAAGGTGTGGGGGAAACCTGAAAACAGAGAGACAGACAACAGAAAAATCACAGGAAAAGTGGCAGGAGAGACTGAAAAGTGGCAGGGCAGCGGGAAAGTGGAGAAAGGCAGCAGAAAGTCACACGGAAAAGGCAGTAGATGGCATGGGAGGCTGAAAGGCAGCAGGGACAGCATGAAAGCAAGGAGAGGCCGAGAGGTGGCAGAAAAGGGGAGATGAAATTGGGAGGAGATTGGGAAACTAGTGGGGGCGGGCTGGAACTGAGAGAGATAATGAAGTGGAAATTTAAGATAGGGAAGGGACTGGGATTCAGTAAAACATGACTCAACTCTGGGTTGCAAATAACAGTGGTTTTATTGAACAGGGGTGATAGTGACACAATGCCTTATTGGTTCCCTTGCACCTACCCACACAGTCACACACACACACACAATGGCATCAGGGGTTAGAGAGGGTTGGTGCAGGGGCTGAAGTCCACTGAAGTCCAGGAGGAGAGAGTCCAAATTGTAGGAGGAGATATGGAGATAATATCTACCTATCCCAGGCTAGAACTTAGGGGTCCAAATAACAGTCTTCTTACACAGACAACACATTACACAGCACCATGAAGATATTGGTTCAAACACACATACACACAAGCACTCACAATCACAGCAGGAGAAAGAGACTTAGTGGAAGGGTTGGAGTCCAGGTGGGAAAGAGAAGCAGAATCCAAGTCCTTGGTTGAAGAGGGGTTAGGGGGTGATAGCTACCTATCTAGGCTGGGAAGGGGTCCTTGTTCAGTAGGTGTTGTCCAGAGGGAGGTCGCCAGCAGGGCCTCTGGGTGGATAGGTGGTGTGGCATGGTGCTGGTCCAGATGGAGAGGGTGTCCCACTGTGTCTGTCTTAACTGCCCCTTTTTATAGGGGCAGACCATGTGTGATCCTAGCGACAGGAAGCATGCCCAGGCAGAGGTCAGCCCCTGGCGTACTGAGCATGTGTGCTCTATGCAGGGATGTGCAGTTTCAGGTATCTGTAATGGTGGGGTACAGTGGTAGAGTTGCTGATTCTGCAGGGTCTTTTGTCTTTCAAATACTGGGGTTTTGTCTCTGTTTCTGGGTGAGGTCCATGGTTCTTGGATGAATCAGTGTGAGGTGATGGCCCAGTCATTACAGGCCATTCAGTAGAGGCCTGCTACCATTGTATTTCAATCATTCCCAATCATTTTCATTCATCTGGGAACCAATTTATATGGGAGGGGTATGTGACTCATACAGTTGAAACACATGGGATGCCCAGACAGAGGACAGAAGATGAAGGCTTGGCATATCAAATGGAAACTTGACATGACTTTGGCTCACTTATAAACACAGGCCTAAACCATACAATATCCATTTTTAAACAATAAAATTCAATACAAAAATGATAATAATACAATATACAACAGTAAAAATCAATACAAACATAATAATTATACAATATAAAACAGTGGATATCCATAACCAAAAACTTGCTACCAAAATAAAAATGTTAAAGCTTATCCTAAGTCTGCGCTCACTTATACTTATCTATAGGGAATAGAGAGGGAGAGGAAAAAGTAAAAAATGGTTGGGGAAGGGGAGGGAATGCATTTTAAAGTAAATAAAAAAAAGAAAAACTGGGGTTTTTGCTACACTGAGGCAGGACATTCAGGGTGCTGGGCACCAATTAGGAGGGAGCACCAGAATGCCCCCATCTGGGAATATTTGCTGCAGCAGGGGAAGCCATGTGCTACTTACAGGGGTTGGGCAGCACAGCACCCTACCAATCAGTGTATCTGGGGAGGTGATTGGGGAAAATGATATGGTGCTTTTCCCCTCAAGAACATTTGCAGTGCCAGGGGAATCCCTGCACTACCCCTACTCAGCCATGAGAGCTGGCCAGTGCAGTGCTGCACCATGCAGTGTAACGGGGGTGGGGGGGGAGCTGGAGGGGTAAGCAGAATGGTGCCTCATCCCTTCTCCCCGGGGAGCCTTTGGCAGAGTGGGCATAGCCCTGCTCCTAGTAAGCATGTATGTGAATGGGGCAGCAGGATCCACTTGGCGAAAGTCAGGCCATGGGAAAGCTGATACTAGTGACCTTGAATGGTTGCAGTAGCAGTAGTAGCTGGGGTAGCTAATATTTCCCTTCCCCTCACCCATGCCATACCCCTCCTTGGCCTCTCCCACCCACAGTGGTTGGCATAACCTTGCCCTTTCATCCCACTTCGGGTGCTCAATAAGTTCACTAGACCACTTGGTATTTTTTGGAGGAATTGTTAGTATCTCAAAATGCAATAGCATTTCAATATTGCATTAAATCAGTGTAAAAAATATTTCAATCTAATCTCTTGGCAATCCCTTGTAAACTTCATCTCACCAATGATATACAGAAATTACACTGTACTGGCAAGGTACTGGTTGTAGTAGTGTAATGGTTGTAGTTTCTTCTTCATAGCCTTCTGAAGTAATTCTTCTCAAAGGGGTAGATGAAACAGGTGAAGCTAAGTATGGAATCTGTTCAAGTTTTCCCATCTTTTTCTTAAACTTATATGGATCGCCTTTCTCCATTACCCAGAGTGTTCATAATTTATCAAACTGGGAGTATTATTAGGGAAGGGAGGTTGCAACCCAGTTTGCCACTTAAGTCAGTAGTCAGGGTCATTAGTGTCATTGTTGCTACTGTCCTTATGTCAGGTGTTATTGAATGTGGTGTTAGTGGTGAAGTCTCAGGAACTGTGGTGACAGCAAAAGTCAAAACCAGGAGATCCCAACACCAATCTTGTCTTAAAGAACAGCCACAGGCTCAGTTCAGTAGGTGGCAAAGCCACAGGCCCAGTTCAGCTAGGTTTATTATCTACAATTACAGACCTAATAAGTGCATCAGACCAGCTGTTAAAACGTTTATACTTGTGACAAGGTAGAGCCCCACAGACTCCCTTAGGTCACTAGAAAGTTCCCATGCTTTCCAAATATCCTTTTATACAGTGGTCCAAACAAATTATATATTACATTCCTTCAGTATCTTGAATATCTTAAACCATTTTATACCCCGGGCTTGTTTCACAGCTGCTCTGGGTGTTTCCATTTCAGCTTCATCATTCTAGTACTGAACTATCCAATACCTTGTACAACCATCTTCCCCTCCCATCTTCTGACAGGAATGCACATCTGGTCCACATGCCATGTTTTTGTTTACGAAAGAAGTTCATGGATGAGTCAGGTTTGGTGGTCTGGCCTACTCTGGCCAGTGCTTTGTGAGCAGTATTTATTGATCAGTCTTCCACCAAGGCCTACAGTGAGCAGTTTGCCTGCTGGTTTCCTTTTACAATCCAGAGAGTTCTGTGCCCCTCTCTTCATAATCCAGAGAGGTCTGTGCCTCTCTTTCAGCCTTGGTTGAATTCAGATATCATCTTTTGATTGCCTTAGGGCCTGCATGGATTGATCTCAGTAGCATTTTTAACCCATGGTCACATGCATATGTAGCATTCTTATTGTCTTCATGACACAAAATTTTCAGAACATCTTTACCATCTATAGTTTTAACATTTCTCTTTAATTACCCCATAGTCTGAGATATCTTTTTGGTTCCATTCAGATTTCATTTTTAAGGAATGTCATGGCAGACTGATTAAAACATTTTACTATCACTCCAAAGATATGGGCTCAAGAGTTGATCTGGATTTATACCAAAGACATAGTTAACCCACCTTCAAATGGGCACTTCTACACTCAGGCAGGGGGTGTCAGACAGACCAGTCTGATACTGTCTAATCCTAAGAAACTAGTATGTCTTAACCATGCCTAGCCCAGGAAGCTGCTAGACTTGGGCAGAAATAACTTATGCTTCAAACTAAAGTATTTCAGTTGTCAGTTACTCTTTTTCATCTCTTAAAGACTTTAAATTTAATACTTCTCCAGAAAGACTGGGATGCTAACTGTCTTTGAAGAAGTTCTCCTTGCTTTTTTGGCTAGGGACAGACATTACTTATAAACTGGTTTAAATGACCAGAAACTGGTTTAAACCTGTAACAGAACAGATTTTTAGTGCACATAAACCAGTCTGAAAATGGCTGACACTGGTTTGAGGTGAACCTGTTTGAATGTAAATCAGACTTAACTGATTTGGGTCAAGCCGGTTTATGCAATGTCTGTCCCAGACTTCTTGCTTGTTTACGTTAAACCAGACACCCCCAGCATCCCAGCATGCTCTCTGGGCTGGGAAGGGCTCTCTGCTCCACAGAAGAGCTGGCCCCTCACTGCTCCCTGCTAAACAGGAATTCCTCCCTCCCTTCTGCCTTGCTGAGAGGTATCTGTGTAATAACTACCAAATCACATGCCTGCTACAGTCCATGTTGTGACAAAGGCAGAATCAAGAGGTAGCTGGTAATGTCCCTCTGTTGTTTTCTTAATGGGGTTATAAACACTGAGTTAGGGATGATAAACACTCTTATCAAGTCCTTGCTGGGCTAATCAGAGCACCCTGCCAGGGCCTGGCCATGCCCTGCTCCCCTCCCCTCAGCTCAGTACAGTGGAAGGGAAGGGAGGGCTGTTCTAGTGCCCCCTGGCTTCCAGCCTTAGCCACTGGAACCATGTGCCTGAATTTCTGGAATGAAAAGGGAATGTTTATCCACCTCCAAATCAGTTCAAGCTTTTCAGGTTAGACTTACCTGTAAAGATTGAATCAATTCAGGCTCAGGTTTTTGAATGTCTGTTCCTAGCCTCTGAGTACAGTAGTAAATCTGTTTTGCCACTGTCTGATAATTTGTTTTTCAGTTAACATTAATATTTATATTCAAACAGTGTCTTATATTAGTAATTAGTTCTAACTCAAATGGCTCTTTCTTTCTAGAATAAATACTACTTCAGTCTTCACAGAATAGGACACCAAAAAGTAGTTAAAATATGCATTTAGGTACAAAATATTTGCAAATATATATCAAACAGTAAACTTACACCATCTTTAAGCATTTAATTACTAATTATCTTGTTTCCAGTAAGTCAAGATAAATATGAACGTTTTCAACCATTACTGTTCTTTAAAGAAGGAACTGTTAGTTTAAAGTGTGAAGCTTTTAGGCTGCTTCTGAAAAAAGTCACTAGCCCTTTTTATAAATTTTCAACTAAGGGAGAAAAACAAAACAAAAAAAACAAGCACATTCTTACAAAACAGTTTGTGGCTCTTGATAACACATCTCCTTATTTATCTTTGAATTAATGTGAATAAGAAACCCTAACATTTATACACAGCTTATTACTGGGACAAAATTCATCTGTATTATACTGAGACCTTATATCGAACAGTATGCCCTGTCTTTTTTGGTATGGCAATGCTGTTAGTTATTTATAAATCTAAAATCAATATTTGATCTTAAAGGTAATCTCTTTCATACGGTGTGAAGGTATCCAAGTTCACTTATGTGCCCCAAAATATGACAGAAGCTGGCCCTTAGTATGGGATGCTGGATCACTAAATCCATTCACATACCTCAAGCTGGACACAGTGACATAAAATGGCTAGAAAAATCTGCATTACTGACTGTGTTGTAGACAACAGTCATTGCATTGCATTGCCAGCACCTAACAAGTAAATAATAATTTAAAACGTTGCATGATGGATTTGTGTACTCAGACATTTATGTTAATTATTAAATGGTATTAGCATAGGCAATATGTTTACAGTATACAGAAAAAGTAACTATTCACGTAGCATTTCAAGGTCAGTGACAATCAGACTATGTGCAGTCATCATGGTTTTCTTGTCAGATCCCTCTGTGTTATTGAAGTTTATAATTACCATTAACTAGTTAGATTTTTCCTTTAATTTGCCTTTGTATAAACCAGTTTTGTAAAGTGTTTGACTGTCTTTATGAGTAGGGAGACACTGGACAGCATAAACCATCGAGGTTAGCTGTACTACGTTACCTGAAGTTCACAGTTTTAAACTTTGTCCTATTATTGGTATTTCTGTAGATTTAATATTTAGTAATGGCTACTAACACAGGCCATTTATACACCCCATAAGAGTTAATTAAGCTCATATTCTGTATGTAGTGTTGTAACTGAAAGAAAGGTCTTGTGGGAATTTACTCAAGATCTCCTGATATGCATGCAATTAACACACACATCATCACTTTTAAGCATATAGCAGTAATGGGTTTTCAATCAGATGAGTCCTGTTAGTTTACTAAGTGGAAACATAAATATTATATTCTGCTTTTTAAATTTAATTTAATTTTTTTATTTATTATTAATACTGTTTTTGTTACTGCATGATAAAGCTGTTGTAAATGTATTGATAGCCATGTCCTCAGTCTCTTTTCAGATGAAACTGAATCTTGCTGAATTATGCTTGATTGTCTTGTTTTATTATAATAATGAATTCAGATAACAAAACTAAACTTAGTTTCATTTATTTATTGACCTAAGTCAGTACTTCATCTTACCTTTCTACAGGTAAAAAAAATTAATCAACATGTTTGTTTCTTGCAATTACCACTCAGCTTCCATGAAACAAGTAAATTTATTAAAGAATTATGGCACATGGGAAAAATGTTATGTAGTTAATGTAAAATCTTTCTCCTATAATGTCTTTGGGCAGGTACATCATTACAACCAAGGAAACGCTTTTAGTGCATTTCACAATCATGCAGCATTGAATAGATATTATATTACTCCATATGTTACTTTAAGCAGAGCCTTCCAGATCTTTAAAGATATCTTTAACTAAATGAACCATTTCAATCTGTTCTTTCTTCCATTTTAAAATTTATCATGTTAATATTGTCCTATTGACTTTTCTCTTCAACCTTCAAATGTTTAAATTTGCTAGTACTGTACATTCAAGTTTTTGTGTCCTGAGGCTACTTTCTTTTTCTTGTCACAATAGCATAATGTTTGTGTGTGTATATACGTAAAATTATATGCATTCAGTGACAAAGCAATTGTTTCTTCTCTGTAGATAAAATGCAATATATTTATTCAATATAATAGAATGGGTTCCAGGACTAGTTACTCTGTTAGAAAGAATGAGCAAGATTGGACCCTGACACATTGTATTTATTATGCAATGAACTGGTTAATTGTGTAATACATGTAGACAGGCTTTGAACATGAGTTTGGTGTAATTATAGTACAAAAATGGTCAACCAGCTACAAAAATATTGCTTGAAAAATGTAGAACATTTTTGTACTTGGTTTCTATTGAGCTTTAATTTGAATGCGTGGCATGTCACATACAAGGTGATAGATCTTTTTGCTAACATCCCAAGGTGCACTGCTCCCTCCCACACGTCAGTGCCCACCTATGTGAAAAATCAACCCAAGCTATAAACACAGCCCTTGGCTGTCAAATGCACCCCTCATTCAGTAAGGGACTTAAATTCCTAATGTCTGCCCGCTTCCCCAAGCCGGGGCAAAGCAGGATAAATCCCTCCCTCCCTCTCCCCATCCTGGTTAAAGTGCAGGGTATAGTCCAAACTCTGCCTGAGGAAGGGATTTCCCCATGTGCCTGGCTGTCTGCTGGTACAGTAAGTCCTGTCCCCCCTTCCCTGACCCAACACACACACATACACACAGTCATTTACTTAGCAATAGGAAGAGATTTCCTTGGTGTGCCTCTTGTTTATCTTGGAAGAAGGTGTTTTCCACTACCACTCTTTGGCTGGTGCAAGGAAAGGGAAGGGAAAGGTAATCCACAGTGTGCCTGGCTCTTGGGGGAATGGATCTGCCCCTGCTCTCTTCCTGAGAGCCTTCCTTGCCCAGCACCAGAGATGGGGAATCACTAGCCTGCCTGTCTCTGTGTAGGACAGGGATTCCCTCCACCCACCACCCTCGACCACCTTCCTTGTCCAGCTCTGGATCCTGGAAAGTATGGCATAGTGGATGTTTCATAGTGCAGCCTTATCACTCCTACAAGAGTACTGCTGACCAGCATTGAATGCAGAGCGCTCCCCCAGCTGGTCAGCAACAACAGTGCAAGCTGATGTGCCACTTACCACCCCCCCCCTTAATAGCTTGCTTTTTTCAGTGCACATGTAGTAGCCATGCATATGATGCAAGGTTTTCATGGCATGGAAAAAGCTATGGTGTGATGAAGACACCTTGTGCTCACAAAAGTTTGTGCCATACACCCACACCTACCCACCCACCCAAGCACACATACATACACACACATCCACGCCCCTCCCCCACGCACATATATAACACCCACACCCACAGGATAATGTCTGCTGCAGGGAAGGCATTGCTGATAAGTTTTAAGGTGGCTGAGGGGTCCAATCCACATTCTGTAAGTTTTTATGCACACATGACAAGTGGTGCCTGGTGCGGGGGAGGGTAGACAACTGTTGGCCATGATGATGTGCTTTTTGCTTCCTCCTCTCCTGTTTCTCAGCTTCCTGACCAAGACGGTTCTGTTTGAAGTGGGTTATAGCTTGATGTATGGTACAGCGTCATTGAGACCTGTTACCAGCCAGCACTTCCCAATTTGTAGAGTTGATGCCACCCTTCTTAAGGTATGCTTTCAGGGTGTCCTTGTAGCACTTCATCTGCAAAGAATTGAGAGAAATGGACTTGCTTCAGGAGATGCGTGTCAGCCATCTGCACATAGTGGCCAGTCCAGTGGAGCTGATGTTTCATGATCACAGTGCTGGTTATGTTAGCTTCAGAGAGGATGCTGGCATTGGTGCAGCAGTCTTTTTGTTTAATGCTAAGGATCTTCCTGAGGCAAAGCTGATGGAACCATTCCAAGCCCTTAAGGTGGCTACCATTTTTTCAGTATATTTTATGCAACAAATAGGGTATGTCTCATTCAGAAAAAGTAGCTAAACAGATTGGGGTCTCTGGCAGATGTTATGTCAGAGTTAGCCATGTTGGTCTGAAGCGAAGTAGAAGACAGGGTAGAGTTGCATAAAATATACTGAAAAAATGGTAGTCTCTGAAAAGGGGTATCCTATTATTTAATTGTGTTAATACAGTTCATGTTACTTATCTGGACCACAATATAGGAATAATTAATTCAAGGCACCAAATGAGCCCAATAAGGGTTATCAAAAACAGCTCTGTTCATATGCTGATTTGGTTTTGTGTTGTGCTGTTTGGAAAGAAACTAGGGATAATAGAAAGTTTTATGAGGCTCCTATCTGTTGTAATGCAGTTATGTAAACAGAAGGGCTAATACCAAGGCCTGTCTGTGCAGTTCCATTTATAGTGAACCAGGAGTAAAAGTCTCAAGTTGTAGCAAGGGAGGTTTAAGTTGCATATTAGGAGTGGGGCTGGAATCTTCATCTTTGGAGGTTTTTAAGACCTGGCTAGACAAAGCCTTGCCTGGGATGGGGATGGTCATGCTTTGAGCAGAGGGTTGGACTAGATGACCTCCTACAGTCCCTTCCAACCCTAAATTTATATGATTATATGCTACTGGTTCTTCTTCTTCTTCCCATGTCCTTATCATAAACTAGATGTTTTTTCCACTATCATGCAGAAGTGATAGTTTAATAGTTTAGTAACTCATTGTAGCAGGTTGGGGATTACTCAGCTCACTCTTGCCCCACAGGAAACTCCACAAATGTTAATCCTCAAATCAGTAAACATAAAGAGTTACCTTGCAGTCCTGGGCCTTTTCCCAGATTCTAAGAAGGTGACTCTGACTCTTGGCTGCTCTCTCAAATGAGTTCCCTAGTGTGGTGATTCTGCTTTCAGCCTTTCAGTCCTTGGGTCTCTTCCCAGACCCCAAGGAAGTGACCTGGCCCAGTATTGCAGTCACTATCCTAGCATATATCTGTCTCTATCTTTCTCTGTCTCTCTCTCTACCCCCAACCATTATTCACATTAGCTGGCCCAATCCTCCAGGTAGGCCAGCAATTAGTTTTCACTGCCTACAGCTGGACTGTAGAGGCTGCTACAAGCCTTCATACTGCTCCATCCTGATATGTGAAGCCTGCTGTAAGCCTCTGCAAGCCAGCAGCCTCCTACACTCATATACATATAAATCATATTAAATGTATTTGTAACAGTTTTCAGGATTGTGCCCTTCTTTTGCAAACTTTGTATAGACTATTAAAAAAATTAAAATGTTCCCCAAATATTTTTTTGTAATGAGTTATTTTTTTCTAACGAGTTAATAAACAGTCATGAAAATAGCAGCAAATGATTGATTTCCTATTGGAATTCCTTTTTTATCAGTACCTTTTTTGACATAGCATTACTAGTTTCTCATACTGGATACTGCATTCTTTATCATGGGGTGGACAAAGTCTGGCCTGTGAGCTGGATTGGGCTTGTGATGGACTCCATTTCCCAGCAGCCCCTGCCCACCTCACTGCAGCTGGTTTCTATGGAGACCCCAGGAGCAGCAAGACCATGGCAGCTTGAGGCCAGAGTTTCCATGGAGACCAGCTGAAGCAGTGCTGGTGGAGCATGCTGCTGGATGGGGAGCTGCTCTGGGACTGGGGCTGGAGCCAGGATTTTCTGGTGGTAACAACACGAGGTGGAGCCAGGGCAGAGCTGCGATCTGCTGCCCACATGACCCAGGCAGGGGCATGCAGGCAGCGGATCATGGCTCTGCCCCAGTGGGGGTGCAGGCAGTCAAACACAGCTCTGCCCTGGCTCTGGACCATGTTGTCACCACCACAAAATCCAAGCCCTGGAGCATCTTCTCAGCGAGCTGCATGTCCCACCAGCACTGCTTGGGCTGGTCCCAATGGAAACCCTGGCTCCGGGCAGTTACAGCCCCGCTGCTTCTGGTGTTTTCATGGAAACCGGCTGCAGTGATGTGGGCAGGGGCTGCTGGCAAATGGAGCCCAGCTGCCAGCTGCATCTGCCATTTTTCCCACCCCTGCTTTGCAGTGTCAGGGGTGGTTATCATCCATCAGCTGTTTTATCCTTTTGTATTCTGTATTGCTTGCTCAGTCAGATCCCTTCAGTATCTTCAATTTTTCCCATTCATTGTTTTGCTCTTGGTGTTCCAAAAATATTGATGTTTGTGATGATAATGTAGTAGATGGGCTGATAGAGGGTGTTTGATGTTTTCTGATGCTCTAAGGATGCTATTCCTTATTGTATTTATTCTCCAGTTACTGTTCTTAGGGAACAATATTCAGATATTTATAGTGTGCCATATATTATATGGTTTCTCTCTTATTTTTCATTCTTTTTCACATCTCTCTGAAAGCAGCTTTTTCTCATTCACTAATCACTTCGGTATCTCCCTTGCTTTCTTTGTCAGTGTCTTTTTTTTTTATCTTCTTACCAAAAATCTTTCTTGTTAAATCTTTTGCTTTATTTATAAGTAGACACATTAGTACCGTGCATCTATTATTCAAAGATTTTTGTTTTATTTATTTTTTTTATCTAAGAGCTTGGAGCCTGTAATGTAATCCAGTAATAGAGTGGAGTTTTCAAACACTATTCATCTATATGTCTGCTATTTTTCCTCATTTTTTTCTTTCTTTAGCGGATCACTAATCTCAGTGTCCTATGGTCATTTCTGATACTAAACTTCCTAAAAGGATCTCTGCAGCACATTGAGCTATGTCCTCTATGTAAGACTTTTAGAGAAACATCAAATCATGTTTTTTTTCTGTGTCTGTGTCCATATTTAACATTCCTTGTGTATTATGTTTTAACTACTCTGGGGTACTATGTATATTTTACCACATACAAGTCTTTTTCTTCTAATTCCTAACTCTTCATCCAAGAAACTCACTATTCCTTTTTACCTTCCCTAGCACTGTCATCCTCCCAGTGGGGGCCATTCTCTTTGGCAGATGTGCCAAAATTAGCCCCATACCCTCATCAAGTGCTACTGTAATCTCCTTCACCTGTCTGATCTTCTGCTTTGCTTTCTGTTCCCAGCCCTTTACTCCTTGGCCGATCTGATGTCTGCTTCTTCCCTGTATCCCCCACCGTATTTATTGCTTTACATTCTGCTTCCTGCCCTACCTGCCACTGTGCTCACTGTCCCATCCCTACTCTGCCATCTACCACTTTTGGGACCTGTGCCACAGGTTGGCCATCCCTGCTTTACTCCATCACAGTCATCTTCTTATTTTTTCCCTTCCCAAATACTTATTGATGTTGGCAATTTTGCCTACAAGTTGAGACTACTCATATGTAAATGTTTATAAGACTGAGGTCATTTGTATGGAAATCTGAAATAATTTTAAATTATATATACCTATTGCTTGATATATTTTGTTTGCTATATTGCTAAATTTTTACTTCTAGGAGTATATGTATTGATACTCACGTCTTTGTGCTTCTGCCCTTGATAGTTGAAATGCATTCATTCTTCATTCAAAAATCTTTCCCATCCTTGCCCTGCCATAACTGTACTAGCCCTGATTTATTTCTGTTATTATACTTTATAGAGAGATTATGTGAACTAACATAGTGCTAAAATAAAATTCCTTTTGAAGACTTATAATTATCAAGCCCTACAGTATGTTATTTTATCAACTTTATACAAAAGTGGGTTTCTAAAACTAATGAACAATAGATTTCAGTTAGTTCCTCAAAACAAAACAAATAGAAAACTTTTCTAATATTGACCTCTTTATTTTAAAATTGATAACAAGGATATAGAGGTTCTTCTATTTATTACATGGTTTCATGGTAATTAGTAAAACTCTGCATTTAAATGTAGAAACTTTTTAATTTTCACCAGTAAGTAGGGTAGGGAACTTGACAATCTTGACAGGCAAAACTGTATTAACCATGATACAATATCTCGAGTAATTCTTAGTGTGAGCATTCACCTGAAATCATTCAGAAAGTGCTTGATATGATGGGATTCATACAGAATTAATTCATCCAGATTTTTAGGTTTAAGGAAAAGAAATATCTAAAATAAAATAAACCCGCAAGCAAGTTTGATTTAAGACAAAAGTTTTATTAGATATGAATAAAATTTGTTTAAAATAAACCAAAAGATAACACCTCACAATCTAATTTTGCAAAGAACCTTAGTGACATATGGAGAATCTTTTTCAAATACACCAGGGTTTTTACAAGGTTTTTCAGCACATGGCTAACTTAAAAACAGGTACATGAGCTATCCCTGAGATGCCTGAAATTAGGCGTGTTCCTTTGTCTTATGCTGAACAAGAGCTATAATCATGGGGATGAATACACATTCAATGAGGATTTACAAAAAAATAAAAAAGTATCTGTAACAAAGATAAATGCAAATGTACTTGAGTCTTATCACTGCCAAGTTAAAGGAATGAAAATCAAGGTCATGTGGTATCATATTACTTAGGGTCAGAAGGGAACTAACCAGATCATCAAGTCCAACCCCCTGCCCCTGGCAGGAACGGGTGCTGGGGTCATATCATCCCAGCCAAATATCTGTCCAGCCTCCTCTTGAAGACCCCCCAAGGTAGGAGAAAGCACCACCTCCCTTCAGAACCCATTCCAAAGCCTGGCAGCCCTAACTGTAAAGTAATGTCTCCTGATGTTCAGCCTGAACCTTCTCTCTAACAATTTGTGGCCATTATTCCTAGGTGGTGCCCGGGGGAACAGAGCCTCCTGAAATTCCTGCTGGTACCCCTTGGTGAGTTTGTAAACAGCCACCAGATCCCCTCTCAGCCTTCTCTTGTAGAGGCTGAAAAGGTTCAGGCCTTTTAGCCTCTCTTTGTAGGGCCTGCCCTGCTGCCCCTTGACCATGCAAGTGGCCCTCCTCTGGACCCTCTCAATGGACTCACATCCCTCTTGAAGTACGGTGCCCAGAACTGGACACAGTACTCGAACTGTGGCCTGACCAATGCCGCATAGAGGGGAAAGATCACCTCTCTGGACATGCTTGTGATGCATCTGTAGATGCACAACAAGGTGTGGTTAGTCTTACTGACTGCTTCCTTGCATTGGTGCCTCATGTTCATCCTGGAGTCAACAATGACTCCAAGACCCCTTTCTGCCACTGTGTTGACAAGAAGGGTGTTCCCCAGCCTATAGGTGTGTTGATGGTTCCTTCTCCCTAGATGCAGTACCTTGCACTTGTCTGCATTGAATTCCGTCCTATTCTCATCTGCCCACCTCTGTATCCTGTCTAGATCTAGCTGGATTCTGTTCCTCTCCTCCA
This sequence comes from Crocodylus porosus, assembly GCF_001723895.1. NCBI lineage: Eukaryota > Metazoa > Chordata > Crocodylia > Crocodylidae > Crocodylus > Crocodylus porosus. The sequence goes on from NW_017728951.1 coordinate 53,141,825, forward strand.
GTGTGCCCACCTCCCCCACAACTTGGTGTTGTCAACGAATCTGGACAGCATGCATTCCACACCCACATCCAGATTGCTGATAAAGATGGTGAACAGTACAGGCCCCAGGACCAAACCTGGGGGGACTCAACTGCCCACATCCCTCCAGGTCAAAAACAACCCACCTACCACGACTCTCTGGGTGCGACCATCTAGCCAATTTGGCACCCATCTGACTGTGTAGGCATCAATGCCAGCGTCAGCAGGTTTTTTTTAAGACAGTGTGGTGAGAAACCATGTCAAAGGCCTTCTTAAAGTCCAGGAAATGACATCCACCCCGACACCCTTGTCCAGGGACTTTATGACCTGATCATAAAAGGAAACCAGGTTAATCAGGCAGGACCTGCCCTCAGGACCTATTCTCTTTTCCTGACTTCTTCCTTTTGAGCATTTTGTCAGTTTAGAAGATCTGCTTTTAAAAATTGTAACATTTAGTGAATTTTAATAAATGCTTTAAGAAATAATCAAAATGCCTCTTTATACAGTACTTCTATACTAATAGCTTCTCATTCCAGGGTGTCATGGAGCGGGGACCCAGGAGCGGCCGTGATCTCTCCTGGCGCCCCCTACTGTGCCAAGTGGGTGTTCATGCACCCTTGTTATCTCACCCGCCACGACTTTGATGGTGAAAGTATTGTAAGGGAGGCTGCCTTTTACCCGCTTGAGCACAGTACACCTTGGCATACTCCCACCAGTACCCGTCTACCGCTGATTCTGTGTACTCCCACCTCAGGGCTATGCGTGGCTCCTACCACCCCTAATACCACGCCCCAAGCCTCTTGGATGTCCTGGACATTGTTAAGTCTATTATCTCTTCTTGGTGGCCCTCCCTCGGGCCTTCTAATTCCTGTGCGCTCGCCCTCCCTCGGGCCTTCTAATTCCTGTGCGCTCGCCCTCCCTCGGGCCTTCTACTCGTGTCCGCACTGGGGCCTATGTGCGCCCTCCCTGGGGCTTACCCCAATACTATGCAACTACCCTCCCTGGGGCTTATCCCAATACAATGCCAATCACTCTCCCTGGGGCTCATCACAATGCTCTCACCCTCCCTGGGGCTCTACTTGCGCCCGCGCCCACAGTGGGGCCTTGCTCACGCGATTCCCACCCGCACTGGGGCCTATGTGCATGTCTCCCGCGATTGGGGCTCAGGTGGCCGTAGCCGTGCCTGGCCCCCAGACCTGCCTTCTTGGGTCACTCACCCACACTGGGCTCCTTGCCCTGCATGACACTGCCCCACTGGGACCGGGGTCTATGCAACCCCCAAAACACAGCACCCGCTTTGGTGCCAGGAACCCCCATGCTGCTGGGGAGCTCCCATGAGGCCTCCTCCAACACCTACAGCCCCACCCGGTCCTCTGGTGTAACACGACAAACAAAACCATCGGCTGTCCGGCCCCAACTCAAACTCAGGCCTCCTGGCCAAACATAAACCCTACACCATCATGCTCTTTATCTTCCCCCAAATCCCTACCAGGGGCTCCTCTTCCTGGTATCCTCGCTCATAAGGTGCTCAGGCCCTCGGGCTCCTCAACTCAGCCTGTTCCTGAAGAGCTCCACCGCCCACAACTGCCAGAGGGAAACTGCCTATGGCCTCAGCCTGGGCTGTTAATATAGGCCAGGCCCTGCCCCCTCCTGGTCAGCTGACCTCAGTGGTTGCCCTGGCAACCCACACCTGTCCTTTTCTAGAAGCAGGCACTTCAGTGCACTGAGACACAGGGCTATACATTTCACTGTACATTTACATAAACAATATCCTATTCTAATGCTGAAGAGATCCGTTTTGCCTAAGATATTTTATGACATCATTCTTTCAGACTAGGTGCATCTATTACAATACTATGGTGAATGGTGACAGTGAACTAGCAACTCAATAAATCTAAGGGAAGTTAATAGACTGTTCCTTCTCTTGTTGCTATGACGACCATATCAGCAAAAAGAAGAAAATACTAATGATCTCCCTTTAGGGACAACTTTTATTTTGCAACCTCATTATAGATCTTTGCCAACATTCTTTCTAAAATACATTTTAAAATAAAGCAAAGCACTTAAAATGTGTATTTAAGATGCAGTTTGATGCATTATTAATTGTGATTATGATTATTTTATGTTTCTGTTAGCACCTACAACGTGCCTGTCAGATGCACGAGCATAAAAGGGTACAATCTCTATCCCAAAGGACTTTTGACCTGAAAAATCAACAAACATCAGTTCAAAGCCAAGAAATAATTAGCTTAATTTGGACTAAAAAACCCAATGACTCAATGCCTTAATGACATTGGGTTTTGGATTGTTTTTAATAAAATAAATGTGGTACGCAAATCTGCCACAACTTTGGCAGAACCAGCAGGTTCATGTCTCATAAATATCTTGTGTCTTTAGAAAGGATTTGAATGCAGAGAGAACTGTAGTTAAGGAGTAGCTTAAGCAAGTGCCGTACACCTCTGAAGAAGTGGCATGGACAAGAACAGTAGGAGGGAAATGTAAATAGAAGAAGAATAGAGTAAAGAGCTTTTTGGTACAACAGAATCCAAAAGCAATATCTGAGACAGAAATGTAATAGTTGATGAAGATTATGTGGTGGAAGAGAAGAAGATGGTAGGTAGGTTAAAAGAAGTAAATGAGCTGGTAGACACTAAATTATGATCTAGATGGTTGAGGTTTCTATTGATTGGAGTTAAGCAGCATGTTTCAGTGAAGCCAGATTCATAGAGGATGCAATAAAATTGAAGATAATGGAAGTATGGGCTATATTTTAGCTGTAGGGAAAAAGAGAGGGAAAGAAATAAAAGGATATGTGTGGGAACTGCCCTGAAAGAAGCAGCAACAAGATTTGAATGTAAATTGGTTATGTGAGCAAGGGCAAAGGCGGGAGGAAAAGGTTTGGCTTCTGCCATTTTAACTGTGGCAGTGAACTCATTGGCATAGATGCACCTAAGCCAGCAGTTTTTCTGATGCCAGAGTTATACTAGGTTCCCCAAATGGTAGAAACAGTGCTAGAATAAACGTTTTTTTTTCTCAGAATTTTGTCAGAATGTTTTCATATTCCTAGCCAATATAGTGAATTCTGGCAAAACTTTGTAATGTAGACAAGGCCTGATAAGTTTATGTCCAGTGGGAGGTAGACTCAGAAGAGTAATGTGCTGTGAGAGACACTGGGGGAGGATAGTCTGGGAAAATAGGTAATGGCATCTATTCATCAGTGAGTGGTGGTGGATATTATAGCTATTCTACTGACTGATGGTGCATTTTTCAGTGTGGCTGTAGAAACCAATTTTAGACTTAGACATCCTGCCACAGTGGTCACATGGGTGTACATAGCATTCAGGGCTATTGTACTGACAGGCTGTTGTCATTGGTCACATTTTTGTTACAATTTGAATAACTATTTCTGATCATGATGTTGAACTCCATGTTTGAGAAGGGAGCGCCACTTTGTCCTGTCTCCTGGTAAGGCCGCCTAAAGGCTTGAGTTGATTTCAAAAACCTTTCTCCTGCTTTCAGATATCTTTGAAGTACAGTTTTGGGTGCTGTACTCTTCTCTCCCCACCTGCAATTTGCCCATACAGGATGTCCTTTGGGATGCACTGATCTTCCATCCTGTGAAGATGGCCAAGCTGGTATAGGCACTGCTGTTTGAGTAAGGAAGTGACAGTTGGTAGATTTGTTTTGGTGATTATCTCTGTGTTGCTAAATCTGTCATGCCACTTGATGTCAAGGGTGCTCTGTGAACAGTGTAGGTGGAAGCTGCTCAGCTTCCTTTCTTGACAAGTTGGGTAGAGTCCAGCAGAGAGCAACAAAAATGGTGAGGGGACTTGGGTTCATGACTTATGAGGAAAGGCTGAGGGACCTGGGTTTATTTAGTCTTCAGAAGAGAAGACTGAGGGGGGATTTGATAACAGCCTTTAACTACATGAAGGATGGTTCCAAGGACAATGGAGTGACACTGTTCTCAGTAGTGAGACATGACAGAACAAGGAGTAAAAGTCTTAAGTTACAGCAAGGGAGGTTTAAGTTGGATATTAGGAAAAACTTTCTTACTATCCAGAAGAAAGCAAAACCCAACTTCTGTCATTCTCTTTGTTGGATTCAGTCCATGCCCCCTTCCCCTGGGGTCAGATTCTCATGTCCAAATAACAAACAAATGGAAAAAAACCAGTTAATCCAGTCACTGCCCAGCACAGCATCAAACTTAACTGATTTAGGTGAAAACAGTTTATGGAACTTCTGTCCCAGATCCCCTACTTTAGTTATCTTTTGTGTTTTGGTTATTTTTGACAATGTCCTTTCTTTCAATAACCTTTTTTCCTTTCCCTTTGAAAAACCCCACAGATTTAATTTTCTGAAAAAAAACTACTACAAATTTCCAGTGAACATCAATCAAACTTGTTTGTTTATTTTTTTGTGAAAAGAAACATACAGCGTAAACTACACAATTTATTTACTCAAGAAACGTAAACTCACTTATATATTGTCTGCAATAAGCTACTTTCAAACCTATAAAATATGAAGACAGAATAATCACAATTTATCTTTTTTTTCCCTCAGAACACTGCTAATTACAAAATTTCTACTCAACAAATCCAAATTTGAAAAAAAAGGGTATCTGATTGATACTGAATTCTATGGGGGAAAATTAGATCTCTTAAAAACTGACAGCATTCTACATCAAATGTCATGTCTACCTTGATTTTCCTGTGCAGTCCTCCATTTATTTTGATACAAAATTGTTCATAAAAAGATTTTGAACAATAAATCTAGCCATTTAGTTTTAGATACTAGCATGGTTGGAAAGAAGAGAGATCAAATTATGCCCCCATGTCAGGATCTTTTTCCTGTTTTGAACTTAATTTATGATGTTTGCATAAGTACTGGATAGACATCTGTGCACAATTTTTTTTTGAGTAGAAACAAACATTTGTATACAACTTTGGGTATTACATTTTCTGAATGTACCCATGGTCTGCTTCTTTCAGGAATGACAACTGACTGCATTTGTGTTTGGGTTCTTTTATGTGTGTGTGTGTTAACAAAACAATTGTATTCTCCTCTGTATTATTTTGGGGATATCTGGAATTCATGTTCAGACAACAGTGGCTGGATGATGATGATGATGATTCAATGGTACAGTTCTGTCAATTGCTATGCCAAATAACAGAGATCTTGCCTCAGAGGTCTTACAACTAAAATTTAATCCAAACTACAGATTTACTGCAGCCCAATAGCAGCACCTTCATATGCACCACACTGTTCCATGCATACAACTTCCTCCAGAACTGGAAGTAAAGTAGGCACTGAGCAACAGAGGAAGGAAGCTAAATGACACTGTCATTCAGACATCCTAATTAGCCCTTCCTCAATACCAGTTGTTTGAGTGTTTCACTGCCAGGCATAGTAAGTTTGCAATCTAGATATGGTCAAAGGGTACAAATGTAGAGACTGAAGGACACTACGAATGGAAGGGGTAGCCCATTGTTAGACATGCAATAGTGTGTTAATGCAGTAAGAATGGCTTTTGAATGTAGTAGGGTTGGAACAATGAAATAATAGGTGTTTTGGATATGGGGGATGGGATAGATTTTCCCAAATCTGTGCCGGTTCCATAAAGGAAGGTCTAGATGGAAATGTAAAATTTTAAAGGATACTTTCAAGTATACTTTCTGGTTCTAGAAAAGTTTGTTCCCTTATTTACAATAGTAATATCTAAGAAGGAAAATAACATTGGTTTTCTTTCTCATTTTTTCTTTTCTATTTGATAGACTATGTGGAGTTTTGGGTTTATGGGTTGCTTGATTTTAGAGGGGGCTGTTTATATTTGAATGGAGTGTAAATTGACATGATCATTTTTAACATCATTTTTTTTTCAAGCCTGTTGTCAAGCCATTACACCTTTCTTTGTGAAACACTACCAATAATAGTCAATACAAATCTATAGTTTTAATTTACTTAGTTTCTGAGGAACATGAAAGATTTAATTTTATGAAATTCAAAAACGTATCCTGTTTTGTTTTTAAAGACTGCACATTATTTGGAAGACTCAAAAAAACAAAACTAAATACCCCCCATCCCTTTTAAAATAAAGACAAGTGTTTCTTTTAGTTTATTATAAATGTTTCTTAGTAGAGATTGTTTCATTCCTTAAAACCTAAAATATCCCTTTTAGAATAGCCATAAGTATGACGTTCCAAAGGACACACTGAGCCAGAAAATATAGACTGGCTGTTGATATATCAAGTATCAATGTTGTTTTAAAAATGGACAAGTGCAAATAATGAGCATGGACAATGACAGAATCGATCTTATCACTGTCTGTATGAATTCTTTACATATATTGATCATATATTATGGGAAAGTCTTGCCTACATTTATGTGGAAAGGGACAGAATCTGTTCTATGCCATCTGCTGTCTGAATGGAGACCTATGGAAGTGAGGATCTCAGAAGTATCTTGACAGATTGGAAAGCTGTTAAAGCTAACAGAATGAAGTTCAGTGAGGAAAAATTCAAGGTGCTAAATCCCTGGAAAATTAATCAAAAACACAAATATAAAATGGGTGAAAACTGGCTGGTTGAGGGCACCATGGAAAAGGATTTTGAAGTCTTAGTAGATGAGAGACTCACTATGAGTCTTCAATGTGATTTTTTCTGCATAAAAGGCAAATGCAGTTTAGGGATACATTTAGTAGAAGCATTAGGTGCAAGACATGGGATGTAACTGGCACTGGTTATCCTCATCCGGAGTATTGTGTGCAGCTCTGGGCTCCACATTTTAAAAAGGTTATGGAGACACTAGAGAGGGGCCAGAATCAGGCAACAAAGATGATTAAGAGTTTAGAAAGCAAGTCATATGGGGAGAGGCTGAAGGAGCTAGGGATGTTCAACTAGCAGAAAAGGTACTTAAAAGGGCACATGATAGCAGTCTTCAGATACACCTTTTCTCAGGTGCTGTGGAGAGAAGGACATGGACCAATTGCTTGAAGTTGTAGCAAAGTAAATTTAGATTAAATATCAGAAAAAACTTCTTCACTGTTAGAATAGCAAGGCAGTGGATCGAGGTGTAGATATGCCTATGTTCTTCTCTGGGTATTTCCCATGCTTCTGGCGTTTCCTAGTTGCCATCACCTCTCTTTTCTGCTACATATATCAGAGTGATGTAAGGAGTAGGGAGAGGGGGAAAAAAGTTTCATGTGTATTCCATCCTGTTCAAGACCAAGAAAATCCATGAATGCATCTAATCTTATTGCAAACTGCAATCCTGTCTTTAAGACTGAATCACAAAAGAGCATCAAGGAGGAGAAGGATGCACCCACCTTTGGCTTTAATTGTGCTTCATGGACTCAGTTGGGTGAAGTAACATTTGGGCATTGTTTCAGAGGTGTTTCGGCTCATTTTGGCACCCAAAACACCGAATCCAAAATGAAATGGAAAGCTCTGAAACATCTCCAATACTAAACAAAACCATTCAAAATGTTTTGGACATTTTGGAATGTTTTGGAGGTGCCCCCTGGGAATAGTCTGACACTGCCCCACAGCCCTCCTTTTAAAGTGCTGGGAGCCTTTATGACTTTATGGGGCTGAGAGGGGGATAAGGCTAGGCAGGGCAGCCATGGGGCTGTCTTCTATGGCTCCTCCACTAGGGCAGAGGCAGGCACAGCTGGAGGAGGCATGGAGGAAGCCCCCATCTGCCCTGCCTAGCCGCGGCCCCTGCCCGGCCCAAGCCTCCCAGCACTTAAAAAAAAACAACAAAACCCCACACTCACTGGATGCAGCAGCAGCAATCAAGGCCTCTGAGGGTTTGTGGAGACCCCCCAGCACAGTATGGGGCAGAGGAGGGCAGCAGGGATCACCACCCCCCCTGCCTGGCAGCTGCCTCATGGTGTGGGTGCAGTGTGGCTTGGCAGGGTGCTGTGTGGAGTCTGGGAGCTGGGGCTGAGTGGTGCCAAGCTCCAGGTGGCTGCTGGAACCACCCCAGCTCCCAGACAGTGCTCAGCACCCTCTCCAAGCCATGCTGTACCCATGCAATGTGACAGCTGCCACGTGGATGCCAGGCAGGGGGGCCAATCCCCACTGCCCCACTGCCCCCAATGCATGGGGGGCCTCTGCCATGAGTGCCCATGGGCCCCAGTTGCCACCACTGCAGCTGGTGAGTTTAGAACTTAAAAAAAAAAAGCCCTGCACTTACCAGATACAGCAGCAGAGATCAAGGTCTCTTAGGGCTCATGGCAGAGCCCCCCCATGCAGCATGGGGCAGCAGAGGGAATCAGGGATCTTCCCCCCTGCTTAGCATCCATGTGGCAGCTCTTGCATCATGTGGGTGCAGCATAGCTCAGCAGGGCGCCACATGCTGTCTAGGAGCTAGGGTGGCTCTAGCAGTCAGCCAGAGCCTGGCACCACTCAGCCCCAGTGACCCGAGCTCCCAGACTTTTTTTTAAAGTGCTAAGAGGCTGGGGCCTGGCGGGGGATGGGGCCAGGCAGGGCACCCATGGGGGCTTCTCCTGTGGCTTTGCTGGAGCAGAGGCAGGCACAGCTGGAGGAGCCAAGGGAGAACCTGCAGTTGTCTGGCTGTGCCTGCCTCTCCCCAGGTGATCCAAATCTCTCAAACAGCGTTAAAACCCCAAAACAGATTCAGCCGTATCAAAATGGAACAGTGATCCGAACACCGGAACAAATCACTGTCCTCTGAAAGAGCCAAATCAAAAACGAAACATAGCAGTTTTGCACAGCCCTATTAGGCATCGAAGTCCACTTACATGCCTAATAGGTTGAACAGAATCTGACCCTTAGGAGATTCTACTAAAACTACAAGGTGAGAGGAAAGTCTACTAGAAGTAAAGTTTGTAAAAATGACCAGAATGGAAGTGAACAGTTTTGTTTCCTATCAAGAGAAATAAGAAGAGCCCTGAATGAGCAGTCAGAGAATAAGAAAAACATTATTTGAAACCAAATGCAGTTCTACATAGGATAAACTTTTTTTTTTTGGTGGTCTCCCTAAGGTTTTGTATGGGGGAGAGAGAGAGAAGAGCAGATTCTTGCAGACACTTGTCTCACGACTAGTTTAAAATGTCCTATGTCTCTGAACTGCTGTGACCATCCTATACGAAAGACAGCACAGGATGCAAACACTGTTCACTTTGGAAATGATCCATAGCTTCTCTCATGGCAGATCTCATTACCTGTGCCACTTGTGCACTTTGCAGTTTGCTGTTTTGCTGTGTTATGGCTTGATCTAAAGCCACTATTGTTTTCACAGGGCTTTAGAGAACCACTGCCAGCAGCTTTACATTTGCTCACTTGGTAAAGATGCCTGAGGTAGTGCTTATCTTGAATGTGCACAGCTATGTTTTTCTTTTCCTCCATAAGGCAAACCATATATATATGTATTTTTTTCCTGTAGAACATTGCTCTTGGCTTATGCATTTATGGTATAAAATAAGGGCTACCTACTTCTGTCTGTTCACAACTTCAGAGAGCGTGACTGTTCCTCTATCCCTTCCTAAAACGATTTGTGCTGTTTTACCTGTCAGTTTTCCTGCCCAGCTGCTGCTTTTCTATGGTACATGATTGCTGTTAGCAAGCTGTATTCGGATGACAAGGGCTCCTAGTGCTTTTATCAGAAGGTTGGGAAGGAGAAATAATGTTCTCTTATCCAAAACATTACATACCCAGCATCTGACATCCGTCTTTTTGCTGCAGTATTCTTCAACAGCGACTGCTAAATTACTCAACTACTAAGGGCTGCTATCCTGGTTATTTTAGAGAGGGGGAAAGCAGCATCTGAAATATACTAGAACATGCTATGTAGCTTTATTGTGTTGTCTTTGCTTAGTGTCAAGACTGAGGGGTGGTAAAAAACAGTGGATCCTCATATTGACCTGTAATGCTGGGCCCAGCAAGTTAAGGCAGTGTCTTTCTGTGACAGGAAAGATAAATTTAAAAATTCTACTATCAAGGAAAAAGCAGTTCCTCATTAAAAAGCAAAACAGAAACCAGCTCTGAGGTAGAAAGGAGGCACTAAGCATAAGCTGGTATGTCATGCAGTGGGACTGCACACATGCCATTGCAGATAAAAAGCATTGCTGTTGCTGAGAAGAGTCGATATTCTAGAATGAAGTCTCTGCCAGTATGGTGCATACAGATGCTGCCTTGACAGTGAGTCTTTTGAGGAAAAGAACAGCAAGCTTCAGAGATGATCAGTTTCTGAATTTGAAAACTGATGCCACCCTGCAAAAATGTTTAACAGGAAAAATACCAGTAGCACTTGTTACTGTATTTAATAAAACAGAACTGGAAGCTATTATGCTATGTGGATTATGCTACAGAGGAATATTAACTAATTATAATTTTAACATGCTAATGTTTTTTGTGTGACTGTTTATGGCTGAATCAAGTGTGTTCTTTTGTCCAGATTCTGTTCTCAGCATGGATTAGTGGAAGAGGTTGAATTAAGGCCTTAAAGCAGGGATTTTCAACCTTTGTGGAGCAGTATATCCCCGGCAGCCAGATACGAGAGATGGGGCAGGGGGGGAAGGGTATGGTGCGTGGCTGAACATAGAGTGGCAGCAGCCACCATGTGTGAGCTTCCCTTGCCCCCCCACGTCCAGCCAGGTGGGTGGTGCCTGCACAGCAATGTGGGATGGTGCACCTGCCCCCTGTGTCCAGCTGGGTGGGCAGTGCCAGCGTGGCTGCATGGAATGGTTGTGTGGCACTTCATCCCCACCTGCGCATACCCCCTAGGGCCTTCTCAAGTACCCCTGGGGGTATGTGTAGCCCTGGTCGACAACCCCTGCCTTAAAGCCTTCTGTCACGTGACCAGCTGGCTGAGACTCAGATCTTGATTTAAAGTGGAACACCCTCTTTATCCCAGATGTTGAGTCACTTAGGGCTAGTATATCTAGGTATCAATTAAATGAATGACAGTTAAGGATAACCATCCTGGACACAGATGCTATCTCATCTACTGAGCATTTATGTGCATTCTGATGCCCAAGTGCAACTCTATTCCATCCTCTTTTAGTTCCTGAAAATGCAGTAATGTGTGTCCTTTTGTAACATGTGGTCAGTTGATGCATAACAGTGAATCACAAAAGTGCAAAAGGTGCAGAGAGGACCAACCCACTTTGCATTAACATTTTTTAATTACTTGAGCAGGGTGGAATAGTCACACTTAGACAACTAAATCCAGTTATGTGCATAATTGATGGAATAGAATCTGTGCAGTATAGAAGAAATAATAAGGACCCTGCCTGATAGATGCCAAGGACCTTTTTTACATAGACTGGAAAGAAAAATTCTGAATCAGGGAAATGCGTTATTTCAAGATAAGAAGCCCTAGCAAAGCTATGGCTGACAATAATGAATAATTCCCTTGTTACAAAGTTTAATTTTACAGTCAAATGGGTGACATCCACAGCACGAATGGTTTAATTTTGTGTATTTTTTCAATACATTTGCTGCTATAACATTATGGCTGAGTGTTTCCTGTTAATCTCACCTGCTGGCAAGTGCTGAAGCACTATAGGGAGTGGCAAATTGAGTTCTGCAACCTCACCATGACAGGTACAGCATGTTGTGAATAAAGGAGGGAAGAGTGGTTCCTTTTCTCAGCATAGTGTCATATTCCTTTGGGATGAACCATAGCAATAACTAGAGCTGAGTAAATAATGTTTCTTTCCTCTTATGGCTGAACTGGAAAATCAGGATGGGGAGGTGGATCAGTTCAGGTAAACAACAAGAGAATTTTTTATAAGAAAAGTATAATTTGGGCCAGCCCTAAACCTTGTTTTAACTTGAAACAATTTTTATTTGACTTCTTTTTATACTTTTTCATAATTTAGAATAATTTAACAACAAATATGGTCTCCAAAATTAATTTAACCAAAATATGGTCTTCAGAATAACATCTCCAAAATTTACAAATTCCAAACAATGACATGAAATCTGTCAATATTTTCAGAATCTCACCCTCACACACACCTTTTCAGTTGAAACTACTTGCTGAATTTGCATAATTCATTTCCAGTTCATAGATAGGAATAAAGCATCTTACCCTCAAAAAACCTCTGTTCTGGTGGGTAAATTTATTCCTACTTGCCAAAATTTTCCTACTCACCAAGATTACTGTAACCTAAACAGATTGCACTAGCTGTGAAACCAGAGGCATTTTGACTATATCAGCATGAACCTCTACCTTATTTAACTAACTCAGAGCTTCCCTAACACACCTATCTAGTTCTATTGGTGGAATCCATGCCAGGATCCCTACATAGCTCTGTAATGTATAAACATGCTAACTCATTTGGAACTAATAGGAGTATCTCTAAATGACTCGGCACTGTGCCTTGTAGACATACCCTCAAGTGGTGACTCTTAGCTCTGATGAGGTCTTACTTTCCTGAGTGAGAACAGGTAGTTTGAAAAGTTTATGGCCGTTACGTCTTTCCGTTTAGTTTGAAATTATGCCTTTAATTGATTGGCTAATAATAGAAACCTTGTGTGTAATTTTTGAAGGAACAATGACATATTAGAAAACTTGGACTTTATTTATGTATTGCAAACCATTCACAATTAGTGGATTTAACTATCTTTCCCCTTCTCTAGATGAAATAGGTCAGTACAACCACCACATTTCTGTAAATGTGGATGCTTCCACCCTGTATCAGTATTTAAACATGTTTGTCTGTCTTTGGCTAGAATTTCTTATTTATTTGAAATAGCTCCTGTTACCCAACAGATCCTATACATTTCACTGATACCATATGTTCACGTACATAATGCAACAAATGCAACTCTGTTGCATGAGTTTCTCTCTCATTTTTATTTAAACTTTAAGATACTGAGGTAGAGAGCATTTCTTGTTGCATGATTAGCACAATAGGACTGGATTCCTTTGATGATGCCACAGTAAAAATGAGTTCTCATTTTTATTCACTTTATAGGGCTTTAATGGGTGATTATATGGAGTCCCCACCAAATGGCATATGTGTATTGGAATCACAGCTGAAATCTGAATAATTTATGTTTGTGCAATTCTTAAGCATAATATAGTTCCATTTCTAAGGGACTGTATCATTTTATTAATTTTGTAATGCATCTCATCTTTGAGGAAAATGATAGAAGTTGTTTACATTTTTTATTGTATGCCAGTAACTGACCAGTCTTAACAACATCAGACACTTATAGGGGCTGACCCCATGCTACTTGTCAAGGCAACATTTCCAAGAAGGCATTGAGTTTAGCAGGAGTTGTGCATATGCATGGATATGCAACTATACAAGTCAGATTAGGATTCAGCCAATTCAGATTCAGCCGATTCAATTCGAAGATTTGAATCGATTTTCCGAATCTATTCAGAAAAAATTTGGAGCCGATTCAATAATGGGGAACCAATGAAATAGCTACAGATTTGTTGTTTTTTGGCTGATTCAAATGAAACTTGTAGGGACGGTAGCTTCTGCTGAGGGCATGACATTTACTGAGTTTCAAGGTGATAGGTGTAAGAGTTTCTGGGAAACTGTACCTCAAATTCCTGAGAGCAAAACTCATGTCATGTGTGTATGTTAGGCTACAGTGGGGTGAAAACTGCACAGGTAGTAGGTCTTTCACAGGCCACAAAGCCTGCCAAGTTTCAAGGAAATAGGTGCAGGGGTTTCTGGGAAGCTACACCTCAAGCTGCTGACAAGCAAAACTCATGTCACGTGTGTGCAGGGTGAAAACTGCAGGAGTGATAGCTCTTGCTGAGTCCACAAAGTATACCAAGTTTCAAGGAGATAGGTGCAGGGGTTTCTGGGAAACAGAACCTCGAACTGCTGACAAGCAAAACTCATGACATAGGTGAAACTGTTTATGTGTTAAGGCTCAAGGAGGTGAAAAATGCAGGGATATGTTAGGGTGACTGTATTTGGATCTTGGGAAGCATTTGATTTGCAGATGAATAAAGGCTTTTTTTCTGTGTCTCAGAAAGCTGCTGACCACCAGGCAGAATGATATATTAAAAGTAACATTGCAAAGCGCTTAGGCAAGCAGTTTCTTAACAATTTGTAGGATTTTTCAACCTGAAAGCTTCCTAAGATATATTTTTCTAACTATTTCAGGGTTTTTTTTATAATAAACATATAAACATAAAAACACAAGATAAGCCATCACATACTATGAGTAACATATATCCAACACAACATCTTACTTCTTGCTGTCAATTCCTTTATAAAAAGAAAGTCTCTGTGATAGTTCTGTCTGGGTACCTTTGATGCTGCTGATGGTCTTGGTGTTGAGACAGCTAAGTTACTTTGACCTGCTGTTGTTTACAATGGTGGAACAGGCCAAGGCTGCAGGGGAGGAGGAGACTTCACAGGGGTACACTGCCATGTTGTGCAGAGGCTTGTCAGCAGCTTGAGGTGCAGTTTGCCAGAAACTCCTTCACCTATCTCCTTGAAACTTGGAAAGCTTTGTGGCCTCAGCAAGAGCTAAAACTCCTGCAGTTTTCACCCCACTGTGGCTTAACACACACACGTGATGAGTTTTGCTCTCAGGAATTTGAGGTGGTTTCCCAGAAAGCCCTTTACTTATCACCTTGAAATTTGGTATGACTCATGCCTCAGCAGAAGCTACTAGGCATGAAAGTTTCATTCAAATCAGTCAAAAAACAACAAAGTTATAGATATTTCATTGATTCCCCATTATACCCTATGGCCTAATCTCCCAATCGCCGAATCTTTTCCAAATCTTTTCTGAATCGATTCTGAAGCTCTAAATTTATTTTGGAAAGCCTAAAGCTCTAGTGGTTTGGTTTTGATTCATAGATTCAGCTTCTGAATAGTCCAAATCATCTTCAAATCCAAATCACAATCCAAAGTTTTGCACAGCCCTACTTAGCACCTCTATGGTAGCAACTACAATTAAATGAGAAAAATTACAGGGAAATCACGTAACCATATTTCCACTTATTCATCATGCATTACTTGTAACATAAATGCATGGTGTATAGAGCATCAAACATACACTAAGGTTCTTTATTTATAGCATGAAAGAATGAAAAGACATCAAAAGAGACATGTGCAAAAGGAAATATATATCTATGAAGTGCCTTGTATTAAGACAGTGATAAAATGATAGCCATAGGCCTTACCCTACCCAAACAGAGCTTTACATTGCCATATAGCATGTGTCTTGAATTAAAAAGGGAAATTTGCCACTGGCTTCAATGTAATAAAGATTGGGACCTAAATATTGACGTTAAAAAAGCTATATAAACTTATTCCAGCTGATGGTCTGTCCCCATTATAAGAAACCAAAGAGGAGACACGTGCCAATCTTACAAAGGTTGTTTAGGGGACCCTTGCAATTACATGATCATTATTGGCATCCAGAATTGAAATCAAGCCTCTGGACTAAGTTGGAAGAGGTGAATTGAGCAGCCATGAATTGTAACCAGATCTTGTTCTGTCAGCCAGTCTGAAAGGAAATGTTATAGGAAGAGTGTTTGGAAGCTCATGAAGAAGAAGCAAGTAAAGTATTAACAGCATTCTTTTTCCCATTTGTTGTCTGGGTAATAGAAGAAATGTTGTTAGTGACCTTGGCATTGTGTCTGTATTAGGAACAAGCTTAAATGACTATCTAACATAATGAAAAGCCATGGGGACAATTTTGCACAAAAATGAGGCTGTTAATCCATTGAACACTTGCTTGTGAAAACTTAATTGTTCAAAGGTGTAGTAAAACTTTGAAAGTGATCTGGAAGCTTTATATTCTTTCCACTTGCATTCCACTGGATCACAGTGATAAATCAACTACAGGTACAGGTAGGCAAGTGTCTAGTGGGTATGTATTATATGGAATTCTTTTTAAGTTTCCTTTAATTTTGATTCTGTATTTTTATTTACTTGTTTTGAAGTAGTATATAGGAGCCCCAGCTGTCGTTCAGGTTAGTCATTGTAAAAGTGCATACAAAAAGGAATTTCTTGCCTGGGGAGGGGCTTAAAGTCTTAAGTTCCTAATTACTCTTCCACTGATACTATGTTTGTGGGAAATGTTATGTGTTGGTTACAGCAGGTGTATAGATGTTTGTGTTCAATTTCTGATTGAACCAGGGGTTTCTGTGTTTTATTCCACTAAATTTCTCTGCTCATCAGTTTATCCTTGTATAAAAGTCATTTAATTACAGTAAAAACCTACTTCACTTTGGGTGAACTTCATAAATGAAAGGGCTTATTTATTGTCAGCAAAAAGCTTTGAGATCCTTTGGTGAAAGGTACAATACAAATGTGACATACTTTATATTTTATAATAAATAGTTATTTTAATTTATCATCATCACCATTATTGGTAATACTAATACTGCCATTGCTGCTGCTGCTTCTGCTGCTACAAGCTATTTTCATTAGCCCTGATACTTTACTTAAATTGGTGACTGGTTTCAGAGTTGTTTTCAGAATTAATTTCAGTTCAACTTTCTTTCCATGCTGCTGTTTCAGGCTGCCCAGAAGCCGAGACAGCTATTACTAAATTGGTGTGTATTTTCCTTATATTTTGAAGGGTTTTTTTGCAGCCACAAAACTTCTTTTAGGTTTAAAGGGAAGCTTACGTTTGGGGCACAAAATGGCAGGCTTCAAAAATTTCTCTTTCAATTGAATCTTTTATCTTTGCTTTCATAGATCAGAAGATGCACTCTGTTAAATCCAACCAAGTGTTTGAGTAGTAGCTTGTTTTGGTTTTGTGGTATCCATTACTATGATATGCAATTTATTCTGAAGCTGTTTTATTTCATTATGCTCATGCAGTTTTCAGTGACAGGATAAGAATATATGTTATTTTGCACATTATGAAACTACTCATACTAAGTTTAGTTGCCATGACCACAATCACAGCAACCCTCTTTCTTCTAGAAGAGAAAATGGCATTAATTAGTTATTAAAGCTAAGATAGAAGATAGAAAAGCTAAGTGAGGTAGTCTTTTTTTTTTTGTCTTGGATTATAATGACAAATATGCCAGGCATTCTTTCATGAATGAACAAGATGAAAGAGACTATGGACATATTTCCATTCAGAAAAAAAAGGGAGAAGAAAAAGAAAACCATTTGTTAAAAAAGTTTACAGCAAATGAAGTTTATACAAACAGGCTTTTAGTATTTAAAAAAAGAAATATTCTCATACATGTTTAACCCAATTAGTCTGCAAATGTAAAGCCATTCACTGTATGCCGGTAATAGAAGATTATTTAATTACCTACATATTTTGTCAAAATTCTCAAATATTAAAATTCATTAATATTTATGGATTTTCTTTTCTCCTACCTTCTTCCAGCCATGTTAAAGTGACAGATGTGTTGTTTTGAGAGGAACCTAACTGACCCTGGCTGTTATGACTTATTCCTCAAGGCTCTTCACCAATTTGCAGAAAAGAGCTTTAGAAAAGCAGGTTTTTTGTTTTTTAAAACTCTTTGGAATCTTTTACTCTTATCGTCATCATCATCATCATTTTAGATTATGATACTTGTATATAGGGGTAATAGGAATAGTCACAGAAATTTGTTTACAATTTTTAATTCCTATGTTTGATTCTTTTTCTCTGGTGCAGTAGAAAGCCTGATCCAAAGACCATTTCAGTAAGCAGTGTGCCTGTGAAACTACTCCTTGGCTTTGACAAGGGTTTTCTGTTGCTAAAGTTTTCTGTTGCTTAGTACAGTCATCTGAGTTTAAATATTACAATTTATAATGACACACCACCCAGTGATCTAGCCAGAAATTGCTGCTGAGTGTTTATTGAAAATGTCTATAGCAAACCCTTTGAGTTGTTGAGATGTAAGTGAAAGTAACATTTGACTCCCTAACTCCAAGCTCATTTATTGTATAAAAGCATGTACCGGTAATGTAAAATAGGAAATCTGTTACAGTTTCTAGTAATTTGCTTTTATTCAAATGCACTCTGAAGAAAAATGTAGCATGCAAACACCCTAGGAAAGTCAGTCTGCTATATGCAATGTGGAGTTGACAAGGGTATAACTACCAAGGCAATAACCACCTTAGAAATACTAAAAGCAGAAACACTTAAAGTGCTTAATGGCACTGTATTATAAGGTCTTCAGTTTCCAACCTAACAAAAACAAGTCCTAAAGCAGATTTTAGTACTGTAAATGATATTCAGCTTGAAGAGACAATAATAAAGCACAAGCAAAGTTTTGGTTGACTGTAATGGGGAAAAATCTGAACCAGAGAGCCAGTAGATTACTTGATTTCATATAATATTGGTTTGATCTGTTGTTATTGAATGCTTCTTGTAGGGAAAAGACACTTTGTAGCACTTTCCATCTGAAGTGATAAAATACTGTTCAAATAAAATGTTCTGTTTAGTCTTACAATCAGTGTTTTATAATCAAAATGATTTCTCTTTTCCCTATTATTATTTCCCCGCTGCCTTCTCTCTGGAGATAAGTTATTCAGAATGTCAATGTGTTAAACTCTGTTGGGAGGATAAAAGAAAAGATATATAGGCCTTGTTTTGATGGAAAGCGTTAACTGTCATCAACCAGCTCTTGGATCTGGAAATAATTGCTGAAGTACCTGAAGCTGTTGCTTTGCTAAACAAATGGCAGAGGTCGTCACTTTCCCCTTACAAAGCACCCCACTAATTTATGTAGTAGCACTTCCATTCTATGAGCTGAGTAAACGAGAATGGTTTGAGGCTTGCTCACTGTTAGAGAATGAGTCATTGGCAGATGACTGTACCGAGTTATTTACCAACATAAACATTCAATCCCTTATACCCCAAAGGATATGCCTACCCTGTGGTAGACTGGGCTACTAAAAACCACAGTAAAAACACAGCCATATTCATAGATTCATCGATTGTAAGTCTGGAAGGGACCTCGGAAGATCATTGGGTCTAGCCCCCTGGACCAGGGCCAAGAAGCTGTAATGTAAAGGCGTTAGACAACTCTAAAATTCACGCCCAGTACTAAGAGCCTGAGAAAAGTACTCATTGTTCCCTGGGCATTCACCAGGCTATATTATGTCTTTTCAGCATTTGGCCCACATGGAAGGGGAAAGTGTAGGTGGGGCATGTTTTCATGGCAGCCTATCCTAGCATGTCCCACTCTGTTTTATTTTAGAGCTTGATCCAAACCTAGTGAAATCAGTGGGAATCTTTCCATGAATTTTAATAGACTTTAGGTTTTGTTCTTAAGTTATGCTTTTCAAAGGAGCCAAAGGAAATTAACCATCCAACTCCTAGACTAACACAACTGGAGTTAAACACTTATATTTCTTAGGCTTTTTTGAAATTTGAGCTTTAATATTATGCTGAACATGCTTTTATTAGCCTCATCAGTCATATTTTCTTATATTTCTTATAACTCTTATCACTATCCTCTACATCCTACAATGTAACTTCTGTTGTCATTTCTATCACTGGGAGCATGTGTTTTTTATTTATTATTTATCTGGCATCATTTCCTAATAATAAAGATATGTATTTTAACATCTTTCTGTACTCGGTTTAACAGACTTGGCACTTGTTGGGATGGACATCTACTAAGTCCTGCCAAATTGTTGATCATATTAAGTAGAGTTAAGTGAATAATTTGTAGGAAATTCTTTACTTTATGATTATTTTCCTTGTCTGTTTTACTCTATGGATAGATTACAGAGCTCATTGCAATACTTGGTATTTGAAACATTGAAGCGGAGTCAGTTAGAAGTGATTGATCATGGAAATTGTATGAATTCTGTTTCTTAGATGGAAAAGCATAACCTTTATTAGTTTTTCATATTTTCCTGGGTGCGCAGAGATGTCCATTCTAGTAGAACAGGGAGATCCTCTCCTTTTTTCCCCCAATCTAGCGTTGGTCCACTTTGGTAACTGAATAATCCAAGGGGTCCAAGAATAGATATCTTGGAGAAGAAAGGAGGAAGACCAGAATATCAGAGAGGTGATCTACACCTCTTCTAGGTTCTCTCTTCAAAACCAAAATCCAAAGAGCAAAAGAACTCACCTTAAGCAGTGCCATGGAAATTCAGACTCCCTCCTCTTTCCCTCCACCTTGGAACTGTAGATAGGTGTGATGGTGTCCTGTCCTCATGTGCGGATGCTTTACCCCAGAGTTTGGTGTCGTCGGCTAACTTGGCCAGTCTGCTCCTGACACCAATGTCTACAACATTGATGAAGATATTAAATAGTATAGGCCCTAGGACAGAGCCTTGAGAGACCCTATTGGCCAAATTGTACCATGATGAT
The DNA here is from genome assembly GCF_001723895.1 of Crocodylus porosus. Classification (NCBI taxonomy): domain Eukaryota; kingdom Metazoa; phylum Chordata; order Crocodylia; family Crocodylidae; genus Crocodylus; species Crocodylus porosus. Next base: position 53,162,080 of record NW_017728951.1, read on the forward strand.
TGAATTTCATCCACCATCACCCTCTGGGTCCTACCACGGAGCCAATTCCCCAGCCAGTGGATTGTGGTGAGGCTGAGGCCACAGTTTGCCAGTTTTGCCAAGAGGTGATCATGGGATACCAGATTGAAGGCTTTTCTGAAGTCAAGTTATATGGACCCCCATGTCCAGGTGATAGGTCACCTGTTCAAAAAGAACTGAGATTGGTTAAACAAGACCTTCCCGCAACAAACCTGTGCTGGCTATTCCTCAGGATGTTGCTGTCAGCCAGTCTTTTAAGGATGGCTTCTTTGATAATCTTTTCTAAGACCTTCTCCAGGATAGAGGTCAGGCTGATGGGCCTGTAGTTTGCCGGATCCACTTTCCTCCCTTTCTTGAAGATAGGCACCACATTGGCCTGCTTCCAATCTTTGGTCACTTCACCAGAGTACCAGGAGTTCTCAAAGATCCATGCCAGGGGCTAAGCTATGATGGTTTCCAGCTCCTTGAGTACCCTTGGGTATAAACTGTCAGGGCTGACTGACTTGCACTTATCCAGCCTCTCAAGGTGTTCCTTCATGAGGTCAGCTTTGATGGAGGGTAAGGAATCTCCCTCATCTGAGCCTCCCTGTCCTGTAGTGGGCAGGGGTGTCCCATGGGACTGGTGGAAAACTGATGCAAAGTACCCATTTAGC
>NW_017728951.1:53163277-53219871 GCF_001723895.1 Crocodylus porosus
TCAATAGGAAATACTTGTGTACACTCTTATTTTTTTGTAAATTTCTTGGTTAAATGAGTACAAATACAATACCTTGCCCAAACAAAAAAAGGGCAGAATGGAAAAGCAGACGTCCCTAACTGCAATTCCAGAAAAGCCTTCAAGGCTTATGTATCCTTAGCAAGAAGTACATTTACAGCTTAGAGAAGGTATTATAATAGAGGGACAATTCAAATAATGCACTGGAGATTTTACATGTTGTTAGTTGTAGCCATGTTGGTCGGAGGACCTAGGCAGACAAGGTTCTTTGGGTAGATGTGATATCTTTTATTACACCAACTAAATAGTTGGAAATATTGTTCTTTGTAAGCTTTTGGGCACAAATACTCTTCTTCAGGCATAGAAGGGTGGTTATGGCCAAAAGCTTGCAAAAATAATCTTTCCAACTATTTAGTTGGTCTAATAAAAGACATTACATCTATACAAAGAAACTTGTCTACATGACTATATGCAGTCTTAATTTTAAAGGGTATTGTCAGAGATTTCAGCGACTCATTCAGTTGCCCAAGTTTGTTAAAGAGATCCTGAAAAGTGTTTAAAAAAATTGGCCCTGCAGTGAGCGCTGGAACTTACTACATGAAATACACAATTTGTGTGAATGATATGTAGGAGTATGTATAATTCACTGATTTCCAATACTTGCCAAAGTTGGAAACTCTATCTGCAAACACATGCAACAAATCAGTTTCTTTACTGTTTGCAAGAACTCAAGTGGATGGGCGCCATTAAAGTTTTCAGTTCAGTCAAATATTTGGAGACAATTTTCAGTACCTACCCAGTTCTTTCTGTGATTAAAACTAGCCTAATACAAATTGGCCTCCAACTTTGAAAGAGTTTCTACACTAAAGTATAGAAAGAGAAAGATGCACCCTTAATAAAAATGGAGCACGATAATGTTGAACTATCATAGAAAGGAACTCAAGAAGTCAGTTACTCCAATCCTTTGCTCAAGGCAGAGTTGTTCCTCTCTAAATCATCCCAGACTTGACTTCACTTAAAACTTCCAGTGCCAAAATTTCCACAACCTCACTAGTTAATTTGTTCCAGTGTATAATCACCCTCCTGGTTGGAAAGCTTTATCCAGATAGCTCACCTATTTGTATATTGTCTGTGTTGCAATTCAAGCTCATTACTTGTTGTATTAGCCTCTATAGGCACAGAGAATAATTAATCGTCATCTTTCTAAAAATACTTTTTATAGTTGAAGACTATTATCAAATCCTGTCAGTCTTTTCTTTTCTTAGAATAAGTAATACTAATTCTCCCAACACTTCCTTGAATGTCATGCTTCCCCGACCTCTAATCATTTTTGTTTCTCTCTTTGGGACTCAGCTAGACCACAGTTTACCACTGCTGCTTCTCCCTGCCCAGGCTGAGGCCAGGGCCAGGACTGCCTCTGCCACTGCTGACTGCCTCAAAGCCAGAGCTGCTATCCACAAGGGAGAAGAGCCGGGGGCTAGAGGGGCAGCCACTTTGGTGGGAAGCAGCAGTTTTGCAGGCACAGGGACAGAGGAAGAAAGGGGCAAGGGAAGCAGAATGCAGGGGGTGGGACAGACACCAGAAATAGGCAGAAGTGGACTGGGATGGAAAATGGCAAGGGGCATATGGTAGAAGAGGGGTAGGCTCAGACATGAGGGGCACCAGGATGTATATGGCAGGGGGCATGCAACTATCAAAAACAAATCTACCTAATACAATCCAAACAATTAACACATTGCACTGTATGGAAAAGCAAATAAACTAGAAATCTCCAGCTTCCAATTAGCTTCCTCATTCCTCATTAATGGTAATTACTGCTCATTACGAAAATAACTTGTAATCAATGTGTAAAGGTGAAAAAAAATGTCTCCAGTGTGTTCTTCTAAAATTTTATTCCTTTGACAGCTCACTTACCGAGGAATGTCTATACTGCCTAAGAGCACCTGCTATAGTAACAGTTACAAAATAGTTTAATTTATAAACTGTTTTATAATTTTTTTTCACACTCTTACAATGCTCTGAAACATTTACTTCTGGGGCTGAAATTGTCAGGGTTTTCTCTCAAAAGGCAGATCTTAGAATATTTAAGTGGTTCAGAGAGTACAGTTAAAGAATTTCTCTTTTAAAGAAGTCTTGATCATTTTAAAGCAGATCCAAGATTTGAAATGTTAGAACAGAGAAGGTATACTGGGAATAAGAAGAGCACATTTATTAGAGTGAAATATATTAACACAGTTCTCCATTAATTCACCATCCCTTCTATGGAGTGCTGACCAGCAGACTTATTGCTGGTAGTGGACTATTTGAAAAAGATGAACTGTTTCTGATTCATTTAAAAACAAATCATTATTTACTACAAGATTTTATTTCATTCTGTTTTACAAAAGAAGAATAAAAAAAGATTGATTGTATGTGCTTGCATCTACTGCAGATCTTCCATGGAATGTGAGTGTGGGGTACTGTTTAAACATATCTGGATTCATAGATTTCATAGATTTTTTGGGTCGGAAGGGACCTCAATAGATCATTTAGTCTGACCTCCTGCCCTAGGCAGGAAAGAGTACTGGGGGTCACATGACCCCAGCCAAGTGTTTGTCTAATCTTTTCTTAAAGACCTCCATGGTAAGGGAAAGCATCACCCCAGTTGGACACCCATTCCAGATTCTGGTAACCCACGAAAAAGTTCTTCCTGATGTCTAGTCTAAATCTCCTCTCTGTTAGTTTGTGGCTGTTGTTTCTAGTCACTCCAAGGGGTGCCCTGGTAAACAGAGTGTCTCCTATCTCTTGTTCCCCCTCTCTCCCCACCCCTGACGAATTTGTAGATGGCCACTAGATCACCTCTCAGCCTTCTCTTATGGAAGCTAAAGAGATCCAAGCCCCTCAATCTCTCTTTGTAGGACCTTACCTGCAGGCCCTATACCATATGAGTGGCCCTCCTCTGGACCCTCTCAAGGTTATCTACATCCCTCTTGAAGTGCAAGGTAGACAGAATTATTTTTTAAATGGGGTTGTGTATTTCTTTTTTAGAAAATCACCATAATTTCATGATGGATTGTTGTTCTTGATCATGAAGGTTCCTCCACTAAATCATAGAAGACCTCCCTGGCTTTGGAAGCAGTATTTTTCACTAGAAGTATAGGATCATAGGAATCTAGGGAAGAAAGGGACTTCACAAGGTCACCTAGTCAAGGCAGGATCATCCCAGCCAAGTGTCTGTCTAACCTGTTTTTGAAAGTTTCCAAGTATGGCAGTTCTACAACTTTCTAGGTAGCCTGTTCCAATGTGTGACATTTCTCATAATTAGAAAGTGCCTCCTAAATCCCAGCCTAATTTCCTCAGCTGCAGCTTGAGGCCATTTTCTGTCCCTTACAAAGACAGAGGAAAGCCCACTTCCTTTCTCCCTATAATCAGTATTATCTTCTGCAGGCTAAATAACTAGTTCTACTTTTGGACTTTAAAGAATATGTGACCAACCTGGAAAGAGTCCAGCGAAGGGCAATAAAAATTATGAGGAGCCTCGGAGTCAGACTTATGAGGAAATACTGAAAGAACTAGTTACTTACTTCATGTAAGGCCTCACCAATGATAAATAGAACAGAAAAATCACTTCCCTTGATTTGCAAATGATACTTCTGTCAGTACTGCAAGTGATACTCCTATAAGTGTGGTGTTGGCTTTTTTTTTCAATTAGAACATATTGTTGGTTCATATTCAGGTTATGGTCTACTCTAACCCCCTTCCTTCTCTGGATTACTGAAGCTTACCAGTTATTCCCTAGTCTGTAGTTGTACATGTGGTTATTCCACCCCAAGTGCAGGACTTTGCACTTTTCCTCATTGAATCTCATATATGAGTTTGCTTGCAATCTTTCAGTGTTTTAGTAAGACACTTATGAAGTAGAACAACCAATCTAGAAAGTCACTGAGCAGTTTTAAAATAATAAAATCCCTAGTTTTATTATGAACATGTTTTTCTGAGGGCTCCAACTTAGACAAAAGTGTAACCTTATTTCAAAAAAGTGATTGAAACAAATGCTTAAACTAGTATGCCATACAAAAAAGGATAGTGAATAAGTTTGGAAATGGGTTTCTACATTGGAATATATCATGACCAGTCCGTACTAAATGCTGGTTATATTTCAAATAAATTTCAGACAGGGAAGTTTAAAGAGTATAACAGAATGATTGCAGTTGAAGTTCTGGGTCAAAGAGAGAACCTTGGAGGGAAGTATGGAATGGGATTTTTTTTTATGACTTGTGGGATTTTCAGGACTACATAAATAGACTGCCTGCTTAACTCATTAAAAATGATCATGGATGTCATCAGAATGTAATCAGTGGAAACAAGACATTTAACATACATAGGCTGAAAATCTCACTTCTGGTTCTGGTTTTGAGCATTTGACTTGCCACTTGTCATGAATGGTGGTATGGCTAGAATTGTAGGGCTTGTTACATGCTCTGAGAACTGAATGATTACCTATTGGTTAAACAGCTTGAAAATTGTTTGTATAGTATCTAAATGTTGTGGTTCATTTGTTTCATTTCCAAAGGAATAGTGGGCATTTATACATGTGCTCTGAGTGTGTGTGGGGGGGGGGCAGGGGGAGTGGAGATGGACACTTTAATTAGACTGGTTCTGAGAGCTGCTCTTTTTAAACACCCAGAGTGTCACATGTATCAGTGTCCCTCTGCTGAAAAGTGGCACTGGGGACACTTTAACTAAAGCTCATCCTTGCTACAGAAAAGGACTTGGGGTTTACGGTGGACAATAAGTTGAATATGAGTCAACAGTCTGCACTTGTTGCAAAGAAGGCTAACAGCATACTGGGCTGCATTAGTAGGAGTGTTGTCAGCACATACAGGGAAGTAAGTCTTCCCCTTTATTCAGCACTGGTGAGGCCACATCTGGAGTACTGTCCAGCTCTGCCCCCTGACCCCCATCCCCACCCCCACAGAAAGAATGTGGACAGATTGGAGAGAGTCCAGCAAAAAGAAACAGACAATGGTTAGGGGGATGGGACACATGTCCTATGAGGACAGGCTGGGGGAACTGGGCTTATTCAGTCTGGAGAAGAGACAACTGAGAGGGCATTGAATAGCAGCCTTCAACTACCTGAAGGGTAGTTCCAAGAAGATGGATCTAGACTGTTCTCAGTGGTGGGCAGATGACAGAACAAGGAGCAATGGTCTCAAGTTTCAGACAGAGTTGTTTAGGTTACATATCAGGAAAAACTTTCTCATGAGAAGGGTAGTAAAAGCACTGGAATAGGTTACCCAGGGAGATTGTGGAATCTCCATCCTTGAAGGTTTTTAAGGACTGGCTAGACAAAGCTTTGGCTGTGGTGATCTAGTTAGGAATGGTCCTACTTTGAGCATGGGGTAGAACTAGATCTCCTGAGGTCCCGTCAAACCCTAATTTTCCATTATTCTGTTTCTGTAATGGCATCTTTGCCAAATTATGTGGGCAAATTTTTATTTGCCAGGTATCTGCCTCAAACTGACTATTTCTGGAACATTTCAGATAAAATAGGTCTGTTCTTTCTCAGCATGAGGTTAACACAATTAAAATCTGGCCATGTTTAAAAAAATGCTTACCACCATGTTAGGAAAAAGTTTTACCATCTTCATGCTTTGGAACAGTAACTACAGATATGTCAAAAACCTGTCTTTTCCATCACCATGACGTTTCACACATCTTCTGCCAAGATATAAACCTCTAAAAAAAAATCTCATTTCACACATAATCAAGTAGAGTTGTTAGAATCTGACAGCTAAATTCTCCATATATTCCATCTGAACTAGTAATGCTTCATCTGTTCAGTTTTTGTGTGCTGACAGCACTGTGCATAGACAATTACCGGAGTGAGTGAAGGTGAATAGGGGTGTAAGTTGTAGCCATGTTGGTCTAAGGGCATAGGCAGACAAAGTTCTTTGGGTGACACTGGTATCTTTTATTACACCAACTTAAATAGTTGGGGGAAAATTTTTTAGTAAGCTTTTGGGTTTAAAAACCCTTCATCAGGCTGAGGAAGCCTCTGCAGTTGCCATGTTTTCTTCTTGGATTGAATGAATAGTAAAGAATCAGAGGCTGGTATGCATACAAGACAAGCAATCAGTGAAGATGTAAATAGAGGAGTCAGTGGGTGAGAGACAGGCTGGGGGAGGGGGGCCTGGAAAAGGCGGGGGAGGGAGGAATGTAGCAGTTAAATACTGTAGAGGTACCTAGGGAGTCAGATGTCTGGCAGGTTATAATGTGTCATAAATCCAATGTCTATATTTAGTCCATGATTTTTTGTATCCAGGAGGTTGATGAAGTGAAGTTCATAGGCTCATCTCTGAGAACTTAATTTTTATCATTTTTAATATATCATTTTTAATTATATGTAATTATGTGATTTAATTATATATAAAAATTAAACAAAGTTAAACTGCTAAATATATACATTTAAGCTAAACATACATTGCATTGAAAAACAAGGAAATATTTTTCATGAAGAAAATTAAAATTTTGCAGTTATTTCCATTTCATATGTCTGGAATTAGACCCACTTTCCTTTTTCTTTTCTTTTTTTAACATTGATACTTTGACTAATATTTTAATCAAAAGTTATGTCAGAAATTCTAATCTATTGGAAGTCACGTCTTCCATAAGAAAACATAAATATTCAATTCTAGAAAGAGTATGGCTTCATTTATATATATGGTGATGACTTATTTTAATAGTATCATAATTGAAATTTCAAATTTTAAACAATCTTGAAGCTTACCCAACCTGACTTTTAGGCAAAGATTATTCAATTCCAATGAAGTACAGATATCAAACTATTCAATATTGTCCATAGTATAAAATGTCACTGACACTTCCAGGTGTAAAAATAAAAATTACAAAGTTAAATTGATAGTAGGTCATAAATATATTGCAGGTAGAGAGGTTATCCATAAATCATTGTCTGATGATAGGCTTGTGCCTGTGAACTTACTGAAGTAAAAATACAGACTTTGGAGTATTCCTGTACTGAGGTTTATGTCCCATAAATGACCTCAGTAACTCAATGAATTTGGAGACATGCATAAAATTTGATTGAGGTGTTCGTCAGTTATGATTCTCTCTATGAATTCAAATAAGATAGGTCAGAAATTACTGCAATGTCATGAAAGTGAGTTCCTGGTTCTTTGGCTCTTTGTTCTCTAGTGTCATGGAAATCAGGACAGCATTTTAAATGAACCTAATGTGTAAGAAATTATAATTTCTTAGTGAATTAATGAATGAGATTGTTGCTATAGTAAAATGATGCTCACGACAGAGATGAGGAGCAGGAAATTGGGTTTCAGGCAAATCAGTAAGATGTTCAGGGCAGACCACGATCAATTTTTCTAAGGCTCTTCAAAATGTTATGTAGAGATCACACCGTCTTTGTCTAGGGCAATATAGTTTTTTATTTCAACTACTTCATCCTCTTTTGTGAAAATATTCTTAACAAGAAGATAATGGCATCAGCATAATATTTAGAGTATTTGTTTAATTGGGACACATGGCTTATAACTGATTAGCTTCAATATGTTTAATAAGGATTGATTTTGCTGTATTGGAACACTTCAAATTTTATGTGCCAGATAACAGAAACACCTGGGGGTGGACAATCAGTTTACTAGACCCAATTAAGACAAAATATAAAAGCAAAACTCAAGTATGGACAATTGGTCTTGCTCTAGGCAACATATGGAGAGATGAAGTACTGATTCTGATTTCTTATTGGTTTTAGACCTGTGCAATTCCACAGAATTCAATGAAGTTCTTATATTTTTGTAAATGAGACCAAAACTAGCTTCTTCCAAAATCAACTGTATCTTCAAACAAAATGATGTTTCTACAATTTAAGAAATATAGCATTTAGATAAATCTGGCTCACCTACAGTTTCAGTCCTTAAAAAAAGTTTCAGTCTCAAAATGTGGCATTGTACCTTAGCACTAAAAAATCCTAACACAATAAATCGCCAAATCAAAGATGCGAGTGGAAGAGGTAGTGGGCTTTGTGTTCAGGAGTTTAGGAGTTTAGGAGAAGGATAAGGAGGGTTTCCATCAGATTCCCTGCTGTCACAGACAATCACATTATTTAATTAAGATCCATCTTAAAATTAATCCACATTTGCACCCCCTTAACCCATAGTCTTACAGGAAGGCTATTCTAGAACATCACTATTCTGACTGCTAGAAACCACCTTTTAATTTTCAGCTCAAATTCATGTTGTAGGCAGGTTATACACATTTATTCTTACATCAGTATTAGGTATGTATATACTGCAGTCAAAGGTACAACTCCAACATTTGTAAGACCTACACCTAAGCTAATTTTCATCAAGCCAGGATAGTATAGCCACGGGCTTTAGAGGCTTCCAACCAGTGAGTGCAAGCTACACTGAAGCCTGTATTTCTAGGGCTTTACTGCTGTTGTAATCTAAAATAACTCGGTTATCAATCATTCCCATGTTCATAGAATCATAAGAAAGCAGGGATAGAAGGAACCTCATCTAGGCCACCCCACAACTCAAGGCAGGATTATTTGACTAAACTATGCCAACCGTGTGTGTATTTAACCAACTCTTGAAAATTTCCAGGGGTGGAGATTCCAGGTTGTACAAAAAGAATAAATAATCCCAGTAGTTTATTGCAATAGTTAGTGCATAAGGTTCTTGTAGGTGATGTCTTTTTTCTGATCCTAACAATACTGACAACACAATTAATGATCAGCTTTGTGTAAATTTTTAAAAATCTTACCCAATTAAATACTTTTGGTTCTTTTTTTATTTTGGTAGGTAATATTTATATTTGTCATTCCTCTAATTTTTCACTAGTAATGGTAAAAATTAAGGACTTGTGATTATCTTGATAACTTGGATATGTGTTGTAATAGTCCTTCCTTCTTAGAAAAGGCAGTCAGAGAGGTCTATTTAATGTCAGAAAAATTGATTCACAACTAATAATTCAAACTGATAATTCCATAACTGATGTTAAAAACATAGGAGGTTTTAATATAAAAACTCTACCAATATTCAGATTTGCACAGTTGTTACAAAAATGTGGTATATAGCCTAATATGCTCAAGTATTTATATGTCTTTCCATCCACACCTCTGTTCAAAATTGTGAGCTTGGAACTCCATTAAGGAGCTGGCATGGAAAAGAAGTGTTCAACAAATTAACTCAGTAGCAATTGTATATAAGAATCAAGAAATGTTATCTACTAATAATAAAAAGAAATTTAAATTTGTGTTGAAAAGTTATCAAAGACTATTTTCTATGTAACTATTGTGATGGGCTTATTGTTGTAATGGTAATTTATTTGTCTTATTCATCCAAGTTTTGGGGCTGGTAAGCTGAAATTCAAATTAGAGATTCTCCTTTATGCAAGCCTATACTTTTGGTTTTAAAGATATCTTTTTGGTGCCATTACCAAACACAGTAGATAATATAATTATAACAAAACAATTGTTAGGCTGGGAATTTTCTGTGGCTTAATATACAGTAATATTAGAAAGAATAGATGATCCAAATGGTTAGCATTGTGTAGACCAGTGGTACGCAAACTTCTGGCCAGATGAGTGGTGCAGGATCCATCTACAGAGCAGATCCACTGTCAACCCTGCGCTCACACACCAGATTGGGCCGTGGTCCTGCATACAATTAACTGGGCCCCAGCCCCACACATAGTAGCCTGACACCAAGACTAAGACCCAGTCCCAGCCCCCATTCCATGCCTACCAGAGAGGGCCTCCATCATAATCCCAGCTCCACATAGCCCAGCCAGATCCTTGCACTGGGTCATATAATCTAGTCTGCATAGCTTGGAAATCTGACAGTGGGGCAGTGGTAGCAGTATTAATTGCCACCCCTTACTGCACTATAGAACTTGGCATATTTAAATATATATTTGTCCATGTTAGGATGTCTATAAGAAGTAAGTTACATTATGGACCTGACACACAGCCCACTGAAGTTACTAGAAGTCATTTAATGCATTTTGTGCAATTTGGATGAGATCCTAGTTGAGTTAAATTATACTGAGATTTATCAAATCATTAAAATGCTATGATTGTTTAGAAGTTCAAATCTATATATTCTCCTGTTATCCAAAAAAAGATAGAAATATAGAAGTTCTATTCCAATGTATTCTAATTAGAACATGTTGGAGTAGGTATCAGGCACATATATAGGTGCCCTTAGATCTCTTTACCCTAGTTCAGTGGATCTAATTATAACATCTGCATGTATCCTGATTGAATCCTTTTGTTGACCATGAATCAGAGAAGGGAACCTTATGTATCTTAATGTCATAGAAGTTCAAAGAGTGACTTAAGAAAAACAAGAATGGTGTAGCCTCGCTTACGCCCTGAGAGACCTGTGACGTCATGAGAAAGATTTGGAATCGGAGTGAAATCTTCAGCCACTTCCAGGCTACATAGTGTATGATCTTTGCCATGTAAATTTTCCTTGAATAAAAATCAATGAGAGCAGTACATTACTGATAGCTATATGCAGCAGGGAAAAGGAAACTTTTTTTGTGCTCTAAACTATATTTTAGAATTCCCCCCACCACCAATCCTTTTTCCTCCCTTTCTTAACCTTTCACCACACAACTATTTTATTGTAATGAATGGCTCATTGTTTGGTACTGTCTCTTTCAGTACCTGCCCTTCATTTATTTCCTTGCCCTTTTCCATTTTTTACCATGGCAGCTCCAGCAGTCATTTTCCAATGTTTATGCTCTGCATCTTGATTTCTTAGATTTTCCTTAGTGTCTTTTGAAAATTTATTAGGAGTATGGAATTGAAAGCCAAGTCCAAATAGGTAAAGGTGTTACTTGCTACTCAGACTTCTTTAGTCATGCATGTTGTCTTGGTCTGGAAAATTATGCTTTTCCTGATTTGTTACTCTTCCAGGAAGGTATATCCATTAAGCTTCATGGTATACCAACAATGTTTGTTTGAGATTCATGCTCATATAGTTCTGTAGCCAGAGATAGTGCAACATAAATTTCCCACAGAAAAAACTGAGTATTTGTTTAATTAATTAATTGGGATGTTGCTTAAAAGCACATTGTATGAAGAGTTAATTGGGAAATGGTACTTTGCCATGATTGGTTAGATTAATAGAAACAGTGCTTTAGATAAAAATGTGCAGAAAGAAGAAATGGCTTCAATAGATCACATATGAGTGATCTCATTAGTGCTGTATTGAGATATGCAACTGTTCAGTTAAAAGACTATTATATATTAAATGGAAATGTGATGAAAGGCTACATTGATATTTTCCTAATCCGAAAAGATGGCATGGTTTTCTAATTCTGCCTGTATCACTGTAAAGAGTTACAGTATACAGCATGCACTGCCTGCCACAGTATCACATAGAGGAAGTCTGGCTACTTTTGACTAAGATAAGGATCCATTTGGAAATTTATGTGACACTAGGGTAAAGTTCCCTTTAGTGTAGCCCTGTGGGGTCAGGCCAACTCTCGGGATCCAGGCCAACTCTCAGGATCTCGATATTGTGCTGTTACACAGGAGGGTGTGACACAACTGCACATATACAAACACACAAATCAATTAGGTGCATACACACACACACACACTACCAGCTCAGGCACATGCACATCCAAACCAGCCTAGGCACATGCATACCTATCACCAATTCAAGCACATTCACTATACACCCCAAAACAAAGACACAGATCACTAATTCATATATCATGCACACAATGCCATATAAATATATACACATAGTCACCAGTTCACACACATACAACCCACCTACACATACACACAGGTAAGTTCCTAACTTGGATGGTACAGTGTATATGTGTGTGCTTGGGATACCTGGGTTACTCTGGGGAAGGTTCAGGTGAGAGAGAGAGTTAAAGTATAGGGAGTGAAAGTTGCCAGAACCAGGATTAGAACCAGCAGACTACAGAGAAGCTGAGTGAGGAACTGAAGCTTGGGTTTACTTAAGCTAGACTGGGGCTGGAAACTGAGGCAGACAACTGAGACATTGGGGGGGGGCAGTTAAGTGGTGGCAAGGAGGAGACAGCCAGGAAAGAAACTGAGGAAGAAACCTGGTTGCTCAGGGGAAAATGAAAAGACAGTGGGGATAAGACAGTAGCAAAGAAACTGGGGGGGGTTGGAGGCAGAGAGGAGATCAGGACAGGTGTTGGAGGTGGCAGTGAGCCAGAAGCAGGAGGGGGAGAACTGGGACAGAAGTTAGAGGAGCGGAGATTGGAGCAGGGCCAAACCATAGTAAAGCAAAACCCAACTCAGGGGTCCAACTAACAGTTTTTTTACACAGACAACACACTACACATCCCCATGAAATTATTGGTTCACACACGCACACACGCACTCACACGCACTCACAATGGCAGCAAGAGAAAGAGACTTAGTGGAAGGGTTGGAGTACAGGTGGGGAAGGGAAGCAGAATCCAAGTCCTTGGTTGAAGAGGGGGTAGGGGATGATAGCTACCTATCCAGGCTGAGAAGGGGTCCTTGTCCAGTAGGTGTTGTCCAGAGGGGGGTTGCCAGCAGGGCCTCTGGGTGGATAGGTGATGTGGCATGATGCTGGTTCAGTTGGAGAGGGTGTCCCACTGCATCTGTCTTCACTTCCCCTCTTTAGGGGCAAACCATGTGTGACCCTAGTGACAGGAGGCATGCCCAGGCAAGCATATGTGCTCCATGCAGGGATGTGCAATTTTGGGTGTCTGTAATTGTGGGGTACAATGGTAAAGTGTCTGGTTCTGCAGGGTCTTTTGTCTTTCAAATGCTGGGTTTTTGTCCTTGTTCCTGGGTGAGGTCCACGTTTCCTGGATGAATCAATGCAAGGTGATGGCCCAGTCATTACAGGTCATTCAGTAGAGGCCTGCTACCATTGTATTTCAATCATTCCTAATCACTCTCATTCATCTGGGAAGCAATTTACATGGGAGGGATCTGTGAATCGTGCAGCTGAAACACAGGGGATGCCCAGCAGAGGACATAAGCTGGAGGCTTGACATACAAAATGGAAACTTGACATTACTTTGGTTCACTTACAAACGCAGGCCTAAATCATACAATATTCATATGAAACAATAAAAATCAATACAAAAATTATAATAATAAAATATACAACGGTAAAAATCAATACAAACCTAATAATAATAGAATATAAAACAGTGGATATCCATAATCAAAAACTTGCTACCAAAATAAAAATGTTAAAGCTTATCCCAAGTCTGAGCTTGCTTATGATTGTCTATAGGGAACAGAGAGGGAGAGAAAGACAAGCCAAAAATAATTGGGGAAGGGAAGGGAATGCATATCTATCATATATACATATGTATTAAAAAAGAAAAACTAGGGGTTTTGTTTTGCTATATTGGTAGTTATATGAAGTTACTATGAAAAGCCACTCCCTTCCATGTTACCATCTTAACCCAAGATATTCTCTTACTAAACTATTGCCTATTTGGATCAACTGAAACTAAGTGAAAAATCATGTCTATTTCATCAAATTTTGTTCTGACCGATAAATGAACAAAAACTGGGGAAAAATCAAAGCTTAATTTTCTTTTAAAAAATCACTCATTGTATAGAAAATTATTCATATTTGATGTTTATGAAACCCATTCTCCTGAAAAAAATAAACATTTTTTAGAATGATCTGTTATTATTTTGAAGGTATTTTTTTACAACAAGAAGCTCTGTTTTTGTTTTAATTTTGATGAAACTACTATTATTTTCCCCCTATTTTTTCTGGCCAGCAAATAGAAAAATCAAGCTTTGTACAGCTTTACATTCAAGTCATGAGAAGCTTTAGAGTTTCTCCTGAGTTCCAAATAACATAAGAACAGTAACTGTTCAGGGTTAAGTCCAGCTGAGCACTGTAACATATTCTAAACTTTAGGGGCAAAGGTAGCCCTGAATACTTCAGTAAGTCTACTCATTAATATTAAGGATGAATGCGTTGCTAAATCAGACCCTTAATGTTTATACTACAGTCTTCTTGAAAACATTTATAGCACATGTAATAAAACAAATCGAACTATTAAGCCACCCAAAATGACTTTTGTAATTAGATTTATAGGCATGGGTTTTAGTTGCAGCTCAAGAAGCCATTGTAAGTCAATAAAATTAGAATACTTACATTAGTAGATCATAATTTTAAATGGTTGATATGCAAGATAGTAGTGGTCAGTGTATTAATTTGAACTATCAAGGGAGAGCTCTTTCATTATCTCCACAGAAAGGATCTTCAGCATCTCTCCTTGATCTCACTGGGTAGGTCCAGATAAGCCTGCACATGGCTCTTGTAGTGCCTCTTTTTGGGTTCTTGAAACCCTGAGGTACTTGCTAGGGCAGCTTTTTGTACTGATGGGGCCAGAACAGTTGCTGGCCCCGGGCTCTAGCTCCCCCTGGCTGCAGATCCAGGAGGAGCCAGGCAGGGTTATTTTTGCCCCAGGTGACACAATTTGCTCCACAACAAAATGCATGGCTGGGCATGTGCACTAAGGCAAAAAGCCCCAGGTCAAATATGCACCACTTGTATTTGAGCTGCTGCAAGCACACATGCCTGCATGTATGGATGTGCCCATTGAGGGCATTTACATGTGTGCTTTATTGAGGAACTGACCAATTAGCTCCATAGTAAAGCATCACCATCTACCAGTGCGACACTATTAGGCTGGATTAACCTAATTAACTCTGCCATATGATAGTAGTAGCTATCTGCCAGCTAACCCCACATTGTAGCACCCTTGTGCCCCAGCCAGATCCTCTGCAGCACATTGAGCTAGGGAATCACAGCCCTGGGCTGGCAGGCTGACTAACTGGCAACTGGGGCTACTCCACCCCAACTCATTGTGCTGCAGTCCTGGGCACACATGTAAACGCTGTGCCTGGCATTAATAAACTCGAGCACAAACTGTGCCAGTGATTATTCAACCATGGTAATTTCCCATTTAATATATTTTTAGAGGTGATGAGGCTAGAGAAAGATATCCCCTGAAATGATCAAGCTATCTCTGAGTATTTGAGAACATAGGGAATGAGTTACCAGAAAGACAAGTACAATTTTACTCTGTTCTATAGTGAGAGCTGTTCCTGTTTGTGTCTTGCTTCTCTCAGGCAGTGAAAAGCCTTTACTTTTTCTTTTGTTTTTCCCCCCAGTTCTTTAGTTCTTTAATCATTTCTGTTGAGTGTTCTGTTCTCCTCGTTCACTAATGTTATGCCTAGGTGCACTGAGCCCAAAGGTCTTTTTCAATTTTGGCATAATCCATTATTTAAAGAGTTTTAATTATGCCAACATGTATACAGAATGTATAAAGAATATGGAAAATAACTGGTTTCATCCAGAATGTTTTTTAAAATGTAGCTTCCTATTGTAAAAAAATAGAGCCAAAATAATATCAGATCAGTCTAAGAAATTTTATTTTTTTTCACGAGAATGGATTTCATAAAAAATAATTTTATAAAAAATGACTGGGGGGGTTTTGTTCCTAAGGATGAAAGGGAGAGCTGATATTCAGCAGTATAACAATAACAAGGATAACTGAGATGTCTATCAGTTAAAGAATTATAACAAACATATCCTGATTGTAATAAAGTGAGAAATGTAATATCTAAATTATTGGCATAAGACTTGGTTCTGCAAGGTACCTTCTAAGGGCAGATTCTGAACCAGTACAAAGCCCCATTAACTTACAACTTTTGCAGAAAGCCAGGACCTTAGAGACTAACTGAGATATAAAGAGAGGGTTTTGTGAACTTAAGTTCACTTCATCAGATGCAAGATTAAAAGATTTGGCTTAGGTGCTTCCTCTTCTTCACCCTCCTCCTTCTCCCACCCATTCAGATGCCCCAAGGTCATTCAATGCATTCCTGAGCCCATTGGTTTATACATTGGCTTCAAAGAGCTTAATCTGCATATCAAAAAGAAAATTAAGATGTAATTTTATTATACTGTATATGCACTTCCACAGGAAGAAAATAAGGGGTATGTGTGCGGGGCGTGAGCCAGGTTGTGACTGTTGCCCCGGTGGGTTCTATCCCCTGATGTTAGTTTGCAAGAGGGAGAGGTAGACTCATAATGGTTCCAGAGCATTTTTATTTGATCTCTTACTTACGCACCACCGGTGTGGATGTGACTGCGCAGGCGGTTACACTTGGATCTGTCCCAGTTCAGGTAAGGGACGAATGAACAAAAAACAAAATGATGGATCCGAGATCGAAAACAATGATGAACGAACGGATACAAACGAGTGCACAAACGATTGCCTATGGTTCCGGAGGCAGGAGAAGCTGTGGGAAGCTGGCCAGGCCTACCCACTGAGCGATGAACACCCTGGCTTCTCTCTTGGGCGGAAACTCAACCCTAGCTTTTATAGGCCAGATGACAATCCCAATTTCAAGCCCCGATTGGTCACATTTTCATGCTAAGATGTTCGTGGGGTTTTTTCCACAGGGGACAGGGTTTCCCCAGCACATGGCTATGGCCATGCAGCAAGCCAAATAGGGGCTTTCCAGATTGTGAGGAGAGTGCTGATGGCATCTGTTGCTGGGCAAAGCTGGCAGAGTCCAGCTGGAGCATGACAGTACATAAGAAAAACCACCCTTCAGGTAGTTGAAGACTGCTATTAAATCTGCTCTCAGTTGCTTCTTCTCTAAACTAAATAAGCCCAGTTCCATCAGTCTCTCCTCACAAGTCATGTGCCCCAGCCCCATTTACTTTGCCCTCTGCTGAACTCTGTTCAGTTTGTCCACATCCCTTCTATAGCGGGGGGGCCCAAAACTGGACACAGTACTCCAGATGTGGTCTCACCAGTGCCGACTAGAGGGGACTAATCACTTCCCTTTATCTGCTGGCAACATTCCAATTAATGCAGCCCAGTATGCCATTAGCATTCTTGGCACCAACCGCACACTGGTTCATATTAAGCTTACTGTCCACTGTAACCCCTAGATCCTTTTTGCAGAGCTGCTGCTTAGCCAGTCAACCCCTATTGATCCATTGTGTATTCCGTATACAGAAGAATATACGAAGTGTCATACTGAGTCAAAGCAGTGATCCATCTAGCCCCATATCCTGTCATGAGTAGGTTCTGTAGAGGGAAAGCACTAAGCCAGATATTGCTTAGAATGATTTATCCCTATTCTGTACACCACTGGCATCCACAGGGAGGGTAATAAATAAATAAATTGAAATAAAAAAATTAAGGCACAACTAAAAGGTCACCTATGTTTAGTTACATGTTTGTGATTATATCCTTCAGTGCTTCAATGGGATTTAAGCATGTTCTTAAAATTGTGCTTATGTGTACTTTTGATTTGGGATGCTCTGTTAAATTGGGGTTTAAAAAAGGAATGAGTAAAGACAAAAGGGTAAAAAAAAAGGGGTCTTATAAACATTTTTTGTGAATTTTTATTTAAGACAGAATCCTGAAATATTATAGTGCCTAAAATTTTTAATCACCATGCCAAACAGGTTGTATAAAGGAATTTTATAAAGCATAAGGTACAAGTGGCTCGACCCAGGAATACAAATTTGACAGAAATTTGCAATTTGCACTGCGAAGGCCTTTCAGTAGTTTCCCTAATGTGGGTGAACAGGCAAAGTGAGCTACTAGTCATTCATGTAGGTTATGGGCTTAATTGTGTTTTAAACTTGTGTTTTTAACCACCTAGGAGTTCAATCCTGCAGGCATAATGCGTAAAGGAAGTTATCAAAACAAGTACCACTTCTGACAGTCTCCATACTTGGCAGAGCTGAAATACACTGCCAAGGTAGAGTTTTTTTCTTTTGCACGTTTTGTGTTGTTTATATTTAAATGACCTATATAAAAGAATTTTAGCCACATACCCAAGAAACACAAATGCCTGTAACAGGACACTTTAACCTCTCTGGACATTCCATCCCTGACCAATACAGAAACCAAAATGAAGGTCAAAGTTACCTGGCAAACAGTTGTCTCTTCCTGTTGAGAAGGATGCGCTAGTTGGTGAAGCAGTATGTGGATGATGTCATCTAAAGATATTATAGTAATTTGTGAGAACTAGGACGTGTATTCTGTAAACATGAAGTTGTTTTGATTGGTATATAAAAAGAGGCCTGGGAACCTTTCACATTTTGTACTGGGGTTATGTTCAGGCCTGTACCATGTCTGCAAATGATTCAGCCAGTACCACGGACCGGTCATGGTTGTTAGTGTTTAGGCTTATTTGTAGACAATAAAATTGGCTAAGCTCTCTTTACTAAGATTTGAAGCCTACAGTCTTTTTCTTGTAACAATGAGTCTGTTAAAGGCACATGACAAATGGCAAAGGCAGGGCTTTTTGATAATACATAATGGGAAACCATGGAATAATAATATAAAATACCAAAGTGGAAATGTAGACAGTACTGTACTATTTGCTAGCTAATCTAATGACACTTATGGGATTAGCAATTAGAAAATTGCCAAAATCTGTTAATTGTAATACCAAATGTTATATATGAAAGTAAAATAACTTGAGTTTTCATATTAAATATATCACGAATCACCTTTAGAGCATGGTTTTATAAAATATTGGTAGTGTAACTATTATTTACCTGACTAACATTCGTCTTTAACAAGCTTTGAATCAAAACCTATGGCAATAACAACCCAGGCAGAAACTGAAATATCATCAGTGAATTTAAGTTCATGACAACAGAATGTCTTTCCAGCTGCTTATGCCATATACCAACACAGAAAAAAAACTGAGCAGCAAGGCACCTGGATGAGACTGAAATCTGAACTGAGCCTTATTGACTGATAAATGATTTCAGACCCAGCCCCTTGTAGACTTTAAAAAAATATTTCTATAATACAGTTCTAAAAGTTAATATACCACTAGCACCTTCATCTGCCACCTAGACCTGGCAGTATTGGAAGGTCTAGGTGGCAGTGTGCAAAAATGCAGGTGGCCTTCTGCAAAAAATGAGATGGAGAAGATAATCTTCCATGCCTTCCTTTACTGCCCCTGACTGCAGCCTCTCTTTGCTCCCTCTCAACACCCTTTTGTGGAAAGCTGAGCATGTATTTCTCTGAAACTGTGAACTTTCTCTGTTCTGTACTGGGGCACTAAAAAGATCATGATCTGCCTTACAAATTTCCTGTTCAGTCAAGCCAAGATGCAACCCAGAAGAGACACAGAAACTGACTTAGAGGGACCAACTCTGCTGATATCCTCCATCTCTTTCAGTTCCTAGTCTAGGCACATTTCTTCTTTAAGTTTGAGCATTTCCCCTGCGTGACATTATTTCAGCACCTTGGAATTTTACGAAGAATATTGCAAGACTAGCAATAATTTAGTAAAGGTCTACAAGTTAATGCTATTTATGTGTATATGTGTGTTTCCACACAAAAGCAGCTCTACTTGTGGACAATAGCTTCCAGGATATTTTATGGATCTTAATGTATTATCATGGTGTAGAGAATCCAATAAATTCCATCTTGTGAACCTGAAGTCACTGTTAAAACAATGATATGAAAGTTCTGATCAAAGCCATCCATCCTTGGCTAAAAATGGCCAGCAATCTCTGTCCAAAGGCAGGGTAGATTTGGACTTTATAGATTAACTAAATCAGGGATTTATAGCATAAACTTTCACTGCATCAGATGTTCTGAAAGGACATACACAAGGAAGTGTATCAAATAGAAGGTGTAATATGAATACTGAAGACAGGGAAGGAGGATGATAGAGGGAGGGCATGGAGTTCTGGAAGATGCAAATAAGTAATAAACCCATAGGCACAAAGGGGTCACATAAATGGTATAAGAATCTATAGGTTTAGTATCTGTATGGTTTGTGGGGCAGCAAAACATATAGGTAATTAGACTAGACTTTATTATGAAGATAGAGACACTGGTAGGTTTCCAAATTGCTTGGACACTGTAGATATATCAATAAAACATTGCCCAACTGATCACTGTCTCCCTGTCTCTCACTCTCTGTATATATATGTATAGTAGTCTTTTGTTTTAGTTATAGAGGAACATGGATTTTTGGGTATTTTACACGGTGACTTTGGGATTTTTTTTATCAGGGTTTTTTCAGTTTTCCAATAGGGAACACCAGAATTCCTGCTAGGGAGGCAAGTGGCAGGATCCTGCCTGCTCGGAGCTGGCACCTTTGACCCACCTGGAGTTGGCTGACCTCCTGGCCAATTGGGGCCAGGAGGACATGGTTTGGCAGTTGAAAGCAGGCCACCACACCTAGAACATCTTCCCAGTGATAGCTGCCCAGATGGCTCAGCAGGGGGCACACATGGCAGTAGTGCCATACAAAGGCCAACCCTGTAGCCAGAGCCCACTGGCAGCTGGCCCAGAATGGAAAATGCCTCTACTGGCTGTGCAGTCCCCATCCGGGTCTGGCAGGTGCACAGCAGGTCACAACCAGGCAGCAGCCCCCACTACCAGACTGCTGCAGTGGGGAAAGTGTTCAGGGAACTCTCAGGGCTGCTTCAGCAGGTCAGCTGACACAAAGGGTAGTGTCCCCGTGTACCAATTGGCTGGGCCCCAGAAGCTCCTGAGAGCAAGTAGCACTGAGGTACTTGCCAGGGCAGCTTTTTTGTACTGAGGGGGACAGGACGGGGCAGCTTTTCATACTGCTGGGGACAGCACAGGTGCTGGCCCCGGGCTCTGGCTGGCTCTTGGCTTCAGATCTGGGAGGAGCCAGGCACGCTTATTTTGCCCCAAGTGGCACAATTTGCTCCACAACAAAGTGCATGTCCAGGCACGTGCACTGAGGAAAAAAGCCCTGACTCGAATTTGCACTGCTTCTATTTGAGCTGCTGCAAGCACGCATGCCTGCATGTGTGGACATGCCCAAGAGTGCTAAAAGAGTTGGCTGACATCATTGCATAACCAATGGTGAGGATATTTGAGAACTCATGGCACATGTGAAAGATTCCTGAAGATTGGAAGAGAGCCAATGCAGTGCCTATCTTCAAGAAAGGAAGGAAGGAAGATCCAGGGAACTACAGATCAAACAGTTTGAACACAATCCGTGAAAAGATCTTGGAAAAAATCATCAAAGAAACCATCAACAACAGGCTAATGGAAGGCAACATTCTGAGAGAGTCAACATTGCTTCGTCACAGGTAGGTCTTGCCTGACCAGCCATTTCCTTCTATGACCAAGTGACACATCACCTGGACAAAGGAAAAGAGGTTGATATTTAGATTTCAAAAAAGCCTTTGACCCATAACATTCCAATGGTAAAATTGGGGAACTGAGGCCTCTACAATTACGGTCCGATGGCTGGGGAACTGGCTTTGCAGTTGGACCCAGAGAGTAATAGTCAATGGAACTGAGTCAACATGGTGCATGGTGATCAGTGGCATTCCCCTGGGCTCACTACTTGGGCTAGTACTCAATATATTCATAAATTATCTGGATTTGGGAGTCAGAAGCAGACTGGCTAAGTTTGTGGATGATACCAAATTATGGGAAAGTGCAGTCACTCTAGAGGATAGGCTAGCAATTCAGGCTGACCTGGACAGGCTCGGAAGGTGAGTAGATCAAAACCTGATAACATTCAACATGAAGAAATGAAAGGTGCTCCACCTTGGGAGAAAAAACCCACATCATGCTTATAGGCTTAGCAGTGCTATACTTACTAACATGACTGAAAGAGACTTCAGGGTCATGAGTGGCCACAAGATGAACATGAGCTAACAATCCAATGCCATTGCTGGCAAAGCAAATAAAACTCTAGCTTGTATCTACTGATGCATCTCAAGCAAGACCCAAGAAATCATCCACCCACTTTACTCAGGGTTGGTGAGGCCACAGCTGGAGTACTGCATCCAATTATGGGCTCCACACTTTAGAAAAGATGTGGAGAAGCTTGGGAGAGTCCAGAGGAGAACTACGTATATGATTAGAGGTCAAGAGAACAGGCCTTATGAGAAGAGCATGGGACTCTTCAGCCTGGAGAAGCAAAGGCTCATGGATTTGTATTGTAGCAGGTCAGAGCAGCCTATAAGTATACAAGGAGTGTGCATCAGGAACTGGGAGAATGTATGTCACCCCAAAGGAACACAAGGTCTAACAGTTACATACTGCTCGAAGACCATTTTAGACTGGACATAAGGAAAAACTTCTTTACTGTCCGAGTCTCCAGAGTCTGGAACATACTCCCCCCAGAAGTGGTGCAAGCACATACTCTGGATACCTATTAAGAAATGCTTGGATGCTTATCTTGCTGGGGTGATCTGACTTCAGCTGACTTCCTGGCCCTTAGACAGGGGGCTGGACCCTATGAGCTCATGAGGGCCCTTCTAGCCCTAATGTCTATAAAATATATGAAATCTGTATGGTTTATACCATACAGATACAATCCAGTCTGTGGATGATTTCTTGCTTCACAATTTCACACTCAAGTTTGTTTTTGAAGTTTTGTTGTCTAAAACCCTGAGGTCAGTAATGGAATGTCCAGGAAGCTTAAGGTGTATTGCTGCAGGCTTGTGTGTCTTTCCAAAACTGATGCTAGATCAGTTTTCATTTTTTCTTACATGTAAGGATCATCGTGTCTGTCCAATGTAGACAGCAGGGGACAGTGTAAGCAGGTGATGGAGTATAGGATGTTAGTAGAGATGCAGATGAGTGAACTTTGGATGTTATAATCAATGTCATTTGGTCCAATGATGATGTGGTTTGTACTGATGAAGGGACATACCTTGCATAGCCTGATGCTTCTGTAAGAATAGGAGTTAGGTGGCCTGTTGTTTCCAAAGACACAGTTTGCATTTGGGGGCTGTTATTAAGGCAAGCAAGCTTGTCCTCTATAGTCATCCTTTTCCAGGAAGGGTTGGAAGTTGTTAATGAGGTGTTCAAGTCAGGAGCTACAGGTGACAACATGAAGGATTCTGTTGTCCTTGTCCTGGGATTTGTATTGTAGCAGGTCAGAGTAGCTACAGTTTGGGGATTGTACTGTAATTGTAGGAATCCCTACTCCAAATCTTTTTAGGTGTGCAACCTAGTCGATGGGAACAAAACAGATATGGTTGTAATATAGAACTTGGCTATAGATCACAGCTTTGGTGGTGTACTTCAGATGAAAGCTGTTGGTATGAAGGTAACTGGGGCAGTTGGTGCGTTTCTGATACAATATGGTAATGGCCATTGCAAACTTTCACCATGGTGTCTAGCAAATGATTTTCTGGGTGGACTGTTCCCAAACTAGTTTAGTGGAAGGTTGGAAGTTGTTAAAAGTCCTCATAGGCAGACAAGGTTCTTTGGGTAGATGTAATATATTTTATTAGAACAACTAAATAGTTGGAAACATTATTTTTTTGTGAGCTTTTGAGAACAAACATGCTTCTTCTGGCATAGACTCTCCCTATGTCCTTAGACCAACACAACTACAACCATCACTCCTAAAACATTAAAGACCTCGTGCAATTTGTCTAGAGATTCCTTCCCATACGTTCATATGATGAAAATGTACCTTAGGTATATCGGGGGGGGGTGAGAAGACAGCTGGGGAGGAAACTGACTTCACGGCCTGTCATAAGCATATGGGGGCCATACATGTGCCTATGTTAACGTAATTTGTTTGTAGGTATTGGGAGTCCCCAAATCTAAAATAGTTATGTGTGAGGACAAAACAGGACTGTGCTATGGAAACAAAAGCAATGTCTTTGTTGGAGGTAAGTTTTCGTATGGCTTGTAATCCATCCTCATGTGGGGTGTTGATGTATAGAGATGTGACAACCATAGCAGTCGATATTATGTTTTCTGGAAGCTTGTCAATGGAGTCCAGTTTCTTTAAGAAATATTTGGTGTCTTTCAAATATCTGGCAGCTCTGGTGGCATATGGGAATAAGATAGAGTAATTGTAGCCAAAACTCCAGTGTCTGTATCATACAATGTCTGCATCACACAAAATCAGCATAGATCTCATTGAAAGCCTGGTGCATGATTTGGTTCCCACTGCAGAAATTAATTTATCTTTGAACAATTTCTTCCTCATAACCTTAATTTTCCACATTCTCTTCACACTCTCACCACCTCACAGATTCTCCTATCACTTAAAGTGGTTGTGTGATTCTCTCCCTGAAAGTTGGGAATTAGGTCTTTGCATATGGGTCACAATAATTTTTTTTAATTAAGATTTGCCTGAAATAGATAATAGAGATCAAGTAGCTATTTATTTGTGGGGAAGCTTCTGCCTTGTTTGGACAGAAGGGATCATGTTGCATAGTACAGCACACCTTGCAAATCAATTTCTGGTTGTCACTAAAGGAGCATCCTCTGCCATCTGGAGTTCTGAAAAGTGTGCAATTACCAAGTCCTCGAAGCTGCCCCAGAGGGGCTTTTTCCTCAAGTGTAAGTCTCTAGTTGACTTCACTGTTATCATCATCACTTCATCTCCACCAACTGGATGACTCATTGCTGCTGCTGCTTTTGCTGCTAATGCTGAGGGGCTTTTGGCTATGCTAAGCCTTCTGCACAGCCCAGGACAGTGATGAGGCCAATTTCCTATGAGCGGTGTGAGAGAGACCTTTTTGCTGCTAGTTTCATCATTGTCATCATAATTCCCTGTCATGTCACAGGAGTACTTTGTGTATACTGGGTTGGGAAATAAGGCATTGAACTGGTAGTTGTATTTACTGCTGCCAAGTGGTGAAGAACAACCTTACGCTTCCTATCTAGCAACCAAAATTTATAGTTCTTATTCTAAGCCTTTCTTGCTCTCATTCATTACTTTCATGTCATCATCCTAACCCTTTTCCCATAATAAGCACAAGGAATCCTTTGCTAAAAAACACAGCAATAAGTGTCTGTATGGACCTCAGCCCTATTCTCTTCTGACATTTGCCTCCCTCACAAGTGATTACACTCAGGTTTGATAAGTTAAATCATTTTTGGTCAGCCCCTTTCTGAAATGGATGCCAGATATTAGTGAACCTATGGAGATGCATCCTCTGTTTCTGACTCCACACAACTGAGATATAATGTGTCCCTTTTGGATAAAGACTTTGGTCCATTGGGAATGTTAGGAAACTCTAGTACTGTTCTGGACACCTTCTGCTTTCTGAAGAAAGGATGAAACTGAAATGAGATGTAAAGATGCTATGAGGAGACGAGGATCATATAAAATTAACAGTTCCCAGGAAGACATGGGAGGAATACCATTATGGGAGGAATAACACAGTGCTATTAAACCAGGGAAATACAAATCTATAATAAGAATAGAAGCAGAAAGAATCCAAGCCTGTAAAACCACAACAAATTAATGATCTGATCCCTAACACAAGCAGAAAGACACACAAGTCATTCATTTCTGTTATTTTATCTCTTAAGTCTATATAGTCTTTTGGTTGGACATGTCACAAGGGATATCTGGTTTTGGTGAGAGATCTGGGGCATCTGCTTCCAGATGGGGGAAAAATAACATAAGGTGAAGTTTCTCTGGTGAGAAGTGTAGCCAAGTTATTGTAACATCGATCGTAGTGCTGTATTCAGCCACTGTTGTAATGGTGGATTTCTTTGTGCCACTCCCTGACCTGCCACACACAAAGGTAGCACCTGGGATGACTGCCCCAATTTCTGTCCTCAGTTATGCTGTCTTTGGTATGTAAATGTATATATGCAGTTGGTTTATTTTCTCAGGGTAGAGTGGCCAGAATGAACATTCCTCTTGACTAATGCAGGCTTATATCTATATTCAGTATTGTTACTAGGTGTTGTGGGATTTTAGTATCATCTTTATTTGGCACTAAAATCAGTAGTGGAGGAAGATGTGGTGGGAACTAGAATATGAGTTTAAGCTCCTGAGAATCACCAGTGTGAGAATATATTTTCCAATATTGTTTTTTTGCTTTGGTTGTGGTTGAAGTTAAAATGGTTACTAGTCTTTAAAGCAGGCATAGGCAACACATAGGAGGTAGATGTGGGGGGGGGGGCACGTGCCCCCCATAAGATTGGCCATTGCCATCCAGGAAATGGGGGGTGACAGCCTGACATTGTGGGTGTGCCGAGAGAAGCACCAGCATCATTCCAGTTTTGCCGCTGGCACTTCTGTTGGCAATCAGCTGCTGAGGGACACCCCCCCCACATCGGTAATTGGCAGCTGGTGGCCCTCAGTATCAGGAGGTAAAAGCAGGCAAAAATACAGGTCATGTACGAGATATAAAAGATGCCCAAACTTATCAGGTTTTCTTTTCTAGACTATCTCTGTCATCTTATTGTAGTTCAGATCTATGTGCACATTGTATATAAAAAAAAATCTCTAAGATTTGTGTAGGTGACCTCTGAAAGTCATTTATCATTCTTCCAGCCAACACGGACAATTTTCTGTTTGGAAACTAGCAGCAGATCTTTCTTCAGACTTTTTTGTATATCCCTATATATTTATCAAAATGCAGGTAAATCAAACAAATGAGATGTAACCAGAAAAAAACAGAGAAGTCAATGTCACCAAAACGTAATTCTTACTGTTACTATTGAGGTTTAATAGGCCAAGACTATTTGTATGGGTGACGGCAGATAGTTGTTTTATAGCACATGAAAACATGGCAAATGATAAGATTGGATCTTTCAGGGCTGAAAACAAAATGCAAGCCTGATGGGACTCAGATAATGAATTTCCCTGATAAGTGAACAACGTTATCACTCTTAGCTGTGACAGAATGTGAATGGATAAACCTGATAATAGAACCACATTGTCTTGCTTGGGGAATGTCAGTACATGAAAACTCTCAATCAGCAATGCCCTTGCATCTGCTATTTTCATGTAAAGAAGCATTTCTTCTTCTCTTCAGCTACCTGTGAAGCTATTTCAGTTATACAGTTTAATTAATTTATTACATTGAAAATGCCTGATTAAGGCTTAGAACAGTAGTTAGATTTGAGTGCTTATTATAGCTGATGCAATGCCTGAACTTGTCCTAAGACCAAAGGAAATTATTAATTCTTGGGAATCAAACTTGAAATCAATTTAGTTTTAGAATTACAACTTTGAAATTAAAAAAATAAATAGAAATATCATGATACAGTCATGGATATTGCTATTTAGGTGCAGAACTGTCAGTATATCCAGTCTGAATGTACCTTTTATTTTCAAAAATATTTATATTAAATTTGACTCTTTCTTTAAGCTTTGGGAGAAAGGGGAAAAAAAGAAGGGTTTCATATAAACAATTTGGGAAGGAATTTATTTTTGGCACATCAGTTTACAATTTACTATTTTATGCCAAAAATAACTAATACTTCAGCTTAAAATACATCTGTTAGCATTATATTTTCATAGTGATGACTGTATATTATATTTAATTTATATGTTCATATTTAATATTATATGCATAAAACAGTACCAGTTAAATATTGTTAATATTGTAAAAATAAAGCCTCAAAAATGGGAACTTTCCAAAAGTAAAGGTCAAGCACTCTTCTGCCCCTCTCCTCCCCCCCACCCCTTTGCTAATTTCTCCATAGACAGGATGTCATCTCACTAATGTCATACAGTATTCATGGTCACAGAGGAAATAATTATACTGGAACCTACAGAGGACTGCATTTCATACAAAGGACTGAATGTTGTTCATATTTTAGAACATGTAAAGTAGAAGTGGAGAATCTGCTTCAGACAAGAAGCTCTGCCTAAATAGATGTGAGGCTGTGGAGGAGACGTTTCCAGCATGATTTGGGTAGACTACACTACAGCCACTATGGACTATTCCTGATAACTAGGAGAAAACGCAACAGCGTAAGTGACATGAAACAAGTCAGAAGATATAGGCTTGGAGAAGTTTTACCTGTCTATTTGAAGAACTCATGTTAGTTCTATTTGTACATCATCCAGCAATGGGTGGATCTGTGATTTCAAAAAAGGAGTGCAAAAGCAGCAGTCTGAGCTATACCCCAACTCCTAGCCCCCTCAGCCCACCCCAGACCAGGATACCAGGGCAGGCAGACTGCCCTGCAAAAACAACAGTGGGGGATTTTCTTTAAGATTTCCAGGCAAGTAAGAATCTTCCCGCCCCACCCTCTTCCCCTCCATGTTCAGTGGCATGTCCCATTCCCCTGTTTCCCCCACCTGCTGCTATCACTGGCTGCCCTGGGGGTGAGGGAAAGGCTCCAGAGCTATTCCTCCCCTTCTGAAGCAGGCTGCACATGAAGCCACATTCAGCTAGAGAAAGCAGTGACCGCAGGTTTCCTTTCCTTATGCCTGCTTTTGGGCTGGCAGAGAATTTCTGGGAGGACTAGGCAGGAAGGAGTGACCTACCTGCTACTGCCTCTGTTCTTAGCTGGTTCTGGCTCCACACAGCCCCTGGTTGGAGTGGCAAGAAGTAGTTCTGGAATTCCCCTCCCTGTTCCTGCCCCTACCCCTGGGTCAGCCAGAGGCAGCAGCAGTGGTGTGTGGGGGAGTGGAGAGTGGGGGAGTGGGAAAGATGAAGGGAGTGGAGAGAAGGTGTTGATGAGTGTGGAGAGGAAAGTGAAGGAGTAGATTTTTACTTGCTTTAGGGATGTAAAAAAATGTCCCAAGCTGCTGGGACTGAGCAGCAGGTGGTTGACTGAAAGGGGAAATGGGGAGGGTGTTCATGCCACTTTACCCCCTGGATCCAACACTGTATCCAGGGATCTAAAAATTGTTTAACACATAGTATGTGAAGTAGTAATATCCCCATTTTTGGGTTAGAAATAGGTGGACTAAAGGAGAAGAGTCCCTAAAATTAAATGTGGTGGTGAGAATCTTTTCAATGTCTAATTTCTAGGTACCTGGTTCCTGAAGAAGAATCTGAAAATGCACAGTAACTGCTGGGTATCTAAGGCTATATCTATACAGCAAAAGGAAGTACATTATTAAGACATATTGCCACCAGGTTAAGGCACACTATACTGCCTCTTGTATGTACTCATTCTCCAACCCAGAACTACAGCATTTGGGATTTGTGCTGCCAAGGCTCATAGGATCTAAAAGAGAGTTTGGGAATGAGCCTGATTTTGGAACACAACGATACAGATGTTCCCTTTGGGACAGTAGTGGTCAGTATTGGGTTTTAATTTTATCCAATAACAGATTAATGCAAAATGCATAAGAGTTATTGGCTATGTGGAGATTTGTGTCGATCTCCATCATATGTGTGTTAGGCATGCTTAAATCATGGCCCATTGTTTTATTTAGTTTTTGAGTCCTAACTTGTCTTGCATGGTGATGAACTGCTGAAATGAGCCAAGACACAACACCTGGAAACCTACAGTATTAAAACCCGGTGCATCTTGGAAACTGTACTGTTGAGAAAATAGGCAGTTATGGCCTTTCAGGCACTAAAAGGGGTAGGTGTGGGAAGGTGCAGATCATATTCTTAGCCTTCAGCACCAAAATGTCCTAAATCTCACTTTAGGTGTGTAAGAACCTTTAGAAAATATTACTTTAATTCACTCAAGGACCACAGAAGAGTAATGTGTAATAGTGGTGGATTGAGTACTGGTTTAATCGAACTATAAATGAACATGGATAAAACACAGTGTCTGCTGGTAAATAGGACAGCAGTAAATCAAGGATCTCACATAACAATAAACATAAATTTTAAGCAAGTGACCCACTTCAACTATTCAAGTTCTATCATAGCATAGGATGGTAATATAAAGGAAGAAATTAAAGGAAGAATGGAAGCAGGAAAAAGAACCTAATTTGCATTGCACAAGCTCCTATCATCCAAGCTCATCCAAGGAAAAATAAGCATCAAATCTATATAACAATAATCAAGCCAAGTATAACCTACATCAGTCAAAACTGAATGTTCACACAATCAAATGAGACACTTTTATATCATTCGGAAAGAAAGATTTTATGGAAACTCTTTGGTGCACACCATGATCCTATAACACCGGAGTGGTGCATAAGAACCTGTACTGAGTTATATCAATTCTACAGAGAACCCACTCTGACACAGGAAATCAGAATATAATGACTACAGTGAAAAGAAAGAGATCCAGACAGTAAAGAAAGTTCTCCTTGGCATACTAGGGAGGAGAAAGCCATCTGCAAGACCAAGACAAAGATGGCTACAAACTAAAGATACATGACTGAAGGATGAAGGCACACAACAGATGGGAATGGATGAAGATAGTGAAGGCAGTCAAAGGCCTCTATGTTCTGTAGTGCTATTAGTACTACTACTCTGAACATTTAAGGCAAGTAGAACTGAATTAACCAGCCAAAATGTAACCTTCCAGCACATGATAATGAATCTGCAGACAGAGGATTGTAAAAATGGAGAATGGGGGACAGTTGGGACCAGGGGGTTTGGAATTGTGATGCTGAGGCAGAGTCCTAACAGGTTTTTTGGGGACAAACCAACATTTTTGTATGTGCCTTATGTGAGGGATGTCAAACTCACCTCTGCTCCTAGATGGTAGAGTAGGCAGCAGTGGGGTGTATAGTAGGATGGTGCAAAGCTTCAGTCCCTAATTCAATTCAGCAGAGATTTGGCCCAATTCAGTGGCTGAATTTCCAAATCCAAATTGAATCAGGAGACCCTTTAATCTCTCTGAATTGAATCGGAACCCTCCAAATCACTTCACAGAGATTTGGAAAGATTCTGAGATATGGACATAGACACAGATTTAAATGTTTTATCTACATACCTCAAGGTACCACGCAGCTTCTAAATGCTGAGATGCTGCAGCAGATGGAGAATCCCACAGGCGCACAAGGAGCTCCCCAGCGTGCTTGGCAGCAGACCTAGAAATGGACCAGAAGCATGCTGGCAGAGAAGCATGCTGGGGGGCCCTCCTGTGGACCCCTGGCTCAGCAACTAGTGTCTCCTGGGTCTGGGGAGGGGCATCTGGGGTCCCCCCGTGGCTGATTGCTGAGCCGGAGGGGCCTGGGAGGGGGAGCAGTGCACTCCCTGGAGGAACTGAATGTGGACCACAAGTACTTCCGGTCCACTTCCGGGTTTGCCACTATGCTCCTGTGAAATGTTCCATCCACCCCAGTATCACAGCATTCATGAGCTATACCTAGTACCTGAAGGAAAAACATTTAAAGCTGTGTCTGTGGCTGAGTTGCTGATTCTCTGAATCAGCATAGTTTCATAGCTGGTAGGGTTAGAAGGGACCTAAGCAGATCATCAAGTCCAACCCCCTGCCATGGGCAGGAAAGGAAGCTGGGGTCAAATGACCTTGGCTAGGTGGTTGTCTAGTCTCCTTTTAAGACCCCCAGGGTAGGGACAAGCACCACTTCCCTTGGAAGTTGGTTCCAGCTCCTAACCGCCCTGAGTGTGAAGTAGTGCCTCCTGATGTCTAGCCTGAATCTACGATCAGTCAATTTATGGATGTTGTTCTTTGTTACTCCTGGTAGTGCTCAGGGGAAAAGGGACTCTTCCGTTGCCTGCTGGTCTCCCTTGGCAAGTTTATAGGCAGCCACCAGATCCCCTCTCAGCCTTCTTGTGTGGAGGCTGAACAGGTTCAGGTCCTGTAGCGTCTCCTCATCAAATCTTCAGATTTGGATTCAGCTGAATCAAATTGGGGACAGTGATCCAAATCAACAAATTGAATCACTGTCCCCAATTTGGGCCAAGTCCGAATCCAAATTGAATATGGCCTATTTTGAACACCCCTAGTATATACTCCTGGCAGCAGGGTGTTGTGGTGTCAGGTTAAGCAGTAGCACAGGGGTTAACACAACTGTCTCTCCATGACTGGAAATTCAGCAGTGGGCTTTACACCCAAACTCCTGGGTCGTCTGGATGCCAGATGCACTGGGTGTAATGGTTTGTTTGACATGCCAGCCTTATCTAGTTTAGCATTTGCTGTGAAATCTAATTGTGTTGAAACATCAGCCTGCTTATTTGTCTATGGGTGCGAAAGCATGGCATGTGCAGGCATTTTGCTTGGCAGATGTTAGTCAGGACAAATGGAGTAGAGATCGGGGTTGATCTGACATGACAAGGGTTGGGCCTCTTATGGCTTCCAAGCCATCCCCCCCTGGCACACCAACATCTTACAAATTGAGGTTGTGGGTGTTTTTGGCAATCAATCCAAATCATTGCTGATCCCTTGTCTACGTGGATCAGTATTTTGTAGGCAAAGCTCTGGTGATAGGTAGAGAAAGGACTGGGAAACAGAACTTCTAAATGCCAGAAGCACAAGATGGAATGGTCTCCTTACCACACAGTCTGAAATCGTCCTGCTGTTTGCCCAGAGAAAGCAGTTTTTACCTTGTCATCCTCCTTGAATAGCAAAAAAAAGAAGAAAAAAAAAGAAAGAAAACAAAAAACCCCAAAACAAACCAAAAACAAAAAACCCTAAAAAAATCCCCAAAACAGGCTAGAGAAGGTCAGCCCACAGTTTATGTTCTGACTAATAAAAGATTCTGCCTGTTCTAATATATGAATTGTTGCACTTGAATAGAAGTGCAGATGGACTAAAAGGCCTGTGGAGTTCTTGAAATTTGCCCGGTGAAGACTAAAGCATGGAAATATTTTAACTTAGTTTGCTTTGGCATTTATGAGAGAAAAAATACTTGGAAGGCAAGTGCATGTCAGACATATCAATGAGAAGATATGATGCTTTTAAGTCTTTCAACATTTATTTTATAGCTTGCAGTTATCTTTAGCAAGCCAGAACAGGTCTGTTTCAGATGGTAATGAAGAAGATAAGACATAGACAGAAGGAAGTACAGCATTCAAATACATTTGCATATGATTTAAACGTGTATTCTTTTCTTTAAAGACCAAACACATTTTACTTAAAATACAATAAATGCTTTTATTTTAAAGTTTGCTGAACTCAATTATTTGTCAGTTGCTCCACTGTGTGTTTGTACTCATTTTTGGACTTGAATTAGGTATCCAGTGAAGTAACATGAAACATTTCATGAGCTGTTGTTTTATTAAAATGATACCTACTCACATGCACAAAAATGTGGTTCTTTACTAAAGATACTGTACTATATTCCTAAGTATGCAGGAGAGGTAAATGAACTTATGGTCATGGGTAGCAAGGCCATATTATTTTAATTACTTAAAATGAAAAGCAGTCTTTTTAAAATTAGCTGTATTGAAATATTTTGTTGAAAAATGTATGGGGATATACAAAATAGTCTGAAGAAAGATCTGCTGCTAGTTTCCAAACAGCAAATTGACCATGTTCTCTGGAAGAATGATAAATGACTTCCAGAGGTCACCTACACAAATATTAGAGATTTAAAAATATATATATATACAATGTACACATAGATCTGAACTAGAAGAAGATGACAGGGGTAGTGTAGGAAAGGAAACCTGATAAGCTCGGGCATCTTCTATAATCTACATCTAGTACCTGATAAAACCATTTTAACTTCAGTCACTACCAAAGCAAAAAAAAACACTGGAAAATATATTCTAACACTGGTGATACTCAAGAGCTGAAAACCATATTCTAGCATGGGTGAAAAAACTCCTCATCTTACATTTGCATACAAGGAAGCCTCATTAAATACCTTGTCTATCATGAAACTGCTGCCAAAAGCAGCATGTGCTCAGTAATGGAAACCGACTATGAAGCTTATTAGTTTCATAGTTTCTAGGGTAGGAAGGGACCTGAGCAGATCATCTAGTCTGACCCCCTACCATGGCAGGAAATATTACTGGGGTCAAACAACCCCAGCAAGGTGTTCATCTAACCTCCTTTTAAAGACCCCCAGGGTAGGAGCCAGCACCACTTCTCTTGGAAGTTGGTTCCAGACCCTAGCCGCCCTGACCGTGAAGTAGCACCTTCTGATATCTAGCCTAAAACTACCCTCTGCCAGCTTGTGACTGTTATTTCTGGTCACTCCTGGTGGTGTTCGGGGGAACAGCGACTTCCCCAGTGCCTGATGATCCCCCCCTGACTAGTTTATAACAGGCCACTAGATCCCCCCCTCAGCCTTCTCTTCTGGAGGCTGAACAGGTTCAGGTCCCGTAGCCTCTCCTCACAGGGCCTGCCCTCCTGCCCCCGACCATGTGAGTGGCCCTCCTCTGGCCCCTCTCCATGTTGCCCACATCCCTCTTGAAGTGCTGCGCCCAGAACTGGACGCAGTACTCCAACTGCGGCCTGACCAGTGCCGCATAGAGGGGTAAGATCACCTCGTTGGATCTGCTGATTAAATGTAGCCAATACTGGGCATGTCTACACACAGCTCCAAATACACAGTAGCCTATTTTATTATGCATTAAAGCATTGCATAAAAAAACTGCTATTACATTAATGTGCAGTAAAACAGAATACTGTGCATTAAGCATCACTAAAAAAGTGTACACTTTTGCTATTACACACTAGGGCAACCTAACGCACATTAATTTAGTACTTCACATTGGAGGTACTAGGAAAAGAGTATTAATACAAATTAACAGTAAATAATTAATGCAAGTGAATAGAAAATGTGTATTAATGAAAATACACATTTTCTTTTAAAACTAATTAATAGACGTACCCACAGAGTATGACCATGGACATTTTACATGTGGGTGGAGAGGGGGGTAATGTTTCAATAAGAGCCGGTCCAAGAGTTTCTATAATTAAAATGCCACCACATCTCCTAGATCAGTGTCCCTGTGCTTGAAAATGGCAGTGGGGGCATTTGAACTAAAGCTCATTCGACAAGATTTATTTCAAGTGCCACTGCTGCCATTTTTAAGTGTAGGGTTGCTGATATATGAGACACAAGAGGCTACTGGAGCATGGCAATTCCCATGCTCCAGAAGACTCGATTAATTGAATCTGCTCTGATGCACTGGAATTCCAGTGTGTCAGAGCAGCTTTGGCACTCTTGTATAGGTGTCCTATAACACACATGCTCCATGCTGGGCAATAAAAATGATGGGAACCTACCACTGGGATAGGTTAGTGCAGCCCAACTAAATAAATCAGTGCTGTCAAATTTGTCCCTCGCCTCCATGCACTCAGGGAGAGCAGGGTGTGACAGTAAGGGTTGCAGGCAACAGGGTAAAGAAGTTTGGGGTACAGAGGGAAAGGGGGCATGTGAAATACAGTGGTTGCCTTCTAACTCTGGCCTGTTTCTTGTTACATATGTAAGTAAAGTAACCTCAGAAGATATTCATTATTAACCAGTAGTTCAAGCTACATAAACACTGAATTTCAATCTATAAATCAACATGCCAGTTGTAGTTCCCTGGGACAGTGTAGATGACAAACTCAAAACAAAGTATGCTACTTTATCACACTACTTAACCATGTAAAGAAGTTTTCCAGTGGTAAAGTTTGAGGAGGAGTTAAAAAAAAAAAAGAAGGAACTTGTATGAAATTGGGTTATCTTGCACATTTGCAAAATTATTATTTGTTTTAGATCTTTTTTTTTCAAATTGTTGTTGTGAATTGATGAAAAAACAGTTTTCCAATTTGGAAAATTTTCACTGCCCACCTATAATGATAACATATGGACCCAAAAAGAAAGGCTAAGAGAAGGTTGGGGAAAAAGCAGAAATGAATGAAGTGACACTTCCAAGATCAGATAGCAAACCAATAATAGTGCTGCAACTAGATGAGACATCCTGACTCCCAATCTAATAACTGACTATACTGGGTTCATCTACATGTGTACTTAACTGCACAGTAGACAAATTTGCTTCAGTGTAAAGCAGGGGTGGGCAAAATACGGCCCATGGGCCTGATCCAGCCCACTAGGCCATTCTATCCAGCCCGTGGGGCCCCTAAAAATTTTTAGAAAATTAATAAGGTGACAGGAGCCAGGTGTAGTAGGACACAAGGGAAGCCCTGGTGGGCTCCTGCAGCAGCAGGGCCCACCCAACCCTGCCCTTCCAGCTGGAAGCCCCAACATGGGCTTCTGGCTTGGGACCATGTGGTTCCTTGTGGCTGCACTGGTGCAGGAAATCCAGGTAAGATGGGGGAAGGGCAGGGGTGGACCACATGCAGGGAATGAGCTGGTGCTGAGCGCAGGAGAAAATTGGCCCCTCCCCTGCCCCATGGCCCGTGCAAGCACAGGCAGGTCCACACAGACTGCAAGTGGCTTCAGCAGGGGGTGCCAGCCATGGTGTGGGGGAGAAGCTTCATTTCCCTGTGCTCAGCTCCAGCTTGTAACCTGCCCCCACTGCCACCCTGGGCCCTGTGCCAGCTCTGGGCTTGCCCATCGGGGCTACACTGTGGCAGGAGCAGCTGTGCTGGGCAGTGTTTGCTGCTGCTGCCTGCCTGGAGCTCACACGCTGGGCAGCACAGAGGTGATGGTGGCAGCCACACTGCAGCCTACCACAGCATGAGCTCTGGGTAGGTAGCAGCAGCAAACAGTACCCGGTGCAGCAAGTGGCGGGGGGCTGCAGCTTCTCCCACCATGGCGCAGCCCTGATGGGTGAGCCTGAACTCTCTAAATTTCCCAAATTGCTCTTATATTAAGCCCAATAACATTTGGTTTGGTTAAGGCATATTTTCTAAAAGACATTCAGGAAGATATGATGGGAATCTACCAGGTCAATTGGAAGGTTTTTCAAAATGTTTATTAACGTACACAAAAGTTACATGCAACAGTTTCTCATTTAAATGGGTTAGGTAGGAATTTTCCATTCCTCTTCCTTCAGTGTCTAAGGCTAAAAACAAACCTCACATTTAAGACAATCTTATTGATCCCAGTCAAAACTTGAGACACAACAGTAGCACAGTCCTTTGCACTGGTAACTGCCCCTGGAATGAATGACAGTTAATGGAAATGAGCTTTAGTTGTCCCAAGAAAAAAGTTTTAGCACATTTTCTCTTGCATACTTCACAGGTACTTAAAGTGGGACAAGATAGTCGCCTTGTATGTCTGTAGGATTTCAGGATAAAAAGGTGTGTTTTTAGCTTCAGTTTCAACTTCTGCATTACTTTCGGGTATGGGGAGGGGAAGGGGGAATAGAAAGGTAATGTGGATTATTTAAAGAAGGGATTTTTAAAAATGCCTCTGGAAGCCTTAGTCAATTCATCTCAACCAGGAAAGATATCATGAGTAACATGCTGAATATAAAGATGGGGTTACATCCAGGCAACAATTAAACAAATTTCAAGGCTCAGTGTGATATAGATTAATCCTTCATTGATTGTTTTTATTGCTGGCCATTTTTATTTTAAAAAGTCAGTGTGAATGATTAAAGAATGGAAAAATATTTAATTGGTTATTTTAAGATATCAGAGAAAGAAATCAATGTAGTGGCTGAGTGTGTAAACAAAGATTTAAAGAAAGCTAAAAATATATATAAATAACTGATGGAGTAACATAAATCATTAAGCCTGTCTTTAAAAACACTGTATACTAAGCTAACAAGAAGAAAAGAAAACATTGATTAACATGTATAGAAAGTTTGTGACGAGGTTAAGTTGATTAAACAAGGACTTAAATATTAGTTTTTTTAAAGCGGAGTAACATTGCTCAGTCCATAAAAATTCTTATTTAGTTCGGTAAGATGTAGTATTAAGTTCAATTTACATAATTATGATTGTCATTCAGAAGTGATAAAATACTATATTGAGGTGGAAAAGGAAATAAGTAGGAAATGATACAAGAAAGTACGTGGTGAAGATTTCAGGACTATCTCATTTTTGGTAAGTAGGATTAGTACCTTGTTATTTTAAAGTGCCTAATGTGACTATGATTCTTATATTGAAGAAAAAAATGCAATTCAGACCTCTACAGATTTCAGGAAGCATTGACTAAATTTCAGCAAACATGTTTGGTTAAAAGGAAAAAACACAGCTCAACCATCAAATAAAATAACAGTTCTGGTTACGGTCATATCTGCATCTTTAACAATAATAATTTGTGTGTGAATACATTCTATTTTTGTTCTTGGGTAATGTCTACCAAGGTTGGAACCTACCAAAAGAATTAGAATAGAATTAACTTAAAAGAATTAAATTGAACTAGTGCTTAACATTTATAATTCAGAACTTGGAAAGTAATCCACCTGGTCATAAATGTCCATTTGTTTGGATAGCAGGATTAAGCCTTTTTGTATGACAGGAGGAATGAGTAATAAAAGTTGCCTCTGAGTTCACTTGCACTTGCACTTGCACCAGAAAAATAGCATAGTTTGGTTCAGCAGTGCACCAAACTTGACATGCACACAGGAAAACTGGAAAAAAGTACTTGGGAAAACAGGTTTTATTGCAAGATTTCCAGTGTTCACTTGTCATCCTGTTTTCCCACAAAGCAGCGTTCAGAATTCAATAACAAAAAAGTCTACAGGAATTGAAGATGTTCAGTATTTCATACACCTGGGCTTTGAATTGTTTTATTTAATATCATAAATTAACAGTGAGCAAAGAAGGAAAATAAAATAGAGTTGCTTTTGTAGTTACATTATATTATGGCTAGCAGGAGAAGGAAGCAAGAGAAGGCTTTGAATAGAGATGATGACTGTGTAAAACTTCAGGTGGATAATAATGGACAAGAAAGAATTGAGCATAAATACTCTCACCTTCATTACTGATTTAAAGTGGATAATAATGGACAAGAAAGAATTGAGCATAAATACTCTCACCTTCATTACTGATTTAAAGCCTGGCTTTAAATTTAGCATTATGCTTGGCTAATGCTTTATATTTCAGTAAACAAATGTCATATGCCAGTCCTCAATTTAAGAGTTTATTTAACATGAAACAGAATCGACTTTATATTTACAGTATGTCATTGCTTTATTCTGATACTCTTATTTTGATGCAGTACCATTTCAGCTAATGTATGTAAGTGACTCACTCTGAGATCCAGTACAAGTAGTCCAAATTGATGTTAGTCTGCACTGAAGGACAGTAACCTAGAAAATAAAGCTGGTTTGTCAACGCATCTCATATTACTTGCATCACTCTTTAGCTACCATCGATAGCATGTATATTTCCAACTTGAAATATAAAAATATGAAATATAAAAATTTTCCAAGAACAATTTACAAGAAACATTAAAGTCTGAAACTTCTCAATACATCTATGCACTTGAGGTGGTCAGAAATAAAATTTAAAAAATCTTTCTAAAAATAAAAAACCCAAGAAACCCAAACATTTTATTTTTAGGAAGAAAAAGGGATGCCCTCCACACCCTGCCCTCCCACCCAGCCCCTCTTCCCCCCAGCCAGGTTATGCACGGCACAGTGCAGGAGACCCTGAGGTGGGGGCTTTCCCATCATGCAGCCCAACTGTACCAGGTAGTAAATGCCCCAGCCCCCTACTCCCCCCACAGGTCAGAGGCAGGGGAAGTCAAAGAGGCCGAGCTGGGGTATTCACTGCCAGGCTGTGTGGGGAGAAAGCCCCCCTCTCAGGGGCTTGCTCCCACATCCACTGGACAGATTCCAGTTAGGAGGTTAGGTGGGGGTCTCTTTCCCCCCACCATTCCATCATGGCTAAGAGGTGCAGGGGGCTGGTGAGGGGACAGGCCTGGGATGTTTGCTTCCTGGCAGGACTAGGTTGTATGGGGAAAGCCTCCAACTCATTGGCTTCCCCCCCACCCCCACTATGCAGACCCCAGCTGTGGGGGTCAAGGCTGAGGCAAGGGTCCATTCCCCTTTTTGCCCACCCTCCATACTGCAGCCAACTTTGTTGGGGAAAAAAGGCTTTGCTGCCTTATCTCTGTGATGGCCTGGGACCACCCAGCTTGGATGGATCAAAAGAGCTGGGCCACAGGTGATCCTGCCTTGCAAGTGGGATTAGTGGGGGGCTGCAATGCATCCTGAGATTCTGGGGGACTGTGATCTA
This sequence comes from Crocodylus porosus, assembly GCF_001723895.1. NCBI lineage: Eukaryota > Metazoa > Chordata > Crocodylia > Crocodylidae > Crocodylus > Crocodylus porosus. The sequence goes on from NW_017728951.1 coordinate 53,203,007, forward strand.
ACTTGTTTTGGGAGGGGATCTGGATCAGAAGTTCAATAGACTGGTCAAGTCTGAAAACTTGAGAAATAGGAACAACTTTCATTATGAATACTTTTTGTCATTCCAAATCAAGTGGCATCGTTTTGTGAAAATGTTCTACAAGGTGAATTTTGGAAAGGGCACTGTATAAAACAAATCATTATTTGAAATGTTCACTCTTAATAACATGTACCTTTTCATTCAAAGTCTTAACAAATCTCCTTAATTTACTTATATCACTTCTTTTTTAATATTTCCTGAACCCACACAATATTATCCCTTGGCATCTAAATATTACCATACCATTTTTCTGTAGCTTTGTGCCCCTGTGTTAAGGACCCTCAAAATCAACCAAGATGCTTCAAATCTTGTCATTTGAATAGTAGAAACTTTAAAAAATGAAATCTTATATTTAAAAAATTCTGGAAAAACTTTGTATTAACTTTAATTATATATCAATTGGCTTCATTTATTGACATGTATTGTCTTTTTTCTGATTTTCACACTTTTTATTTTCATTCTCTTCCTGCTTTCAAATGAACTGAAATACTATGACGCTTGTCAAAAAAATATTGTAAAAAATAGGTAATATTATAATAGTAGTGTCCTGTGTTTGGTAATAGAACAGGGGCTTTGGATCCTATGCAAATCTATTGATACACTGTAAATCCCACAGCATTTCATATTGTTTGTCATCATGGCTCTAGGGATGATATGAGAGTAAGAGACAACAACACTGGGTAGTCAAAATGAAAATAATTCTTTTCTGGTAGGGAAAAAAATAAATACTTGAAATCCACTAGCATGTGAATTTAGCAAACTTTGCTCAGTGCTGGCAATGCATTAGGCCCAATATCTTTCCTCTTCCTTCCTACTGGTATAATCTAGAATCATTTAGGTTAAGTACAGACAGACAAAATGTGGAGGTAGACTTGATCTAGTCTTTGCAGGTTTCTTAAGTTGCATATATATCCCTTCTGCCGGGCATCAGTCAGCAGCAGCAAGGGCTGGGTTCAATTTTGGGGTCTAAATATATATTTACCTTGGCTTGAACCTCTTCCTATACCACCTGGGAAACACCCAGTTACTAGGATGCCCCACATAAACAAAACCCCCTCCTTGCAACTAGTGTAAATACAGAGAATACATTTATTACAGAAACAAAGGCAAAGAAAACACTAAATACAATTTAAAACACTACTAATTACAAGGCATAGTTCATAGATTGCACCCTCTTGGGGAGGCTTCACCCATGCCCGGGTAGTCTGAGACTTGGGTCTTACCCAAAAGGAATTTTCGGGTCTTGTACCCTTATACCTGCCCTTTAGCAATGGGCTAGATGGATAGAGTTTATTGGAGAGTCCTTTCAGCTGCTTCTTGGGTTCTCTAGGCCATGGGAAGCTCTTAGAGAGAAGGGGTCCTTCTGCATTGCAAGGGGCCCCTCATTGCTCCCTGTGATGCTGTAGGGTGATTCCCACTTCCATGTGGTGGCCTTAAGGGGTTAACTGTGCTTCCAGACTACATGCCACACCCCTAAATTCCTCATCCCAATTCCAGGTCTGCAGGGCAGAAACTGCACAAAGAAAACTTCAAAAGAGAGTTTAGGCCTACCTTACTGGGCCTGAACTGGCCAGCAAATCTGGCCAGCCCTATACTACAGTAAGGCCTGAACATATAGCTGGGATTCAGCCATCCAGCTAGGGTGAAACACCATAGCTACAGAAACAGCAAACAAAGCCCCATGCCTATGGCTGCAGCCTGGACACTGGGTCTCAGCTATACCCCATGCTGAGATGATACAATTACAAAGCAGAGGGGTCCAGGCCCCTGTAGCCAGTAACTGCCAGGGCCCATTCCTGGGTACTTTGTTCCAGTGAGTAAAACCTTCAGTGTGTGTTAACCCACCTAAGAAAAAAAAAGGAAAAGAAAGAGGGAGAAAATAGGAGTCTCAAACTCCCAAACAAACTTCCTTTCCCTCTACCTGAGTCTTTTCCTTTAAATAGTGTTTGCTTGCCTCTCCAGGGGAAAGGGAGAGAGGGATATTCCCCCAACCTCCTGGGAGCAGGTTTTCTGGCTCCTAATGTAGCTGTGCAGCTGTCATCATCCCCAGGAAAGAAAAAGCCCTAGTGACTCATTGTTATATATCTGGTATGACATCACCCAAAACCTGTCCAATTCAGGAGGAACACATTTCAGTCTTTATTCAGAACAATCTGCCTGAAGCATCCTTTGCTTCCTCTGGCCAATTAAGCCAGAGGGTTTTACATATTTTCCCCATTTACAGGCCCCAACTTGTCATGTGCAGAGCACATGGCCAGAACAACAGGAACCATCTTGCCCATATCAAAACACACACACACACACGCACATGCACACACATACAACAATACACAACCCAGTGTATGTGTCTGTGTTACACATAGATTGGAACAATAATTACCAGAATTCACATTTACTGTTCAGTTGGGAAAGGCAGGCAGATGTCTACACTGGCCCATACCAAAAGACAGGGGGCACTCAAGCACGCCTTCCGGCCATTGTTGAGCCCAGATGCCTGGCTCAGGAGGGCCAGCATCAGGACAGGGGACTCCTTCCTCAGAGCTGAGAAGCTGGCCCAGCTGCATGGGGAAGAGAATCACTCTTGCTATGGGGTCCCCATGGCTGGGCAGACTAGGTCTCAGGGGGAGCCTGGCCCAGGGTAGGGAAAACCCTCTGAGGTGTGGAGCTCCCCCAACATGAGCAGATACCTGGCTTGTGGGGGGTAGGGGGGTAACACCAGGATTGAGACTCCTTCCCCCTCCCTGCTGCAGATCAGAGACTCTCAGGCTGTGGGGCAAAGTAGCCAGTGCAGCCACATGGGCAGGGAGGGATAAGGAATACCCTAAGGTGCCCTAGTGCAGGGGCTGGGGAGGGGGCTCTTTTCCCCACCTGCCCCCCTACACTGCCTGAGGAGGAGACAGGTATAGGCAGGATACAGGCTGGGGAGCAGAGGCCTTGCTGCCTCAGCTCTTTGACATCCAGTGGGGTGGGGCTAACCCAGTTTAGCAGGAGCAGAGGAGCCCAGGCAGAGGCTAGCCTGCTCTCCCTTTGGGGGGAGTGGTCAGCTGGAGGCTACATAGCATCCTGGGATGCCAGGGGACTGTGAGGTAACTTGAATCAGGAGCAGATCTCAGAAGTTTGATAGAGCTGCCTAACTTAAAGTGATTCAGCCTGATACTATATCTATCCAGGTGTATCTTAAACCAGATTCTGGCATTTGGAAACCAGTCTATGTGTATTCAACTTCTGTTTCATTACAGGTTTAGGCCAGTTTCCAATCACTTATACTGGTTTATGTGTAATTTTTGGGTGCCTGTAGACATGCTGGGAGGCTGATTTGATGCACTGTAATTTAAAAACACTTTCAATTAAAGCACGCCTGCCACCATTTTGAAGTGCAGGAATGCTGATTCATGAGACGCTGAGATACTTTAATTAAAGCATCTCTAATTAAAGCACCCTCCTCCCCCCAGTGCACATATAAAAATGTCCTCTGTCCCTAGCCTTAGAAGCTGGTCTAGAAACTGGTATCATGTAGAATCTGATACCAACTGAAAAGCTTGGTGCCACTTAAGCCAAATATATAATATTTGTTGATCCATCATCAGCCTTCTCAATTATCTTATAGAGTCTATTAAAGCCATTTTAAAGAAATCATGTTATTGTGAATTTTCCAGACTGATTTATAGTCCTGAGGTTTAGATGAGTATTCAAGCCATTGAATGCTTAGCTAAGCTAAACCTCCAAAACTGCTTATATGTGTCAATCTTCAGTGAAAATATAACAATTTGAAAACAAGTTTTCACAAATTCTCAATACTCATAATTCTCAACTTTACTGTCCACAGAGAGTGAAGAGGTATACCAACGGCAGGTGCTGTCTATTTCCTGTATCGTCTTTGGCATAGTCATAGTGGGCATGTTCTGTGCAGCATTCTACTTCAAAACAAAGTAAGAATATTTGTTTAGTGTGTTTTAATTTCTTTCCTATTTTATGGCTTTTCACCTCGTCAGTTTCTCCACCACTATAAAATTTGGTAATCTCGCTGGAGAAATATTCAAACAGCAGGTATCTGTATGTCTGATTTTCCTCAGTCCATATATCGGACTCTGCAATAAAAGACTTTAAAATATAATATGTTCTCTACTAGTGAAATATGTTTCTCCTACTAGTGAAAAAAATCCCTGTTTCCCTTGTGTTATCACTTTCTCTTCCTTGAATTTAGTCACTTAAGCCTCCCAGTATTATGATATTTATTGTCTGACTCTGACCTCAGTTACACCAATGTAAATTCAAGGCAGTAAATGTGTTTTTTTTTTCCTTTGGAAAATAAAAGGTTAATCATGCTGTGTCACCTTTGCACTTCATTTCATCTCCCCTAAATACTCTTTTGTTTATGTATGATGAGAAAAAGGGAAAGAGCTAGCAACACAAAGATAGCCACCAGAAAGTGTTACACAGATTACTAGGAACTGACTGTTAATAGTTTGTAAATGACTGATCTTGTTAAATAACAAAATAACTCTGAAACAAACAGGAAACATGACAACAGCCTCTTAATTGTGTGTGATTTGTAAGAAAAAGCTTTTCAAGCAGCAGTATTCTCTTTTCATTTTTTATGTTTCCCTGTCCTTTCTACTGCTCATTATCTTTTAAGTCATTTGTGTTATTTCAGTTAGAAATACCTCAAAGCTGAAAATGCCATGTAGGTAATTAGATGTGATACATGTTAGTACAACCTTATAAATAAATGTCCTATATGTTGCCCCAACCCTCCTCCCACTGAAGTCAGTGACTAAATTCACGCCAGATTCAATGTTAGTTGGATTTGATTCTTTACAGTGGCTGAAATTCAGAAGTTTTAGAGGCTTGTATTGGACAAGTATCCCAAAGTTTGGGTGCTTATCCAAACCTCTTGTGTTTGCAAAATGGTGGAAAAATCATGAAAAATACCTCCTTTGTGATGTTGCAGCATTTCTATTGTCAGCTTCAATTAGGAAGTGCAGAGGTATTATATGGAAAAGAAAAGAAAAATACTATTTAGGATAAGTTATCAGAGGTTTTTTAAACCTTAATGAAAATTTTGATTTGTGTTTTGAGTGAAGGCTTTGTTTTCACATTTTTCCAAATACATTCACCCTGATTTACTACCTTTCCTTTTGCAAAATATTTCACGAGCCAAAAGTCTTATTTAGATGCAGACCAGAAGCACAGGGTGGGAGAAAATATACCATTTTTCTGTATAAGACCTTCTTTTAGAATTTATTTCCCAGAATAGGTGCAACCTTACCTCATCTAAAAGCAAAGTTTTGTATCTCAAATTTGCAAAGGAACAAAGAGCAAGTTTTTTTCTCTCTGTTTTGGTCTCTCCTCACCCTTTTCTCCCCTCCCCACCCCAAGGTAGGAGGTAAGTAAAGTGGATTATAGAATACCATATTCTCTTGCATACAAGACATCTCAAAATATAATAATAAGGCAGAATAAATATATACATATATATTTTTCAGGGTTATGGCTTCATAGAGAAGGGGCTATGAGACAGCCTGATAGAGCCCAATCTTCAGATGATTTAGCCTCTCCCCACTTTCTTGCTGAACTAAATCTGAACCCCTAGCTTCTCCTAAAGACAGGTCTTCATTAGTAGATCTATGACTCTGGAAAATGCTAAAGAGCCTGTGAAATAGGAGAAGTAAACCAGAAATAGCTAGAAGACAAAAAAATTGACCTAACAAAGGTTAGCCTGATTAGTGGAACTTCAAGACCATTAAATGGAGAGACTTCAAGACCATTAAATGGAGAGACTATTGTTAATACTTTTGATTGAAAAACAATGAAAAATTAAGTCAATTGATGGCCTTAGCTCTCTGAATAATAATGCAACATCTGCTTCAGTGTGAAGCAGGAATCTAACCAGGATGCATTCTATCCTGTGCAGAAAATCAACTTCCCCCCTATTTTGGGGGGGAAGTCTGTGCTGATTTTTGGGGGGAAAGTCTGTGTTTTGTGTGAGAAAATGTGGTAGATGCTGAGAAAAATAAATTAAAAAGTAGAAAGAAATACTACAACCAAGGAACACAATAAGAGGAACATTATCTCTCTCTCTTCCAAAACTTGTTATCTATCATGTCCCTGGTTATTCTACTGTGGGAAGGTAGTGGTAAGTGGAGACATCACTTCAACCTATCACAGCTCATGGGGAGAGTAATATTTCATATAGTTTGCTCATAGATTAGTGAATTGCATCACGAGTCTGCTAAGAATTCAGGAGAAAGCAGGAAACTGAGATTGAGACAGAACAGTTCCCTGTGCCAGATCTGAGAGGTATAGCTTAGAAAATACTCGGGCGATCATACAGTACTGTCACTAACAATGTGAATGGAACTGAATTCATCCTCCATGCCTAGAGCAAGTTGGAATTCAGTATTGAAATGAATCCTTCATACTGTTAGAGGCCTGATATGCCACACACAGGAACCAAAAGTACCAACCAGTACACCTTCCCTGATATCCTGTGGACCCATCCGACTAGTACTGCCAGACTATGTCAGAAATTGAATTTCCCAACTAGCCTTCTGCTTCCTTCTAGGAAAGCTTTGGCCATGAGCACCCTCTCTGATTACTGTTCAGGATAGTTACTGAAGGTCATAAACCTCATAACCTCATAAACTTGTGGCCTCAAAAACAGGTAGTAGAATAGGTCTGCCACAGCCTGAAGAAGACAGGCAGTGATAGGTATTTTGAAATGTTCGGAGGGTGGCAAGTGGAAAAGCTAGATGCCACCCAACACATTTTGCAGTCCAGAGCAGAGTGTTATCCAAATCCTTCCTCATTAGTGAGATTTGCCTATCAGTGGAAATGATACACACCACTACCAGTACAAATTGTACAAGTTATACCACCATTATAACTAATAGGACTGTCTGAACTGTGACTTTCTGCCAGCACCTGGATTTTTAAAACTCTTTATATCCATTCTTGCTGCATGACAGTGTACTGTTGTTAAGAGTTCACCTTACTAAATGATAACCCAAGTACGTTCCTTAGAATGTCTAGTTCCTAATCATAGAAGAGGTGCTCCAGGAAGCATTTCACATGTTTCCTTTGTTCTGCCCTGCCACACATGCAGAGCCCAAGTTCCACATATAATAATTATAGATGGCATATACAAAAATTAAAATGCCCATAAAATTCAAGGAATCTCTAAAGAAGACAGTCCTGCTAAAAACAATATTTTGTTAACAAAGCAAGCCCAATTTACCTAGCTTAATTCTGGAACCTAATGTTACTGCATATTTCTCCATTCATTTTCAATTTTCCTTTTTAATATACCATCAAAGGAAGTATAGGATTTTTGTTTACTATATAACCTTGCAGGTATTCATTTGGGGGTTGTTATAAAAGTGTTTTAAGAGTTTAAAACAGAGGGGCAATGCTGCAATGAGAAACTGGGCTACTATTCTTTATAACTTGGATGTTTATTGACACTGGTGATTTGAATTTGAATTTCTTGCTGAAGAACAGACGCTAATAATAGCTTATTTTGTCTGCCAGCAGAACATCTATAAAATAGAATGCATGAGACCCATTCATTATACAAATTCAAGTTTAAAATAAATATTTTAAATAGCATGTGACTTAAATAATAACTTCATAAGCCCAACTTTTTCCAGCTTTTATGTTTAAAGCATATACTTTAGGTGGAATTTAAACTTAGTAAACAAGTTGCATATACATAAAACAGAAGAGAAGAGTTAAATATTAGATCCTTTTGTTTGGCTGTCATAATTTAGGTCATGGTTTGTATTGAAATTCTATTTATAAATAGTTTATAAAAAAGATTAATAGATCACAGTTATTTTAACAAATGTCCAGATGATAGTTATATAGTCTAACAAGTCAATAAACTATTTCCAAGCATGGCCTGTAAACTGCTAAACCTAGAGATGGTCAGAAATTTTTCAGCAAGACATCTGTTTATCAGAAAATTTTGAAAAAATTAACTGTTCAGAAGAGTTTGTTTGACTTTTCCATTTAAATTTTATTTTTTAAAGTTTGAAATATTTGAAACAATTCATTTTGGTATTTTAAAAAATTAAACAGTTGCAGGTTTTTTGGTTTGAAATGTCTTTGGGTTTTAATAGTTAAGTACATTTATAGCAAAATGTATAAAGTGAATATATATATATATGTTTCAAAATTATCTAAAAAAAATTTCAGTTGATCACATCCATTTGCCCCATATTTTTACTTCATGAACATTTCTAAGACATTTTCAACTATCCAAAAATTTAAAAAAAATTGTAGGCTAGGAAAGCAACATACCTGTGCAAAACATATGAAGAATACTTGCTTGCATTAAGGTGGCTCTTAAACCTGAGTGAGATTTTTATTACTATTATTATTTCAGTTTGTGCTTAGGTGCTGTGCTGAATGATGGTTTAAAACTGCAGGTCAGTAGAGACTGAAGGGCCTGAGAATACATTTGCTTAAGTCGGAAGATAAAATGGATAGTCAGGGTTTTACATGCCTGTTCACAAACATTTTTCATCTTGCTTCTGTTCTATGGGTTAAACATATGCTGATCCTTATTTTTCTGTTGTACATAGAGTGAACACAAAGCAGAATTTTATATCAGATAAATTTTATGAAATATTCACATTTCTTCATTTCATATTTTACTTTCAACTCTTTTGAATCTTAAGTATTTCCTAAATATATTTGATGATATATCTGAATCCTGATTTGATTATGGATTGGTAAGCAATGCATTTACATACTTCACACAGCCTAATGGCACAATTTTTCCTTTTCAAATTCATACAAGATTGCTTGAATTCCTGATTGCTATCTGAAATGCAGGACCATTCTAATCATAGCTCCATTTCCCAGGTATTTTCCCCCACATTCTTTAGTCTGCTTCTTTAATTCCAGCTTATTATTTAGGCCTGGAAAAATTCTGATTTTTTTAAAACAAATTTAAATTTCAACAGAAAAAGATGAAAATATCTTTCTCTATTTTAATAAATAATACATCCTATTTTTCAATCAACTCTATATTTTAACTATTTCTTTCTACACCTGATTTTCTTCTCCCCTCTTTCCTTTCACATTGCAGTGACTTATTCTTCCTTCCATTTTCTGCTTTGATCTGTGAGAAGAGTTGTCTATCCTCCTTCCTTTCATCCAACCTCATCCAATTTCAAAACCTACTGAAATTAGTGAAAAGAATCCCATTGATGTTATTGGGCTTTTGGTCAGGTCAGCAATGAGTAGATCAGTGATAAGACTTTTGATGTCTTTATATTGTTGATTGTTGAGACTCTTGGACTCCATTAGTCTTATTGGGCTTGAATGCACAAAGTGCACCCTTAGGGCATCTTTACATATGCTCTGGAGTTAGGGGGAGGCACTTCAATTACAGCAGCTCCCTGCACCTGCACTTCAAAAGGGTAGGAGGTGTGTTTTTTACATATTTCAAAAGGGCAGGAGGGGTGCTTTTTACACCTGACTCTGAGGCTGAATACACGTGACACTGAGGCTGCTGGAGCATGCTACTTATATTCAATTAATAGAGTCTGCTCCAATGCCTGCTAATAAGCAGGTGTTGGAGTAGGGGTTGGGCAGGCATGTAGGTGCCCTTAGTTCCTCTGAGAGACGCTTGCATTGTAAAGCATTCAGCACTAGAATAAAGCATTCTGGCACCTTAACTTACCTTATCACTTTCCAAGATTAGTCTCATAATCAAAGCTGTAGATCATGTAAGGGTGAGTTTTACCAATAGGAATTTTGTGTCCTGGAACCTTTCCATGTGTATGTGGCCTTTATTAGGGACACACTTGGAATGCTGTTGCAGCTCCACAAGCTCACTTCTGTAACCAGAAAAGGAAATATAACTATTTTTATGGATTTATTTCTTAATAGTGTAAATCATGATTGTATGAGCAGTTTTTGTGAACAGAACACAGCAGATCACCCAGCAGGAAGGGAATGTGTAGCCCAGTGGCAGATACAGCAAGCAGCAGAAATCATAGCAGCAGATGGCAGGAAGCACAGTGCAGAAAACTGAAAGCAAAGCATCAGACCAGGCAAGGAACAGAAAGAAGAGCAGTAGATTGGGCAAAGGAAAGGAATTGGAGTGGCACTAAGGGTTTAGAAATATTAGACAGTATTAGATCAGCTGCCAGATTGACTTGGTTGTCAAATTCCTTAGAAGGGTGTAAGACTAATTTGTGGCACTCCTACCACAAAAGTTCAGCCCCACTGGTTTAATGCAGCAGCACCGGCTTAAGGGAGAGTCACATACTATGTTGATTATCAAGACTAAATGAAGAATCACAGAGTGAAAGGCCAAACATTGTATTCATCTACCAGTTGTTGTCCAGCTGATCCATATCTGTATTCAGAAGAAAAAATAAACCTTTAAAATGCATCCCATCCTCAGTGATGTACTGAAATTTAGAACTTAGAATGACAGTACAATAATGCACTAGAAAGAGAAATGCAGTATTAAAATGTGTGGGTGTTAACTCACCTAACGATTCTCCCATCTCTGGCACAAACCATTGGTTCACTTCCAATAACATAAATTGGTTATGAACCTGTTGTTGACACTTGAGGTCATAGCCAAAGATTTTGTCTGTCCAAAGAAGCAGCTTGATTATTAAAGACTGTAAACCAATCCTCATTTCTTTAATACTTTGCAAATACAATTCAAAGATCCTTTAGCAGTTTTTATAACAAATAGATAATAACAGTGGTATCATGTCCAAAAATCTCCACTACGAATAAAAAAAAGTTCTCAAGTATCCAGAGCCATTTGAGAACTGTTGTTAAATACTTAATGGATAATTCCTTACAAAAATACTACAATGCTAATACCTAGTTTAATACTGAAATAATCAAAAAAAGGAAATTATTTAAAATAAGAAATTCTCTTCTTCCACGTTTTAAATTTCACTAGATGATAACTGTTGCATTGAAATAGTAGATAGTGTTAGATCAGCTGCCAGATTGACTTGGTTTTCAAAACCACTAGGAGATGTCTGTGTATAATTACCTATCATGTGTATCATCACTGACTAGAAACTGTGAGGCTGTAGCAACAGGGAAGCATGAATATGAGAATATCAGTTATTGAAATAGAGAAATCAAACAAATTCCCATCTGAATTTTATTTGTACCTGCAGAAAACAAACAAAACAAATTCAGGAACAGCTGAAAGAAACACAGAATGGGAAAACCTACAGCTTAAATGCTTCCAGTATGATGGCAAAATCAGAGACCTTGGCCCAAAACAGAGTCCAGCTACAAAATGTAAGTAAACTTTCCAAATTCAGCACTCAACAGTCTGGTAAATTACAGGGTGATCAGACCTGGGTACTGCTGTTACCACCTTTACAATGATAATACGACTTATCTTATTTGTAAAATACGTGAAATGTAATGATGAAAAAAAATATTATTAATATTATTTCCAATATTACTTTATATCTCTTGTTGATAGGGCCAAGAAGGAATAGGAATTTCCATTAGTTCTTGAGTGATTTTAAACTGTCCAGTATAATCTATTAAGAATAAAAATGAACTACAAATAATCTCCATACTGTTCCAGAAGCTACACCATGCACCATGTATGCATTAGGCCTGTGCAAAGCAGCTAGTATTCACTTCGGATTCAGATTTGGCTGATTTGGGGGACAGTGATTTGATCTGATGATCAAATGACTGTCCCTGATTCTTATTCAGAGACTTGGCTGCTGCTGAGTCTCCAAATCACACAGGCCCATCCACCACCCACTCTCTCAGCCCCGGCATGACTACCCTGCCTGCCCTAGCTCCTGGCTCTTTGAAAAGAAAAGCCCCAACTCACCAGGTGCTGCTGGGTGGAGATGTGATCCTTGCTTCCCCCGACTGCCCCACTGCTGTGTGGGGGGCTCTGCACGCCCCCCCTGACCTTTCCCCTGCTGTCCCAGGCCCTGCCTCCCATGGCTGCCCTGCCTATCCCAGCTCCAGCCCTTTAAGTAAAAAAAACCCTCAAAACCCTGGACACACCTGTTCCTGCCCAGCAGGGGATGATCCTTGCTACCCCACACTGCCCCACACCATGTGGGTGCTCTTCCATGAACCCCCCAGAGCCGCTGCAGTATCTGGTGAGTGTGGGTTTTTTTCTTTTTTTTCTTTAAAGAGCTGGAGCTGGGGTGGGTGAGGCAGCCCTGGGGGAGGTGGGAGAGTGGGGGGGGGGCTCAGAGAGCTCGTGACAGAGCTCCCCATACAGTGGGGTGCAGTGGGGGGGTCAGTGGGGATTGCCACCCCTTCCACTGGGAAGCACCTAGTGAGTTGGGGCTTTTTTTTAAAGCACGGGGAGATAGGGCGGGTGAGGCAGCCATGTTGGGGGAGTGGGAAGGGGTCAGGGGAAGCTGGGGGAGCAGGCATGGGATGGGGCCTGGCAGGGGTCCCCCATGGTCCCCTCCCCTCTCCTCCAGCTCTGAGTCTGTCTCCAGCTCCCAACTGTATCAGGCAGGGACTGCCTGAATCATTGAAGCTCTCTGATTTTTTTCCAAATCGATTAAGAGGGCTTCTAATTGATTTGGACCTTTTTATTGGTCCCCTGATTTGATTCGGATTTAGAGATTTGGCCACCGAGTTGAGCCAAATCTCCTCCAAATCAAATCAGTATCTGAAGCTTCACACATCCCTAATATGCATGCACCATAAACTGAAGATTTGAAGTGTCCATAAAGTATCATAATCAGTGATTTATGAATCAAGTTACATGTAAATTAGGCGCAATCCCATGAGCATGAAGTATTTAGAAAGGGAATTGTAAACAAAATAAGTATCATTGTGCCCGTCTATAAATCTATGGTGCATCCATGCCTACAATACTATGTTCAGCTTTGGTCTCCAAACGTCAAAAATGATATAGAAGAACTACAAAAGCTACACTGAAAGGCAACAAGGATAATCAGGGCTATAGAGACACTTCCATATTAGGAGAGTCTGAATAAGCTAAAATGTTTCAGTTTAGGAAGAAGACACTTGAGGCAGGGACCTGAAAGAGGTCTAAAACTGCTACATGATGTAAAGAAAGTAAATAGGGATTAATTATTCACCATTTATCTCAATTCTAGAACTGAAACTACTAGGTAGTAGGTTTAAAACTAACAAGGGGAAAGTTCTTTTTTACCCAGAATTCAATTAATTTACAGAACTCATTGCCACAAGATCAGCTGGAGGATCATGCCCAGTTCAAAAGCGGATTGGACAAATTCTTGGAAAAAAGGGTCCATCAGCAGGTATTGACCATGGTAGATAGGAGTACAGTCCCTTATTTGGATCTTCCTAAGCCTTTGAAAGCTGGAAACTGCAATGAGAGAGGAGAGGGAAATGAAAGATTTTGGACATGCCTCTTCTCCTCAGCATCCGTATTCTGCCACCTAAGCTCCTCACGGAGATTCATTTTAAAGTGTGATGGGATCTAATCTGTGATCCCAACAATTGCACCTCCTGCCATGCCACATGTGCATGGCAAAATATGCAGTTTTAGGACCAGGGATTAGATTCAATTCACATCTTATTTGCCAGTGCAGGGGGAGCCCTGGAATCACAATCCTGGGCTCCCCCTGCACCAGCAAGTTGAAACCTAAGTGATGACAGTCAGCTGATTTTTAGTTTGGGCAGGCAGAGTTGGTGCTAAGCAGGGTTTGGGTGGGATATAGCCATCCCAAAATTTGTGGTAGGCCTCCTGTAGCCACCCCTCCCAGCGCCACCCCTTTCCAAGCTCTCCGCCTCTCTCCTAGGTTGCTGCTGCCTTCCCTGCACAGCTGAGCCCACCCCACTCCTGCCCTCAGCCCAGCCTGGCCCATGGGGCCCATGTCCAGAAGATGTGTAGCACAGACCCCCAATTTTCTGTCTGGCCCACCTCAGCCCACTCACTGGGAAGAGGCTGGCATTGCCCCTGAGGGCCAGGAACTACCCATAGATATGGAACCAGCCACAGTTTGGTCCCTGTTCCAAGCTGAAAGTTGGTGGATTGTCAAAATGTCAGGTGATGGCATACAGGGTTTTCTTTGTCCTAGAGCATGGGTACGCTGGGATCAAGGTGCCACGGCCCAATCCTTGAGTCCCTGTGCCCCGAGATGAGTAAACATCATCTTTGCCATCAAGTTAAGTGGCACATGCAGATTTTACAGTTCGTGGTATATGGGGACCATATGTCACACATGGTTAATACAGGTCCCAGAACACAGGGACCCAAGGGTTAGGGAGTCTCTCCCCATTTTCTGACACCCTTAAAGCATGGGACCTTGGGATTTGAGAGAGGCTCCTTGATCCTGAGGTGCCCAGGTGCTGGGAAGTCAGAAAACTGAGAGTGCAGGCTAGTTTCACAGGTGGTTTTTAAAGGTCTGAGGCACAGTGAGCCAAAGATCAGGGTGTCAGGCTCACCATGCACCCCATCTGCCTCCAGGGGTCGGGTACAAGCTCCTAGCCCAACTGGATAAGGGATAGCTGTGTCCTGGACCTCAGTCTACCCCATTCTGGATCCTGACAGGATTTGGCAGGAGCCAGCCCCAACCAGCCACATGTTTAGTTTAAAGCATGGTAAAAATAAGTTGCTCCATTATATGTGGAGCAACTATGTGGCTTATTTAGTGTATTATCATGCCTTAAATTGACTTGACCTTGTGGCTGGGTTACTATTTTAAGGTTTGATTGACCTGTTAATCACATATATAAATTGGGATGGCATCAGGGGCCCTATGGTCTGACTGAGTAAATGGCACTTCTTACGTTCTTATGTCATTGGGCATGTAAAAAAAACCCTACACTGAAACAATGATATTATATTTGAAAAATATCAAAGTATTTAGCATCTATTCCTAGTTACTTTCTAAAGGTCACATTCTCCTTTTCTTCAAATCATACACTGCTAGTCCAGCCCATTTTTTGATGAACAAAGACATGGGAAGCAAGGAACAAAAATACTGGAACAGATGAACAAAGATCCTGGTGGTGTACCCAGAATTAGAGCATAATAGGCAATCACAGAAGATGCATTAAAGCCTCTCTAAATGCTTAAATTTCTCTTTCTGCATTTTTATTTCATTTTTGATTCCAAGAAATCATCACACAAAATGCCATTTACACTGTGCTAAACAGATGCAGAGACAGTGAAATGTTAATCTCATAAACAAGCTCCTGTCTCTTTCTCAAACTTTGTTAAAGTTCATTTTATAATTGTAGATATCTTTCTTCTCCATTTTTGCTGGATGAGATGAACAACAGATTTTATCATTGATCCTAGTTGAATTTAAGGTTATATCATATAATTCCCACCTGTGAGTTTCTCAGATCTTTTAAGATATGAAAGGGTTTTGCCTGGTCAGGTAGGTAAAGATATTAAAGTTCAGCAAAAGTGGAACAGACAGTTCAGTAAGTCACATCTGTACCTCTGAGTCAGTATTAAACCATCCATGCCAACAGATTGCTAAAAAAGTACTCTAGCCTCATTTACACTTTGGTTCAATCTTAGGTGCCAAATTACAAGGACCCCTTTAGTAATTAAGGATTTTTTTTTTTTTATACTCTATAGACTGTACTGAAATGATAGGTCCAGTTCACCCAAATGCTGCAGCTGCTTTTATATTGCATTGGTGTTGCAAATCCAGTTTAATCAGACAGTTAAGTTAGGCTTTCGGCTGGCTGCTTTGCATTGTTGGAGCAGTACATAGCAGCTGGCTCTCATCAATATATGTCACTTATTTTTAGTCTGTTTAGACTAACGTATGTAAAACAGGGTTTGACTTGGCATGGTAGACAGAGCAAACTTTGTGTCAATCCAGTTCACCTGAAACTGTTTATAACTAGTTTAGCAGTATAACCCAAATCATTTGAAGTCATAGAACCTGCACTACTGAAAGAAGAGCTTCTGGATTATTATTTATGTTTATTAAAGATTCTGTGACTTTTTTTTTGGAAGAGTGCCTCCAATAATACTGGCCTGATTTCAACTTGTGATGTCTTTTGAATTTCCCCATGATTTAATTTAGTCTGGTTCCATTATTCATTACTCCTTCCCATTACAAAACACTGTATCATGTTGTGTTTCTGATTCATAATGTTTGCAGTTGATTTTTCCTGAATGAATAATAGGTGAAGTAAAATCTGTAAAGTGCTTTTGTGATGCTTTTTTCTTCTGTAAATTATGTCTCAGTTGTTATTAAATGTACTCTTTCTGTTTTCCTTCAGACATAATTCAGTAGCATATCTTTAGGACCAACTTTGTGAAGAATTATATAGTGACTTTTGAGCATTTGTGAAAGAGTCCACAAGCTTCAACAATGACTTTTTCTTTTGCCATACTAGTGCTTACATCACCGGGAACAACCAAAATGCCTGAAGGGGTAGTTTGTGAATTTCTGTTTCTAGAGATTTAAAATAATTAACAATAATAATGATTTTCAGCCACATCTGCTTTCTAACCAATGCTGTTCAGAATGTTGATTACCAATCAAGGTAATTAACACACAGTTCTTGTTGCTGCTGGCAGGGAGCTGCTTTAGCTTTGCTTTTAATGCATTTTCCCTTTGGGAGAAAAGACACTAAGGAAGAAAAATAGAATGACCTTGCACAGCTAAGGATGTAGCATGATAGTGTGAGGTAATAATGGTTTCTATTGTTAGACACATTTTAGTGCAAGAGTGCAGGAGGAACACACTTCATTAAATATTTACAAATGATCGGTTAAAAAAACAAAAGACTCAAAATTTCCAAAAGAAATAGGAAAAAGCAGACAGAAAGGGACAGAA
>NW_017728951.1:53219971-53298168 GCF_001723895.1 Crocodylus porosus
TTGTATGACAAATTCTGTATCATCCCCAGAAGCTCTTCAGATTTCCCATGTGTGAGGCTCTGCTGTTCAAAGACCATGCCAGGACTTCTCAGGGGAGGCTGAGTTTCCCTTCGTCTTGCTGGGTCTCGCTCTGTGTAGGGCGCAGTAACACTGGGAGTGTGCTGCACTTCCTAAGTCATTGAACTGAAGCAAACACCATGGAACCTTCTTTCAATCTGTGGATGATGGAAAGAACCCAGTTACCTAAGATGTTTGTATTCGTATCTTCACTTCTTGCATTGAAGTTAATGGTGAAAAATATGATTAAGCCTTGTGTTATCACAAGCTGATGATGCCAACTTCATAAAGTCTGATGGAACCAGTTAGCAAGTAGGAGGAAGAGGATGGTTCAGATTTGATTTTCTTATGCCTCCCAGAAAGTGTGGGGATACCTATAATTCCTTGAAACTTCTTCTTTACTTTACCAAGTGTGCACCCCAAAAACTCCCTGTGTTCTCCCTTGTCTCATGACCTTTTTCTTCTTTCCCTATGGAGAAGTCTTAATTGTACTTAACTCCTTTGTCTCCAGACTGGATTAAGTGACTCTGGTACTCAGCCTTTGCTGTTTCCTGTTCTCTTTAATTATTGCCACTTGGGACAATTACATGAAATTCCTGACTTTAAAATAAAATCTTATGGTGATGGTATTTTTATGTACCGTTAAATAGCTGTCACAATCTAATCTTGAGGTTGTTACATGTCATTGGTAGGTGAGGTGAATGCCATGTACAGATTTTTTTTTGACTATGCTATCCACATATTCTCAGAATGATTGATGGTCCTGCTGATTTATCATAGCATCTGCTGTTAAAGGAGATGTACCAGTTGCAGCTTTCCTTTCCCTCCCCATTTTTAATGGACTTTTGTAAATCAGTGTTTTAATGAGGATTGTTTGAAAGGCAATTACAGATCCTTTTAATAAAAGATGCTATGTAAATGTAAGAAAATTGCTGTTATAGATAAACCCTATGTTTCATGGTGAACCAAGTATTAAAATGAATTAGAAATTTGCATATCATTCCAGTGTAACTCATTTTATTTGCAGCTGTTTGCATTACTGCAGGATAAAAAAAAATGAATTACTTTCAGTCCTTCTGATATCACACCTCGGTGCCAATTGAAGCTTTCTTTACAACAGGCTGATTATGAAAATCAAATAGTCTGAATGTTTGATTTCAAAATACCTTCCATTTGTAACAGAGTTCTCCTGCTGAATCCTAAACTACAAGTTATCTAGTTGGAATTCTTCTATCAAAATTCAGTGCTTAAATGAATGTAAAGTGTTGGACATTCCCCCAAGTTCATTAATCATTGATTTGGAGGGTTGCACTTTGCAGTTATTTAACAAGATGTGGAACAGATACTCAAGTTCAACAACACGATATTTAAAAAACGAGAGATTGCTGTTTGTGTGAAATGCAGAAGCATTAGAATTCAGTTAATTTAGGAAGTTATTTTTTCTTATTCCTCTGTTTAGAAAAAACTATCTACAATTAAGGAAAGAAAGCTACTTAGCAGTAACTACACTTTTCTGTTGCCTGTGGAGGGGTATATTCTAGGAGTGACATGACTGTATTGCATTTGAAAACTTAAGTTCAGCCTAACCATGTGATTGGTCCAATAAAAGATACAAAAATCCTTGCTTTTCATATTTCCTGGACCATCATGGCCTCTTCAACACTCCAACACTACCATCCTATCCATTTGAGTTCAAGAATCTTTGATACTAAAGCTGTTCAAGGTCTTTCTACCACAGTGAGAACCACATGTTCCAAAAGTTACTTCATCCTATACACCTTTTGGATCCCTTTATTCTTGAGTCTCTGGAAGATCTTTGGCTAAAGGGAGAGAAAATAAGTGTGAATTGGCAGAAGCACTACATTCTGAGAAATCTATTTACTAATAAAATATGGGCAATTATTCTTTTGATTTTTTTTCTGCAGATTTTACTCACCCACACCAAATAGTAGAATAACTAGTATTAATATGTGCCAATGCAGTAAAAGTGAAAAGGATTAATATCTCTTTCACTCCCAATATGAAACATCATCTTCATAAACCAAACTTCTAATTCATGTCCTGAGTCAGGAGAATGACATTTCATGAAGATGTGAATTGAGTAATGACAAATTTTAGGAAACAGGCTTTCTTAGCAAACAGTGGTACTAGAATATGAACCACTAGAAGCATCAAGATACTATCCGGATAATGGACTAGGCTTGAATTCAGGATATAATCTATTTAGGAAGCCTTGAAGGAGAAAGAATCATTTGTTTATTCCATCATTTATAAACAACTCGCCATACTTATGAGAAGGTTTCATTCTTTCCAAATACCAACTACTTCTTTAAACAGGGTATGTTCACCCTTGTCTCCCAGATTAGCCCGTGAGAGAAAAGCATAAGTGTGTTACCTTAGGAAAAGATCAAGAGTATTACACAATTATGTACAGATCAAAATCTAACTTGATATATTGCAGGAGATTGTTACTTGTGTTTGCATTATTTGTACTTCGCAGTGCACATGATGGGGACAGTTAAAACACTTGAAAGTATCAAAGGCTTTACTACTTAGCTAAATACATTTTATCTTCTGTGTTTTCTTCACTAATTTTGTAATTCTATAAAATAAAATATCAATTATGCTTGTCAGGCAATATTTATTTTTTACAAAATCTTTATGGCACTTTATGAACTCTTGCTGCCTTTGTCTTGTGATTCCTTTACTTTAAAATTTTAACAATTTTTTTCTTCTCTTAATGTTGGTCCTTGTCTTCTGTTAGGTAATAAGTTAAACCTACCATATTTATTTACATAACACACACCTTTTCCCTACAAAATTAGCTACCAGCAGTGGTAGATTAGGGGGGTGCAGTCACAGCTCCCTTGATTTCTACTCCACTCAACATTTAAAACAAACTGCTCAGAGGAACAGCTGCATTTCTAGTCAGGTGAGCTTAGGGAGTTAGTTGACTTCATTTATTGATTCTACTCTTCACTCTGTAGATCAGTGTTTCCCAACCAGGGTGCTGCGGCACACTGGTGTGTCATCGGCCAAATCCAGGTGAACTGAGAAATCTTGGGGGGGGGGGTGGCTCCTGGGGGGTGGCTACAGGCAGTGATGCCACCACTGCCCTGCGGCTGGCCCCATGCTGATATCCACCTTCCCCCTGCTCAGTGTTTGGCTGTTCGCCACCCCCTTCCCCCACTCCCACTCTGCCTTCAGCTGGTCTGCCATGGGGTGGAGAAGGCTGGGTATGTGTGCTGTGGGGTGGAAAAGGTTTGGAAATGCTGCTGTAGGTACTAACAGCACTTGATCATCCACTAATCAAGCTAACCTTCCTTACACAATAATCCTCATGATGTTTCCATGCTGTCCAGTAAAGGTATGCCATTACCTAGGAACCTGTACTGAGTGGCTTTGCTCCTAGGGGTTCAAACCCATAACAAATTAGAGATGGGGAGGGGAGGGGCTAGGGTGAAGGCAAGCCTAGCTGTAAGGTAGCTGTGATCCAGTGTTCAGAGACAGGAGGGAGTTGCAAAAGTGAGGAAAAGAGATAGGTTACTGTAGTGACTCTTTTGACCCTGTCCTGGTTATTCACTGAAGCAGAATGGGGAGCTAAACCAGTGGCTCAACCAGGGTGGCATAAAGTCAGTTATGGATGGACCCAGAGGGGTTGGTCTTCCCAGGTAGGGGCACTGGAAGTGGTTGAAGTGAGTCCTCCTCTGCCCCCAACTGTTTCTTTCTGTATGCTGAGGGTGGAAGCCACCTATGGGCATGCTGTGGGGCAGAGGGGCCATGGGAAGGAGGTATGTTTATAGCCCTGTCCACCTTCTTCCCCATGGTCTGGGGTTATGAAAGTCTTGCTGAACCATTTTTGACAGGGATTTTGATGGGAAGGTCCTCCTGAGAGTAATGAGGAGCTGGATGTTATGGGCACTAAAAAGCTTTTGGGAGGAGGCAGTCCCATGGAGAAGAAGGGTGTGAGGGTGTGAGGTGAAGGCAGGTGGGGTATTATGAGGGTGTGGGATGAGGGGAAGATGGGGTTTGGGAGTGAAGAGTGTGATGGGGACTATGGAGCTGAAATCATTCTGAAGGAGATTAGGAGCAGGAAGTATTTTGGGTGAGAGTGATGTAGGAGGCATATGGGGCTGTAGTGAGTTTTGGGTGCTCAGAGGGCATGGGAGAGCTTAGTGGAGTGTGATGGGGGAGGTGGTGTGATGGGGATGAATCTGTACAGGGTTCAGTGGGTTCATGGGAGCAGGGTAGGACCAGTCAGGCATGAGAGGGATGGTTTTGAAGTTGAACATGGAGAATATGTGGGATAATAGGACAAAGTAGAGTCAGGAGGCATTTGAGGTGGCAGAGGCAATGCATAAAGGGTAATAAGGGGCACTGGGGGGCCAGGTAATAGTTTTGGGGCCCTTTGCAACCATGGTGGAGTATCTGGGGGACCTGTGTGTTAAGGTTCATGTCCCTGGCCAGGCTGGGGCAACAGTTGTACTCCTCTGAAATCAAGTGCCTGCCCAACCTGAGGAGTCAGGACCCCTCCCCCACAAAAACAATCAATTATTTGTTTTTGCTTGGATGTTAACCAGAATGATAGAACCACAGGGACCTCATATATTAAAAAAGCTCCTAGTTTCTTTCTAACTGGAGAAAAAATATTCATAGTATTATGTGATAACGCATCACACTACCTGCACTCCTGGTTTTTAAAATCCTGGATCCGCCCATGACCACCAACTTTGGAGGGTGCACATCTTTAGACAACTCATTTCCATGCTAGGATGAAGGCAGGGGAACACTGGAATGGCAGCAGGTGACTGTGCTGAGCTGTATTGGCTCAGTTATGGCTGAACCTCAGCAGAGGCAGAGTCCTGTAGTCAGCATCACTCCTCCTCTGACTGCTTCAGAGCCAAAACAGCTACAGATTTAACCCTTTCATAGCCACAGATGAGTTGCCAGTAGCTGTGTTGGATGAGCAGCAGGGGGAAAGGGAGTGATGCTGACAGTAGAACTCCTTTCAGCTCCCTTCCAGGACAGGCCCAGAGTGATTTGCCAAGGCAAAACCCTCTCCTGCCACCACCAGGCGGGCTGCCCGACGTGCCATGGTGACCTGTTCTGGGGCTCTCCTGGAAGGGGGTTGGGGTTGTGTGCCCAGCAACTTATTGGGGTGGCCCACCCACTCCACAGAAGGAAGGATCAGGCTCCTCAGAACTCTAGCAGGCATCAGGTGCCCAGAAGCAGGCACCTGGTATGATTACAGGAATCATGATTGCAGGAATTGTGCCAGGCACCCACTGCCACCACCTGCATGCAGTAAGTCAGAGCTCTGGGAGGCCTGATCCTTCCTTTTATAGGGCAGCCAAGCCACCCCTGATTGGCTGCTGGGCACACATCCCCAACCTCCTTCCAGGAGAGCCCCAGAGTGGGTCATCATGGGTGCCATGGGTCATCAATCTAGGTCTATTTTAGACCAAGTTTTGCCATTTTTAAATTAGTCTATGTGTTTCAAACTTCTGTTGTGTTACAGATATAGACTGATTTCTGATAACTTCTACCAGTTTATGTGTAATGTCTGTACCTGGCCTTGGTATAATTATCTCTGAGTGGCTCTTGAAAGCCAAACAGTCCTGAATCTGGTTAGCATTTGGATAGGAGACCACAATGGAGTATCAGATACAGAGGAAGATGTTGTGATTGAAATCTTGGTGAATGGTAACCACAGACACTGAATGACTTCATTTGGCCATGGATGATGAATAACAGGAAGGAAAGGAATATTGTAAGTAGTTCTGATTGTCTGGCTGGGAAAGAAAGCAGATATTCTGACTTTTGGATTACCCTTAAAAACAGTTTCTAATCAACGTACCTAATAACAGAAATGAAAACAGAAATTAGTTTATGATCTTTGACTTCTAATCTGTATGACAAGTACCCTCATAAAGATGCTTTTGGTATTCATACTTTGTCAGATAGAAGCTAAAGTAATGGTCCATTGCCACCTCCATAGGCTCAGTCACTATAAGGCTGCAAAAGGCAACTTTCATTTCTGTGACAATCTGTTACTACAAATTGAATTGGTGTAAGAGTATTTTCTTAGGACTTCCAAAATGGCCAACCCAAATGAGGAAAACCTTGATTCCATATGCCACTGTGTATGTGGAATCAACGAAGCCACTGTCACTGGAATTCTGGCCATCCCTTATGACATTGCTACTTCACAAAAGCAGGAGACTACAAATTGCGCTCCCTTTATCTTCAAAGGACAAATTTGGCTGGCTACTTCTTGTGTTTTTAAATGGTAACAAAAAAAATTACACTAGCTCCCTGCTTCTTCATGTAACCTACAATGACAAAGTTTGTCTTTCACATCATGTTTCAGCCATAGAACTTGAAGATAGGTATGGTATCATCATTCTCATTTTCCATATGAAGAAACTAAGGCACACAGAAGTTAAATGATAGGCTTACAGTCACACAAATGTGAGTGACAGAGAGAGGAATAAAATGCACATTTCTCATTTCCCAGGGCAGCTTCCCATATCAAGCTGCCTCCTTAGATTTCATTAATATGTCTAGGAGAGGGGCAAAATATTATTAGAGAGATGCTGAAAAGATATGTAATTGCAAACAACAGTTGATTTTCTCCATGAAACTAAGCAATTTAAAATGTTCATAACATATATTTTTAAATGGTATCATTATTTGTTATTTTATATAGCCACATGATTCAAAATGCCTTTCAGGAATTGCTAAAACATCAAGCACAACTAGTGAAATTGGAGACAATAACCCCCACTCCAAACTACAGAGCTTGATAATTCTTCAACCCAAAAGCCTGAAGAAGAACTGTTTCAGAGTTACTGAGCATCTACAACTCATTATATAAATAGGTATAGGAAAGTTATCAGGTAAATGCAACAAGAAGAGATGTGGGAAAGGATGGTTAATCCTAAGAAAGAGTAAATAGAGCAAGGCATTTAAATCCACATAAATATCTGGTGAAAGATAAAAATCTAAGCAGATTCCAAGAGACAAGGTGTTAACATTCTCCAGACAAAACCCCCACATTTAAAACTGATTCTTAGTTTCAGAGGCAACTCAGATTTTGGTTTCAGAGGGTGTCAATAGATGTGTTTGTTGGCGTTCTACCTAGAACACATCACAGTAGACTTGATTAATCAAGTCTGCTCTCCATTCTAATTAGAACACTCCAGTGTCACCTTACCATCATGTGTATTAAGCCCCCCTGCATTTCAAAATGGCCTCAGGAGTGTTTTAACTAAAGCTCACTGAATAAGCTTTAAAGAGAGTGTCCCACGGCTATTTTGAAATGTGCAGGGGCTTAATACACACGACTACGAGCTGTTTTAATTAGACTGGATGTCTGGTAACCACTCTAATTAAAAGACCCCCCCCCAGCAAAGGACCAAAGGACCTAGGATTAGGACCTAAAAGTCTTTTTATTCATTACTTTGAGCATTTACATCACAATCATGGTTAACCTATAAACTGAATTATAAAAAAAAAATGAAACTGTGATTAAAACACAAAACACAACAAAGAAACAAAACCCCCTACTCTGCACACCATGTCTTTCTGGGAAATTGATAAGGCCTAGTACATTACCCAGCCTTGTTAAGCATGACTGGCAACCTTTTGTCAGCACAGGTCAAAGCTCAAAACCAGCTATTACTGCAGGCTGCAAGTCTCTGTTCTTTCCTTCGCCACCTCTAAGAAGCCAACTGCCAGATACCTAAATTCTCTGCAGCAAGGATAACTTCAGACCTGACAGAGCAGCTAGGTCTGCAGTGAAGGAGGACAGTGTGGAGGGGATGGGTGGCATGGTGCAGTTCCATACACTAATTCCTTGTGCGGGACAAGACATCTTTGTGAGCTGGCCTGTAGGCTGTAAGTTGCCAAGCCCTGTCCTTGGCCATTTTGAAGATATCATGTAGATCTAATGTGGAGAGAGACTCTTTATACCATCCCCTATCCCACCCATGCCCACCTTGAGCCCCAATTCAACAGAAGGCAGAAGATAGCTCTAATTGTTCTTTATGGTTCACTTCTGGCTCATGGTCTTATAGGCTACTTAAAACTTCAATTTAATCTCATGTACAAACACAAGAAAGGACAGGAATAACTTTCTTGCATTAATGGTCCATTCTTTGCATTGCTCAGATTGATTTATTTAGGTCAGAAATCAAAGAGAACTTCATGTCTGCAGCTGGCAGGGTAACCATTAAAGTTTAAAACCTTCACGGGCACTCCTGCCTGAAAATGTTTCACCTAAAATTGTCACAAGTGACAACTAAGATCGTTATAACTGAAACAGATAAGAGCATAATACTTTTTGTCAATTTTTCTCAACATGTTTACTTTGTGCATTTGACAAACATTTTGCATATTGACAGTTTCATTGGGTTTTTCTTCTTGGCAGTCATTTAGACAGTTTTTTTGTCCTGCTGTTTGTGCAGATCTTTCACCTGGCTAAAAGGCAGAAGAAAAATACTTGGGAAGGAAATGTGAATTTTTACTTTTTTTAAACACAAATATTAGCCAGAGGGATCAAAAACAAATGTAGTAACCAACTCTTCTCAGGTTCCTGTCTTGCTTTTCTAATATGGTTGAAGAGAAGATTATGGGAAATGTGGTGAACCTTAACTAAGAAGGAGGGGATGTTTTTTGTTTAGAGTGCTAATCAGAGGATCATTGGATGTTAGGCAATAGAGCAGGTGTGGGCAAAAAATGGCATGGGGGCCAGGTCTGGCCTGCTGAGGGATTTTGTCTGGTCTGTGACAGGTCCCTTGGTCTTATCCAGTCCAGGCACAGGGGACAGCACAGGCCATTGTGCATGTGGCCAGTCCCACCACACCCTGGAGCACAGTGGGGCTGGAGTGGTGTGGTAGCTGGACTCACTTCCTAGTAGCCCAAGCACTGGTGCTTCTTCCAGATGCCATAGCCACTAAACATGGTACCCATCACCAGGGGCAGGACCCTCACGAGCAGGGTGCACGACAGGGCTGTGGGTGGGTAGGGAGCTGTGTTTAGGACTCGGTCTAAGATCTTGGGGTGGTGACAGCATGGGGTTTGGGATGGGGCATAGCCATGATCTGTTTCCTGCACACCCCTGCAACAGGCACTGGTTCCATGGTCATGTGGGAAGCAGATTGTGGCTCTGCCCCAGCCCTGCCCCTAGCCCCATACTGTCACCACCCCAACATCCTGGACCTGGCTGTGGACACAGCTCTCTACCTGCCTGCAGCCCCAGCCTGTCTATGGGCCCTTCCCAGGCGGGTCCCAGGCAGTCTCCATGGAGACCCCAGGATCACAGGGCAGTGACAGTACAGGGCCAGAGCCCACAGCAGAGCCACGCTGTGCTCCCCACGTGTCCCTCCCACAAAACCAATGCCCATCACAGGAGTGTGTGGGCAGCAGATCACAGTTCTGCTGCGATGGAGCCAGAGATGGGCAGGGAGAGGCATCCAGGAGTGAGACAGGCAGGTAGATGGGGCTGAGGCTGGGATTGCGGGGTGGTGACAGTGCAGGCCCCATCCATATACTGTCACCACCCCACAATCCCAGGGTGTCCAGGGAGACTGGCCACTACTCACATGAGCAGGGCATGCAGCCAGGTGGACAGGATGGGGCTACTTAGGGAGTTTTGGTGAGCTGTTGCATGGTCGGGCGGTGTGCTGACCTCACTCAGGACAGCTCATTAAAACTCTCTATATGGCCTATAGGCCATAATAATTGCCCACCCCTGCAATAAAGTATTGCTGACAGAGAAAATGGTATTAGTTCTTCTATGTGACAGTTTATGTTAGATCTTGACCTCCTTTGTTATCATAATGATTTTTTAATAATACACATTAGGACTTTCTAGCAAGTTTAAAGGAGGCAGATATTCAACTTCAGTTGAGATCATTTGTCATCATGACATATCTTGTACAAGATTTATTTATTAGCAAAATAATACCAATATTATGTGTAGCAATCCAAATGTTTAAATTTAAAATATGTAGATAGAGCCAGGCTAACTTAACAAAATTGTTAGGTAACCTAAAAATCTGTCCACTGAACTACTCTTACAATCTAGGCAGAAGTGTAGTTCAGGTTCTTATATCTCTGGATCACTGCCAATGAGAGCACAGTGGCTTTGATAAAATAGGAATCTGCCTCAACCATCATTTCTGATCCCTCGTACAAAACCAGTCTGGGACCTTTAACAATTTAACAAAAACAAAAACATCCCTGTTAATTATTTGTTAACATTTATCCTAGTCTGCACTTTCAAGATAAATGTCAGATACAGTGGCACGATTAGGGTGTGGCAACAGCAGCAATTGCCCTGGGTACTGTTGGGGCTAGGGAGTTGAAAAAAAATGCTTTTATCTCAGCTTTATGATTGCAGTGGCAGCAGAAACCAGAAGTCACCATTGCCTCTGTGTGCAGCAGCTACCCCAGGCTCTTGGTCGCATTTTTATCCTGCTGATCAGAGAAGCGTATACATGCAGAATTTCCAGTCAAGTCTCAAAGCAAGCAGAACAAGTATCTCATGAAAAGAGAATTTCCACTGATTTATGTCCAGTTCTTGTGTTACAGAGCCCAGAGGCTTCAGATGAGGCTAAGCATTTACATAGGGGCTGTACCAATACAGCTGACAGCATGCCAACTACTTTCAGACTGTAAATGAAGAAACAGATGGTCCAGAATCACAAATTTCAGATCTGGAAGCAGACTTTGCTAAAGGGGGCTTTGAATCCACAGATTTGATCTGAGTCCATTTTATATTTATCTAATGATATAAATCCATTGTATTTCATTTTTTAGTTCCATATATCAATGAAAGAAAATATCAGTTTGACTGAAGGTATCAAGCAAACCAGCAAGGTGCAGCATTTCAGTTGAGAGGCTACTGAGTTTTTTCACTGACTTGCAGGTTTAGTCACATAATCAGATATTTAATTAAATATATCAATATTACATCATTCTCTGATATTTTGGATATAAGGTCTCAAAAATTTCCCAGAAAAGAATTTGCTTAGGACCTCCAGCCTTATATAGTTTGTATACTCTGCATGAGTACACCCTGCATACGTACCTATTGAAGCCTGGTCAGAAGTAGTTTCTGGAGTGGGTGAGCTCTTTGATCTTTGGACTCCAATATCTGGCTTTTGGCACATTTCAGTTTGTGGCCACCTTGGAGAGCTACTTTCTGGCTTAGCTGCTAGAGACTAACTCTTCAAAGAGATGGAGCACATGCCGAGTCATATCTTTAAAAAAACAACATTTATTATGCCTCAGGTTTCTCTCATCCTGCCTTTCTCTTTCCCCCTGTCCCTCTTGGGGGTTCTCCTTTTTAAGACTGTCTATTCGCACTGTGGCTTCTAAGTCCTGCCTTGGCACCAGAAACAGAAGGAAGTTTCCAGATTCTGGGACTTGAATCCACAGGTGGATCAACACATCCATTGGTGGGTGCATTGTTGGTTTGATAGCCCATTCCCCCAGGGGAAAGATTGTCACAGGTCTGCTTCAAAACACTGCTAACTCACTGTTTACTTATGTAAAAGCTAGAAATATTCCAAAGAGTACCACAGCCTGTCACAAAAAGTACCTCTAACGCTGTAATGCAACTAACTGCTGTCAAATACATGTCATCATTTTAACTACATTTTTCTATTAGGCATGTATTATTCAATTCCACCTTTTTAGTAAAATTTTTATATTAAGAAAATATTACTGCTATTCCTCTCTTTTTGATATCCATATAATGCCTAATATATTTTGCTTTTAATGTGTTAATTGCTTTTATTCTCTGTTCCACAGTATTCAAAGACAAATAGGCATTCTAGACCTGGGATGGATAAAGTTATGGAGTCTAGTTTTTCAGGCACTCAATCTTTCTCAGAAGCCTTGTCACCTGATAGAGGAAGCCAGCCTATCAAGCAACATAGGTAAGCAAATGGCTCTCAGACCAGAAAATTGGCAGGCAGAGATGTCCTGGTTTAGTAATATATGCAAGATTATTGTGCATTGTGCCTGGGGAGGCATTCAAGGCTATATGGTAGTAGCATAGCCCCAGCCCATTCAGTAAGCAGACGTCCAAGCATTTCCTTTGCTGATGACATAAAAAAAAATTATGATGATCACTGCCTGTAATCTACCTTTTGTAGAATGCCAAGAGGAAGTACTAAAAGACACCATCGGAGCTGTAGACACAGAGCAGTGAATGAAACAATTGTACTTTCAGAAACCATTGAAAAACAAGATTTTTTCCTGTCTTGCTTTATGCAGTTCATGAAATTAATGACTCATTCTCCTACTGGCAGACTCTGTTACAAACTTTCAACCTTTCTCACTGTTTCTTTAAATAAACAGCACTCCAAATGAAAAATGACTACTTTCTATGTATATTTATGACTTTGTAATTGCCAGCAATTAAAAAAAAATAGCTTTATAAAAATTTAGATACAAAATGTTTCCAAGGCTAGAGGGTAGAAATTACGTCTAAACATGAATAACAAATGGTATTTGAATCAGATTTTTTTAAATGTTTCATTTTTTTTGTTATGACAATTGTATGTTCTAGATAGGGTAAAAAGGGGTCAAATTCATGCCAGGTATAAATCAAGTTGTGGCAATATCCAGTCACAAAATATGTCTGATTTTCCACAAGAAACTACTGGTATTATGATTTTTAAAAATGAAATGGCTGAGAACAATGTAACTCATAATATTTGGTATATACCAAAAGACATTTCCATTCCAGCCACTTGTCAGCAACATTTTTCTTGTATTCTGAATGATACATTTGCTTAACCTTCCAAAACAATGGCATTTTGTAAGGTAGTAAGGTACATTTGGGTCTCCTTATGTTTCTTTTTGTCAACCCTTTGACTTCTTTGTAAAAAAGAATGGCCAGTCTCATATAAAACTCACTCAGTAGAGCACCAATTTCACTGTATATGATTGCTTGCTCAAGTGATTTTGTTAATATCCTGGAATATGGAAATGATGCCTAGAACTTTTTTCCAGTGGAAGTTTTTTATCTCAGAGGATGCATCGAGATGTGACCCATCTGTAATGCCGCATGCCGCATGAGCCACACATGCAATCATTCCCCTTACTGATAATTTGCAATATGAGGGGAAGAGTGGGCTGACACTGGGAAGTGCCAGTGTCAAAAAAAAACCCCATAACCAAAAAAAGCAGGGTGGTTTATGTGACAGCAGTGTGCAGTGCCTGAAACTAGATTCTGGCAGACTGCAGCAATGCTTTAGCTGCTGGCCAGGCTCCATGTTGCTGGATCACAAAGGACACAGCCTACACAGGCCCCAAGGACCCCAGGTAAGGCTGCTGGCGTCTCTCAGGTGCCAGCCCTGCCTCCTGTACCTTATCGGGGGCAACGTGCCATGCAACAGAGTGTGTGTCCATGGCCATTCCCTGGGCAGGGACAAGTAGCAGTGGCATGTTGTGATGCTGCTCTTTGTCCCTGGGAAAACGCATGTTTCCACTTACACAGACGTGGCCATTCTGGTCAAAAAGAAAAGCTTGTTTCTAATCCTTTAAATGCCGAGTATGTTAACTCAAAGAGGCCTTCATCTTCATATATAAACATATATAATCATACTACACATAAATATTTCTGTAGATTCTCTCTTTTACTGAAACAAACGAATAGTTGGGAGGGACACAGATGTTAGGTGAGACCTGAGGGAGGGTGCATGGTACCTGAAAGCTTGTCTAAGTCCCTACTAAATATGCAGGTGGACCAATAAAAGACAGACAGTTCCCACAAAAAAAAGTGCCTCACATTTTTCCTGGATCATCATAGCTACATCAACCCAACACTAAAGTTACAAATCTTTTTAATTGATCAAACTGTCTGAATTTTATTTTACTCAGTTGATAAATAATGACTTCATAAAATCCTCAGAAACTTTTAAACCTCCAAATATTACCCAAATTTATAAAAGTTCTTTAAATAAAAATCTAATATGAACTTGAGACCATGTACTTTTTCTTCTGTAGGAAAGTCTTTGTATAGGTCACTGTCGCAGGACACGAAAGTGCCCTGCTCCTAGAAAGAGGGACAGGTGCCGGTTGCCGGGGCAACTGCAGTTGGGTCAGCTGACCAGAAAGGGCAGGGCCTGGCCTATATAAACAGCCTAGGCTAGGGCCAAGCAGGCAGTTCCTCTCTGGCAGCTGAGGAAGAGAGAGCTCTGTGGGAGTAGAAGCTAGATGGCCTGAACAGCTTTGGTTGAGGACTGGGGGGAGCAAGCCCTGGTAGGGTTTTGAACGATGGCTAGCCGGAGGGCTTAGACATTGCGTTTTAGCCGGATGGCTTGGAGTTTATGTTGTAGCCCAGGGGCTTGAGTTTTCTGTTGGTAGTTGTTACACCGGAGGACCAGGTGAGGCTGTAGGGGTTGGAAGAGGCCTCATAGGAGCTCCATGGTAGCGTGGGGTCTCCTGGTGCCGGAGATGGCGCAGCTTTGTTTCGGGGTGTATTGGCCCAGCCCTGGAGCTAGGGGGCAGCGGGAAGCCTCGGAGTCCCAGGGAGGGTGAGCGCACAGAGGCGAGCCCCGAGGGGGTGAGCACACAGAGGCGAGCCTGGAGGATGTCTGCAAGGGCGCGGGCAATAGTAATTTGACCCAACAACATCCAGTACATCCGAGAGGTTTGGGGCGTGGTATAAGGGGTGGTAGGAGCCACGCACAGCCCATAAGGTGGGGGGGGGACACCAAATCAATCTACATGGAACGGGGCCAGGATAAATAAGAGCACCGTGTCAAGAGACAAAAGGCAGCCTCCCTTATAATACTCTTGTCATCAAAGATGTGGTGGGCAAGAACAAGGGTGCTTGATAGACTACTTGGCACGGTAGGGGGTGCCAGGAGAGATCACGGCCACTCCTGAGTCCCTGCCCTGTGACAGTCATCATTAGTAGAACTTACTAGAAATGTTCTAGTTCTAAATTTTGAAGGACCATCATGATTCTTTTTCCCATATCTCTGGGATTTTATTGAAAGAAAAATGGGTTCCAGTTCCTTATTTGGAGGGTATCAGCCAGTATACTATATTCATATTTCTTACTTCAAAGATGTATTTTGCACTAATTAATGGTTTTATCTGGATTCATAAACAATTGCTTTTATAATTTTATAATTCATGATTTAATATATCAAGGCTTTTTTTTATAAAACATGCAGTGTTAATGATTTATAATCCCATCATTGATTTATGCATCTTGCAACTTCTTTATAAGTTGTCATGGGTTTACAAGTACTGTTTAGCTCAGTGATGTTCAACATATGTGCTGCAGCCTGGATCTGGTCCCCATAGTGCCTGGATCCAGCCTATTGCAGTGGGTTTAAATGTTTTCTGATGTTTCTCCATGCATCTCCTTCCCTGCTTTCTGCTGTGCTTTGGAACCCCTCCACAGGCCTCCTTGCTTTCTCCCTCACTTCTCTCCTGTAGCAGCTTACTGTCCCTCCCCACACTTTCCCTTGGCATGTACTGCCAACTGCCTTTCTCTCTCTCTCCCCACCCTCTCTCCCTGTCTTCTCCCTCTAAGTTTTTTGCAGCCACCTCCCTCTCTCCTTCTCCTCTTCGCTATGGGAGGACAGTAGTGGCCCACAATGCACCTGGATTGCTAACACCCTGCCCATTGCTCTAGAAGGTTAAATTCCACTGGTATAGCTGTTTGATTAGTCATCTGACTTTTTATTTGGTCTCTTCCTTATCCTAATCCTTACACATTGCAAACACATTATTAACTCTTGCACACATATGCTGAATTTAGGAAACTCATTTTTAATTACTAGGGCTAAATATTTCTCCAAACAGTCACTTCAGGACAAGTATTTGATTTCTCTGTTCCAAACTAAACAGTGGCCTAAGCCCACAGGTTAACAAAACACTTAAGCATACAGTTAACTCTGGACTTTCCAATGCTTTAGTAGGTTCCAGGGAAGATGGGGCTGAGTGAATCTGTTCTATTTGAGCCTGGTGATACACCCCAGACCCACAGGTTTGCCAATGAGGCTGCCCCAGCCGTTCCCTAATGCCTATTTCCAGGCCGACTGTCGAATTGGGGCTCAAAAGCAGGCACTGAGGATTAGCCTGGCAAACTCACCAATATAATTTCAATTCTGGAGCATGCCAGAAGCTTGGGTAGGCAGAGCAAGCTCCCCACTTGTCTTCTGGAACATGCTGTTGTTACCATATAGAAAATATTATTAATTACCACAATTTGGTGTTAGCTAAAATTCTCTGCCACACTTTCAGGAGATGCAACCCAAGGGAAAATAGGTCAAAAGTGATTTTACATCATGTTCTTGTCATCAGCTACATGTTTGCCGTCCAGAACAGACCTGAGAATGCTATACAGGCCACTGGGCATTCCAGAGCAGGACAATATCTTTCCAGCACTCATTGTACTGTGACGATCTTCTGCTTCCCACTGACATGTTTCCTTACATACTCAGAGTGTTTCACCCCTGAGATTTTCAAGTAAGCTTATGCAGGGCCAATACTTTCTTAAAATCATTGGCTGTCTACTCCCAGTTTCTCATACTGTCTAAGCTTTAGTGCTACAGTAAAACCACCAATGTAGAAAACAGTTGCTGCTGCTTGTGATAGTATTCTGTTTTTAGTGATTATGAACGTGTCCACTAGAAATGTGAATGGCAGAACTGCTCATTTCACTTAGGCTGCTGAACAGCTTAAGATAATAACAGTATTCTACTGGTAGCAATCTACATGTGAACAGTTTATGTAGAGATGAAAGGCTCTATATAAATCCTGCTTCTAAAATATACCATCTGTTTTATAGGCTTGTGTCTTACAGGCTAATTAGAACTTTATATCATAGGTTTGCCTATGTGAAGCAACTCTACCCTCTGGCAGAACTGGAGAAGCACAAGTACATTCCCCATAAAATGTGAAATCCGTTGTTGGTTCATGCAGACTGTGTTCTAGTTATATTACAAAAAATCAAGCTGTCATTTATACAGGTGGGACAAGTTACCATTTCCCTATATGTGAGGCTGAATTCTGATCTTGTCACTCATGCTGAGTAGTGGCTTTCTCTTCTAGTACTACTGATTTCAATTATTCAATCCATTCATAATTATTTTCATATAAATTGATTTAAGGGAATATTACTACAAGGTCCAAATAATGGGTCTCAATCTAGCTTCAAGTTATCATGCCATTCAGTAAAAAAAAGGAAATTATTCTTAAGATCTAAAATGGACATATGCTTTTATTTTTAAATAGGGCTATAATATTTTTTCTGACAAGAGGAAATTCTTTCTTTTAAAGCTTCATAAGCATTTCACTTATTACGTAATTGCAAATTAATTTGGTTTAAGTTTAAAGGAAGGGTAAACAAGACACCTCAGTAACTGGGGGGTTTTAGTAAAAAAACCCCCAAAGTTTAATAATGTAAGGAAACTATCTTGTGGGGTAACTGGACTGAAGAATTTAGCAACTTTTATAAAGAGGCCTAGAATTACTTTAAGTCAAAAGTCCTAAACATTCTGGAAACTGATTCTCCTAAGCAAACAGAAAAAAGCTTACAGGAAATTATTCATTTAGGCCTAATTGAATGAACAGCTATCTCAAGACGGGCAATAGGCATAAGCACAGAACATACAAAGAATGAGAAAAGGACTGGTCAGCAAAGAAAGCTCTTTTGGAGGTCAAGACTTGTAGGCATAAAGTATAAATTGTAGACACATAAAGCAACAATTGCCAAAGGACAAGCTGAACTGGAACTTCAGCAAGACACATGCTCCAATGACTGGCAGATTCCAAATTAGAGCTTTTATTAAAAACAAATAGAAAACTATTCTTCGGCATTGTAATTAAAAAGAACAAGAAAAAAAGACATGGTTGCTATGGAATGTAGATGATGTTGAGATTAAAGATAATTTAGTTGTGGCTTGTGAACTAAAGGAGAATTTTTCATAGTTTCAAATAAGGATGATGATATTACAAGGGGAACAAAAGCAAGATAGATTCAGTGTGAAGATATGGACTTTTCCACAGCCAAAATGAAAGCAAAAATTAAGGACCTAAATGCATTCAAGTTTGGAATAATATCCCTGAATAATCTCCATCCCTGAATTCTGAAAGAACTAGTGCATGAAATTACAAGCCAGGTTGCAAGTATGTTTAACAATAAACCAAGTCAGGAGTGACTAGAGAAGAACAAATACAGTGGATATTTATGAAAGGGGAAAAGTGATAACATGCTTTACATAATGTAATCCTTTTGCCAGGTTCTGCCCTGCTGCCAGGCCCCATTTAGAAGGGTCTGGTACAACTTTAGTGATATAACAGCAAACATAGTAAAAAAGTGTTGTTGTCAGTAAAAAATGTTTGCAATAAAAAAAATCATCTTAGGTTGGCAACTCTGTTGGACTGCAGCAATGGTTTTATATCATGCAATCCTTATACCCTGATGAACTGACCACACCCTCTAACAGGCTGCCCACCACCCAGCCTTACCCCTGTCACCCCACTCCCTCTGTCCTGGCACAGACCCCCAAAGAAGCCTACCTGCAACCCGATAGCATTATTAACAATTGACAGGACTCAGCACCAGCATATGGCTTAGGGTAGGGAGTCTACAAAGCCCTGAAAAGAAACCCCTCCCCACAACCCAAATGCTTCTGCAGGAACTGTGCTCCCCGTCAGACATCCAATGGCATGGTTGTTCTCTTTCTTTCAACACTATGTCTAATTCATAGATTCATAGATGTAGGTTTGGAAGGGACCTAAGTAGATCATCAAGTCTGACCCCCTGCCCTGGGCAGGAGAAAATAGTGGACTCATATGACCCCAGCTAGATAATTGTCAAGCCTCCTCTTAAAGACCCCCAAGGTAGGAGCCAGGACCACTTCCCTTGGAAGCTGGTTCCAGATCCTAGCTGCCCTGACTGTGAAATAGTGTCTTTTAATGTCCAGCCTGATCCTACTCTCAAACAATTTATGGCCATTATTCCTTGTTACTCCAGGAGGTGCATGGGTGAACAGGGTCTCTCCCATTCCCTGCCGGTCCCCCCTGGTAAGTTTGTAGATGGTCACCAAATCCCCTCTCAACCTTCTGTTGTGAAGGCTGAACAGGTTCAGGTCCCATAGCTTCTTCTCATAGGGTCTACCCTGCTGTCCTCAGATCATATGAGTGGCCCTCCTCTGAACCCTATTGATGCTGGCCACATCACTCCTAAAGTGCAGTGCCCAGAATTGGATGCAGTACTCCAACTGTGGCTTAACCAATGTCACATAGAGGGGGAGGATCACCTTCTTGGCCATGCTTGTGATGCATCTGTGGAAGCATGACAAGGTGTGGTTGGTCTTACTAACTGCATCCTCACATTGATGGCCCATGTTCATTTTGGAATTGATAATGACTCCAAGATCTTTTTCTGCCACTGTGCTTTCAAGAAGGGAGTTCCTCAGCCTATAGGTATGCTGCTGGTTCTTACTGCCCAAGTGCAGTACCCTGCACTTGTCAGTATTGAATCCCAACCTATTCTCATTTGTCCACCTCTGTAACATGTCCAGGTCCAACTGTATCCTGTCCCTCCCTTCTAGCATGCCCACCTCGCCCCAGATCTTGGTGTTGTCAGTGAATTTGAACAGGGTGCTTTACACCCCCTTATCCAAGTTGCTAAGAAAGAGATTAAACAGTGTGGGCCCAAGGACCAAGCTCTGGGGGACCCCACTGCCCACATCCCTCCAGGTTGAATATGACCTGTCCACCCTTTCTAGGTACAGTCCCTCAGCCAATTTGTGACCCATATGACTGTGTAGGCATCAATGCCATAGTCACCTAGCTTTTTAATGAGAATGGGGTGGGAGACACTATCAAAGGCCTTCCTGAAGTCCAGAAAGACTATATCCACTGCAACACCTCCGTCCAGTGATTTTGTGACCTGATCATAGAAGGCAATCAGGTTGGTCTGGTAGGACCTGCCCATAAAGAACTTATGCTGGTTGCCCCTGAGCATCGTCCCCCCTGCCGGTCTTTCCCAGATGTGTTCCTGGATAATCTTCTCAAAGAGCTTCCCCAGGATTGAAGTAAGACTAATGGGCCTATAGTTGCCTGGGTCCTCCCTACTCCCTTTTTTGAAAATGGACCACATTGGCCCTCTTCCAGTCATCTGGCACCTGGCCAGAGCACCATGAGTGCTCATAAAGCCATGCCAGGGGCCCCTTGCCAATTCCCTCAGCACCTTGGGATAGAGAGCATCTGGACCTGCTGCTTTGAACATGTCCAGCCCCTCCAGAATTTCCCTAACCTAGTCCTCCCCAATCCTAGGCCTGTCAGAGTCACTCCTGAGTCCATCCTGAATCTCAGTGGGGCAGTCCTGGTCCCTGCACAAAAAAATGGAGGCAAAGAAATTGTTAAAAAGGTCTGCCTTTTCCTCTGGTGCTACCACCAGATTGCCTAGCATATCCCGCAGGGGTGCCACTTTAGTTGGTGCTTTATTCATACTCTCTACATATTTAAAAAAGGACTTTTTGTTGTCTTTGATCCTTGATGCTAGCCCTAGTTCCATATCTGCTTTAGCTTTCCTAACAGCCCCCCTACAAGCCCGAGTGATGGAAGTATACTCCTCTTTGGTAATAACCCCTCCCTTCCACTAGGTGTACGCCTCTTTTTTGGCTTTCAGGCATTACTGAATGCCTTTGGTGAGCCAGGGGGGATTTTGAGCACTCCTGCCTCCTTTGATTCTCATTGGGACTGTCACCCCTTGGGCACGGAGAATCATCTCCTTAAGGAATGTTGACTCATCTTGGACACCCAGTTCTCCAACTCTCCAGGACCCCAGTGCCTCTCCTACCATTGAAGCTGGCCCTCTTGAAGTCAAGAGGTACTGCCTTACTGTAGGCCCTTGACACCCTGTGCTGTATGGTGAATTCTATTAGGCGATGATCCCTGTCACCCAGGTGGTCAAGAACCTGGAGTCCCCTCATCACCTGTGGCCAGAACCAGGTCCAGGAGGGCATTCCCCCTGGTGGGACTGTGCACCTCCTGACTTAAGTGGAGGTCCTGTATCTCAGCAAGGAACTTCCATGAGCAGTCCAACGTGGCTGACTGCTCCTCCCAGCAGATGTCCGGGTAATTTAGATCACCTATGATAACTAAATCCCTTTCCTTAAGTGCCTCCACAAGCTGGCCCAAAAATTCATGGTCCAGGTCTTCCCCTTGGTTGGGTGGTCTGTAGTAGACCCCCACCATTAGTCCCTTTCCCCACAACCCCACTGTATTCTGACTCAGAGCACTTCAGCCTGCTTCTTCTCTGACCACATCCTGTTAGTTGAGGCCATGTATTGCTCTTTGACATAGAGCACCACACACCTGCCTTTCCTTCCCATTCTATCCTGCCTCTATAGTCTGTAACCCCTAATGTTTACTGCCCAGTCATGGGATGAATCCCAGCAGGTTTCTGTGAGCCCTACTGTGTGTGGGTTTGTACTAGCTATCCGGAGGGCAAGTTCCTCCTGCTTATTTCCCAGGCTATGAGCATCAGTGTAGAGGCATTAAAGGCCTTGTATCGGTTCATGTACCACCTCCAAATTCTTAGGACCATCCGGACCCCTGTCACTTACCTGGGTACTCCTTCTGCTCATCACCTGTCTTGGTTGGGAGGTGTCCTCCTGTCCTCCTGTCTTCCCATCCCCCGGTGAAGCTAGTTTAAAGCACGCCATACAAGATCAGCCAGGTTGCTTTCTTACTAAGGAGCTGCAATTTGGTCTCGCTACTTAAGAGTTTTTATGGATGCTAAAGATTATTATGGATTTTATGGGTAAGCATGTTTAGCCTGATTTGTTACTGACCATACATCAATTTATAGA
Organism: Crocodylus porosus; assembly: GCF_001723895.1. Lineage (NCBI taxonomy): Eukaryota > Metazoa > Chordata > Crocodylia > Crocodylidae > Crocodylus > Crocodylus porosus. The sequence continues at coordinate 53,241,895 of NW_017728951.1, forward strand.
TAGTTGGCAATCCTATACCCCCATGGCTATTCATGCATTACCCTCTCTTGGAACGTGATGATCTGGCTTAGTTCCTGGAGCAAGTCTTTGTCTTTCCAAAGGGGCAGAGTGCATGAAGTCACATGTAGCAAAGTAGACAGCTCTATTTAAATACAAACAACATTTATTCATCTACAGCAATACAGCAGGCAGAGTCCTAGGGCCCCAAAGCCCAGAGAGTCTCTGTCAGGTAGCAGCCATCACTGTTCTCTCTCAAATTCCTCTCACCCTGCTTTTCTCCCTTCCCTCTCCCCTTCGTGAATCTCACAGGCTTCAAATGCCATTAATCCAAGTCCCTGTTTACAAGCTAGTCAAGATATCTGAGTCATGAAACATTTTATAACATCAACACATTTAACCCAGACATAATACAAACAGTAACATCATCTATCTGTCAAAGAAGCTAACTAGAGGGGGCCTTCAAGGATTAATCTTGTAACTGATCTTGCTTAGTGATGGTAATTCATGACATGCACTAAAAAGGTGGGAGTGTACTGATAAAATCTGCTGAAGACACAAAGTTAAGAGGTATAGTCAATACAAGGGATAATGAGGATATCACAAATAAATACAATACAAATGGAATGAAATTCAATAGCACAAAATGCAGGTTGTGCACTTGAGGACTAATAACAACAACTTCTGGGAAAAGGTGAAAACTCATCAATTAAAAATCACTGAAGAAGAAAAGGACGTGATTCCAGGATGATTATAATTAACCAATGTGATACGGCCCTTACAAAAGGTAAATGTGATTTTACGTGATACCAATTACTATAAATAAAGGATTATTAGTATTGTGCAAAGCCCAATATGACTACATCTTTACTATTGTACTGAGTTCTGGTATCATTTGTTTAAAAAAGATGAACTCAAACTAGATGGCTGTCATATAAAAGAAAACTGGAAGATTTAGCTTATTTGGTCTAGTGAAGCAATTGTTTAGATCTGACATGATTGCTTTCTGTAAACACATAAAGAAGAATAAGCACTATACTGGAAGAAGGTTCTAAGGTAGAGTAGCCTGTGGGCTGCTTCTGGCCCACAAGGGGTTAATATACAGCCTTTGGGTTCCTTCTTACCACTGCAATCCCCATGGGTCCTGCTGCTACAGTGACCTGTCATCTCCTGGTTCCCCATCCCTCCTCTGGCAAGAGGTTTCTTGTTCCTTCCATTGCTCCTGGGGGTGGGTCATTGGGAAGGTACTGTATATGCAGCAGGAGAGAGAGCCAGGCTGCCTACACCTCAAGATTGTACCCAAGTTTCCCACACTATGCACACAGCAAAGTGGGGAGCTATATTGCTCATGCCGTGAATGTGACTGATAAAACCAGGGCTGCTTGTGCCACATGTGCAGCCAAAACACTGGAACTGCTCATGTTGGGTACACAGCTAGAAGACTTGGGCTATTCATACTGAGCTCAGCAAAGCAGGGGGAAGAGGTGGGTGGCTAATGTTGCTTATTCAACAGGAAAGAGGTGGGGAGGACAGCTACACTGCTCATGGGGTGCAGGTGACTTGGGCCTGCACCCCCTGCAGTGTGCAACCCCATGGAATGGCAGAAGTTTAGCTAAAGGACTAGGTTGGCCCAAGAGCAAAAGGATATAAACTAGCAAAAAATAAACATAGGTAGAAGGTTTCTAATCAGAGCAGTTAAGTTCTGTGACAGCCTTCAGTAGAAGTAGTGAGGGCAAAGAAGAGCCTACTACTTTTAAGACAGAACTTGATTTTATGGCACAGTTGCATGTCATAGGTAAAGGACTAGGTTTGAGAAGTAGTTTTCAGTATTTTAAGTTCCTATTATATATATATATATGTTCACCAGAAAGTAGGATAGGCCTGATATTGCCTGATATTGGTAGCCTAGAAGTGGTTTTCATGCATGCAAAATTCATGACCAACCCCCAAGGAGATCATATTTCACTAGCTTTTGCATCCAAGGATTAGGCAGATGGGGATCTGGTTATAAGTTGGGTGCTGGAAAGCTGCTATCCTTATATATACAGGGATGCATAGACAATTCTAGAATCTGTGACAAGATTAAAACCCCTTTGCATCACTGAGGCTGAGATTAAAAAAAAATAAGAAAAATGATTACTAAATAAACATGAGCTTTCTATTACAGTAATTTCTCAGATAAGTTCATACTATGGCCTATGGATACAACAATCATATTATAAATATACTATTATTTTTAAGCATCCATACAACATTTTCCTCAGGTCCCAAGGATGCTGTTAATATTCTGGTAGTACCAAATGTTACAAAAAGGTTATTTTTATTGGCTCTTTGATTTCTGTGCAAGGCCATTACCGTTTGTAACACGCAAATCTGTCACTAAATTAGAACTAGGGAGATATACTAAAGCACAAATACATGTTTTATATTTTCATGTTTATCAATAAATAAGAGTATTTTCTCAGGGAGCATCAAAGGAAAATCAGATCACAGCACACATCATATTTACTTAATTTGCTGTGTGCCTAGGTGAAGATTTATTAAACTTTCTTTGAAGGGAGCTTTCTACTGCATAGATAATTAAGGAGGCCGATTCATTCTGTATCATTTTGTATTCACAAGCAGTCTGGCAAGGTTCTTGATTGTACAGTATTACATTGTCACACAATATTTATTGTGAAAGACAATCATGCTCGCAGAGATAGTTTCTTAATTATTAAAATACTGAAAACTGATCTAAACTACATGATGTTTGTCAGAATCCTAACAGCAGATCATCCAACTTACAAAGCTTAAAAATATGGCAAGTTCTTAAAAGATATCAGGAGACAATATCTATCTGGCAACTAACTATCATTGTGGCATATGTTTACTCCTTCAGTCAACAGGGCAAGAAGTGTGTCTTCAGTCTTAGTAATATGCATATCTTTTTGTCAGTACACAATGTAGCTGGAATCCTATAGAAAGACAACTTAGCCATCTTCTCCGTAAATTCAGTGAATATACCTAGCACCATTCAGCAAATGATTTGAAAACACCTCATTTTCATAGCCCTGGTAGACTTGTCAGTCAATGGCAGAAGAGTGAGGGGGGGGCTGCTACAGCCCCCTGGCTCTCTGGTCACTTCACCCATCACCACTACCTTGCCCCTGCTGTGCACTTGTATAGAGCTGGAGCTGCTGCCACCATGACCTCTGCTACCGTCACATGCCCCAGGCCAACTGGAACTGGCACTGGGTATAACCAAAGCTGGAACCAGCTCATGTTCTAGGCTGGGTCTGGCCTACCAGAAGCCCTCCATCCAGTCAAGATCAGAAAGTGAGCTTGACAGCCCAGCTGTAACCTGTGAAAACCCATTCCTCTCTGAACAAAAATATCTGTAAGGTGCTCTAACTACCTCTCTGGTTAGCTACAGACATTCAAAAAGAGCCCAAGGATGAACTGATTCAGTCTACACAGGCTTCTCTAAACTGCATTGATTGAACTGATAGCAAACAACTGATATTCAGTTTTCTATTGGGAAAGGCAGGCGGAGGCCTGCATTGACCCAGGCCAGAAGGTAAGGGGTGCTAGACTAAGTCAGCCTCCCAAGCCAGGTGTCCCCAGGCCAGCCAGAAGTGGGGGGAGGGCAATTGCCCCTCTGCAGAGCTGGGCCAGAACAACACATGGAAGACAGGGAAAGGACTCCTCATCTCAGGGTGAGCCCCTGAGTCTGGCATCTATCAACATGGGGGGAGACCCATGCTGGGGATCCCTTGAGCCCTGGTCTGCCCAGCTGCTGGTGGCAGAGCTGGTGCAAGTCGCTGATGTGCTGGGGGAGGAAGGAATAAAGCCTCCTACCCCAGTCTCCCTTGGGTGGTGGGATGGGAGCACTCTATAGAGGGAAGGATTAGGCCCCATCAGTCGGCGCAGGGTTGCCCAGCATGTCTCACCAGAGCCCAGCACCAGCAGTAGCTGGTAAGAAAAGCTGGTCAGCCCTTCAGGCAGGGAAGAGAGGGGGGAAACCCCCCTGGAGCCCAGCACCCCCCAGCTCAAAGGACCTCAGCTCAGGGGCTGGGCTAGGGTGGGGTGCTTTTTTTCCCCATCCCCTGTATGCATCAGTGACTCATGCCAGTGCGGCCATGAGGAGGGGGAATCAACTCCCTGCAGCTGAGTGGACCAGGGCTTGGGGGATCCCTGGTGTGGGTCTCCTCCCACATAGGCAGCTGCCAGGCTTGAGGGCCAGCCCCAGGAGTGGGGACTCCTTTCCCCATTTTCCCTGCATGTCAGTGACTCACAGCAGCCTCAGCCTGCAGAGGTAGAATTACCCTTGCCCCGCCCCAGAGCTGGGCAGACCAGGCCTGGGGAGTCATATCCCAGGCCAGCCAAGGGAAAACCTGAAGAGGCTGGGGCTCTCCCCACATGGGCAGACCAGAGCTTGGGGGCTAGCCAGGATGGAGAACTCCTTTCCCTCTCCACCTGGCAACTCAGTGATGATTAGTGCTGACCTGTCCTAGGAGGGAGTGGGGGGAAGGGCAACACTTGCAGAACAGGGCTCAGGGCTGAAGCTGGGGCCTCTGAAAAGATGGGTAATTGCAAACAACAGTTGTTTTTCTCTATGAAACTGAGTAATTGAACATGTGCACAATTTTTATTTTTAAATGGTATCATTATTCATTATTTTATATAGCCACATGATTCAAAATGCCTTTCAGGAATTGCTTAAACATCAAGCACAACTGGTGAACCTGGAGACAATAACCTCCACCCCAAACCACAGAGCTTGATAATTCTTCAACCCAAAAGCCTGAGGAAGAACTGTGTCAGAGTTACGGAGCATCTACAACTCATTATATAAATAGGTATAGGAAAGGTATTAGGTAAATGCAATAAGAAGAGATATGGGAAAGTATGGTTAATCTTAAGAAAGAGTAAATAGAGCAATGAATTTAAATCCACATAAATATTTGGAGGGTTTTGGCCAATATGCTATATTCATATTTTTTACTTCAAAGATATATTTTGCACTAATTAATGGTTTTATCTGGATTCATAAACAATTGCGTTTGTAAGTTTATAATTCATAATTTAATATATCAAGGCTTTGTTTTATAAAACATGCAGTGTCAATGATTTGTAATCCCATCATTGATTTATGTATCCTGCAACTTCTTTATAAATTGTCATGGGTTTACAAGTACTGTTTAGCTCAGTGATGCTCAACATATGCAGCTGCAGCCTGGATCTGGTCCCCGAAGTGCCTGTATTGAGCTGAATGCATGGAGAATCATCAGAAAACATTTAATCCGCTTCCCTGCCTTCTGCTGTGCTTTGGATCCCCTTCACAGGCCTCCTGGCTTTGTGCAGCTGCATTGTGGTGTGGAGCCATTCTTCAGATGAAAAGCAAAACTTTTTATTCTTTTTTTGTGCAGGAGCTGACACAGCATAAAGATTATTATGATGATAAAGTCCAACACAGACGACTTGTGTTTGATGGCATTAGGAGTGAGGAAGAAGATTCACCCTTCTCTTATATATCCCATTCAGAGCTGAAGGAAATTGGAGAAGGCAAATGGATAAATGTTTTAAACTTAGGGCACTTGTACACATGACAGGGTTTTTTTTCTCCTAAAGTGAAATGGTGGTTCTTTAATTGAGATGATTAAAAACCCACCATTTCAATTTAGGGGCTTCCATCACTGTAACAGTGATGGGCCCAATCCTTTTTTTTTTAATTTCCGCAGAGACTGTCTGTGTGTCCTGTGGCTGGGGGTGAGGGGTGGGGGGATTATGAGCTGCCAGCTGGCTGAGTGGCCCCTGAGTGGTGGGGAATCCTGCCCTTCTCTCTGTGGTGGCAATGTCCCCTGGGCCACCTGGGTGCATTGCTACAGGCCAGATGCTACCACAACCTGGGATAAGGGAAAAGTTGGATCAGGCTTGCCCCCCAGCTGTGGAAGAGGTGGGTATACTCCACAAACAACAATAAAAAAATCAATCAGGCTCCTTGCCACTTAATTTTATTTTTTTTCTGGTAGAGCCTGCCTGCACAAGCTGCTGGTGGGCTGTACAACCCCTGAGTTGTGGGGGGCCCTGGTCCTTCCCTCCACAGCAGTGGCACTCCCCTGGGGCCACCTGGGCAGGGTGCTAGTGAGCAGTGGGCTGCCCCAGCTCCAAGGCAGCACCCTGCTGGATCCAACTCTTGCCCAGTTCCACCCAGGGAGCAGTGCCTGGTGGACTTCCAGTGGCTGGGCTCAGGGAAGAGGCGGATCTGACAGGTTGCTGCTTTTGAGCTGCAGCAGCCCTCAGCTCACTAGCATCCTGTCTGGGTGACCTGCCACTGAGGAGGGAAGGACTAGGTCCCCCCGCTACACTCCAGGGCTGCATGGGATGCCAGCAGCTCGTGCAGCCAGGCTCCACAGGAAAAAATAAAAAAAGCATTGAGGGGCCCAATCTTTTTTTTTTTCCCATGGAATCTGTCTGCCTCTCCTGCGACTGGGGGGAGGGGTGGGGGGTCAGCTGCCAGCAGGTCCTGAGCTTTAAGGGGCCCTAGTCCTTCCCTCCATGGTGGCAACACCCCCTGAGGCCACCTGAGTGGCCGGTGGATGCTGCCCCAGCTCGCAAGCAGAACCTAGCAAAATCCAACTTTTTCCCAGCCTGAGCTATGGCAACATCTAGCCTGCTAACAGTGTACCTGGGCACCCTCAGGGGTCACCGCTGCTTCAGAGGGAAGGACCAGGGCCCCCCACACCTCAGGGGCCACTCAGCCCACTGGCAGCTTGCCCCCCCCGCGGCTGTGGGAGATACAGGTAGGCTCTGCGAGCAGGGGCAGGAGGTGAAAATCAGGCTTCTTGCTGCTTTTGCCTTCATCCCACCTCTCCCATGGAGGTAGTGGGGTGAGCTGGTAAAAGGTTGCAGCATTACAAATAGTTACATTAACAAACTCATTTCAGTCATAATAAAAACTCTGCACGTGTTCAGCATGATGCAATTAAACTGCAAAAATGGGCATTTTGCATCATATGTACAAGCTTCCCATGGTATCAAAAGGAAACCAGTAGTATGGAAAGAAAAGTAATGTGAGAACTAGTAGACTCATAAATTAGAAATAGATACTGTGAGAGGTTTGTGAGAGGAAATATAGAATCAGAAGACATGATGTGTGTTAAGGGTTATAGGGAATATAGAGAGAGGGCACACAGAAAACATGAAGGAGGAGTCAAGGAATAGGAACAGGATTATAGGAAGGCTAAAGGAAGTGGCGATGATGACAACAAAAAGAAGAGGACAAGATGAGCCAGTAAAACACTGTGTGGATTGAGAAAAGAAGGAAGTAAATGCACACCCATTTAAGACTGAAACTGTTAATTATGTAGCTATGTTTTGTTTGTAAATAGAGTACATCCAGTAAATGAAAGGGATTCCTGCTATCTAGAGGAAGCAAAAATAGCACCAGAGTACTGGGAGAATGTAAAGAAAAAACAAGAGTGGAACTTGTTTTCAGAGTGTATATGTGTCTTGTAATTTCCTGTGAAAAACAAAATCAGAGGGAAACTTAAATTCTAATATTTTAAACAGCATCTCACTTCTAACCTGTAGGGAAGTGATCTCAGTCTTCCAGTTTTCCAGTGCTTTTGTAAACTGCTTTGGGATCCATTTTGCTAATTGTGATAATTTTCCACACAGCTGTAATCAGGTTACTTGCTGATAAAAGCAGGATGTTATAAGTTTTAATGCCTTCCAAGGGAATCTCTTCAGGCATATAAATCTTGATGTTTTTCAGACAGGGTTCCAGATAAGTAGCTGGCAGCTTATGCAAGTGTATGGATGTGCACACATATTTGAAACAGTCTTTTAATGCTTAACTCCCTAGTGCAATAAATTACCTTTTGATTCCATCTAAAGTTTCATCACTTAAATTTTGTTCCTTTTGTTAATGTTTTCCATGTTTCAGTAAACAAAGGCACTTCTGAATGTGCTCATCCATAATGAGATGTATAATCAGTTTTGTTTAGCAGCACACTGGAAAGTGCACAGTGGATCCCAGAGTTATTGTAAATTCAAAGCAGTACATTTTCCACCTCATGCACACATTTAACTTTGCTGGGAACTGTGCACATGCCTTGAGAAGAAAATGTGTGCCTGCTGTATAGGACTTTTTTTCTTTACTTAGTTGCTTAACCTAGAAAAAAATTCCACACAAAACAATTTGCAAAAATGCATCAGAACATTATTTTTAGGCTTTGAAATGCTTGAAGTATTTCTTTCATGTCATTTCTTTAATAAGGTGGACCTCTTTCTTTCTGTGATCCAATCATAATTTATATTGATGTCTGTGGCAAATAATTATTCAATGGATAGATCATATACACATACTTTTGGCTTATCTTTAAATAGTTGGTGTTTGTGTCTTTTATTGTACATGTAAGTGACAGGATATGATTTCTTTCCCCTCCGTGGATAACATAGATTTTATAAGCAGAAAGAGTGCCTGAAGAAATCTTTAGGGCAAGGATTGTCAATCACAACTGAAAAATAGAATTCCAATTTGTAGTCCTCTCAAAAAGTAAATTATATTGGAGGAAGAATTGGGAATAATGTGTGGACATGGTAATGTTCTTACAAGGAGTAAAAGCAACTAAATCTATCATGTGCTGTGAATTATTTATTGAGCTCCATCTTGTAAGATACCTTGCTATTTTAATTCTTAGACTGTCTTGAACAGAGGTTGCTGATCATTTTGTGGTGTAATAACTTGAATAGATATTCCTGCCAGATGATATTTGGATTACTATTCATAGAATATAGTTTAGGAGTTTTAGCCTTGTCTTTAGAATGCAAATACAAGTTTTCAAGTGCATTCAACATATTTAAAAAGAGTGTTTCTTTCTTGTTTTCAGTAGCTAAAGAAGATCACTTTAAGGAGGTCATTGAAAAACCTCCTTTGGGAGCACTATTGCTATGGGTTATTGATCTTTTCAATTAAAAAGCACTGGGAAAGTTGAAAGGTGGCTGCTACTGGGATAGAGAACAATATAGGAAGTCATAATGTAATTGGTAGAATAGAGGCAGCTGACTTGAAGAGGAAACAACTTTTTTGCTTGCTTTGGAGGGAAAAAAAGTTCTTTTTAATGAAAAAGCATGAGGCCAAGGGAGTCTATCCAAGATACATGGTCCAGGCAGAAATTGCTTTGGGATTGCTGTGTCCCTAGCTACAAATAAAGTTTCACATTTTGTGTAAAATTAAGTTTGTTTTTAATACAAGTACCAGAAAAGAAGAAGCAAAGCTATCAGTAATCTTCCGAATACAGAGGTAACTCGTCTTCCAAATATGTGCACATACAAAAACAGCATAAAATCATCATTAACCATGTCAGAAATCTGATAGATAATGGGACATGCACTGCTGAAACACAGATCAAACCATGAAATAACCATAACTGGAAAAGTACTAGGTCAGAAATCCCACACACTGTTGTTCCGTATTAATGATAAAGTATGCTTCTTTAACTGTGAGTTCTCACCTTTGCCTTAGTAAGAACTGCATGTATTTCTAATGTTAATTAACAGTTTGGGGACTTCAGATCCCTTATGTTTCCTGTATTAATAGAAATAAATCCATATTTGGTTTAAAATATTATCGAAAGAAAGATAAAAAGCAAGTGATTTTTTTTTATGAAATAAGCTAAAAGAATTAATGAAATTCTGTACCATCACAATTACACAACTGTCACTAAAATGCATAGTACAGGAAGGACATGTCTACAAACAAATGGTCTATGCTACACTGCTCTGAGAAGTTCGCCTGCTGTACTAGAACTGGTGCTACTGTGTTGGCTTGCTACTGCAGATGAGCTGATTGCCACTGCCAACCACAGTGCTAATTAGCCAGCTCACAGCACTGTGCTAATATAGCTACACTACTGCTGGCTGGAGGGGTATCAGGGAAGTAGTGCATTGTATTTGAGGTGTCACTGCATGGAATGACAAAGCTGTTTCTCCTACAGAATTTCTCTGTACTAAAAAGTGGTTCCATCATCAAAGATAGAGCTCATAAACTTTGTCAACAAAACATCTCCTGTTAATTTAAAATAATTGTGTCAACCTGTAAAAGCCTCCCAAGCTAAGAAATCACTTGTAGATGGGTCTAACATTTAAGGGTCAGATCCCAAGCCCAGTTTATGTTGATTTACCTAGCTGAGGATTGGACTTTATTATCAAGGTGATGATAAAAATGAATAGAAACACCTCCTGGCCAAGGACAGGACAATTTTAAGTATATTCGTCATTTATTTTTATTCCTTCAAGGGACACTAACATTTAAATATGGAATAAACAGCGGCTAACTGTGAATTACAACATTATATTTCAGTGAACTTCTGCTAACATCATAAACAGCTACAGCAAAGTTTATAAAGCTAAAATACATGTCTTATTAATTCTGTACTCTTTATTTCCAAAGCATTTATGTTAGGGTTCTGATATTTTTATTAACTGTTGGTCTTGGTTCCAGAAGTCTCTCTTCATGCTGTAACCCAGGACAAAGAACTGGAATGCTACACAGGAATGCCTTTCGGAGGACTCCACCCTTACCTCGGGGTAGGTTTAATGGAATTACGGGACCAGCATATCAACAGCTAGAAGAGTCAAGGATCACGGATCAGGATGCAGTACCTTGCCAAGGGTAGGTAATAAAAGCAACCAAAGCAAACCAATTAATTATCAGCTGTAGAATAAAATAAATAAATAAATACTAATGCCTAACTACTTAGTCTACATTTGTTATCACAGTGAGTACAAGATTAGAGTCCATTATGCATCCAGTGTGTATAGTATTCAAATGGAAAGTATATCAAAGCATATTAGCAGCTGAAGACATTATCTTTGACTGGTTTCTTTTCTTAAGCTCTTTCATGTCTGAAGAAGACATGATCGGGGAAACAAAAACAAACAAAAAAATTGGTTACCTGTCATCACTTACAGGTATTGTTTCCCTTTTTTAGCAATATCATTATCTGTAATTCAATGTTTGTTGTACATAGCATTCATTCCTTTTCCTTTGACACTGGAAAAAGCCCAAATTCATGTATATAATATTAAAATAGATCCATGTTAGTTCCACACAAAGTCTGGGAAAAATATATTTTGAACTTCAGCTCTTGCACAAATTCATAGATTCATACATGCAGATCATTGGGTCCAGCCCCCACAACCCCCTCCACTCTAGGCAGGAGGACAACTGGGGTCAAGTGACCACAGTGAGGTGACTGTCCAGTCTCCTCTTGAAAACCTGCAAGGTAGGTAACTGGAGGGAGTTTATTTCAGTCTAAACACCCTGACTGTGAAGGAGTTTTTCCTGGCGTTAAGCCTGAAGCGGCCTTCTAGGAGTTTGTATCCATTGGTCCTGTTCTTCCCCAGGGGTGCCCTAGTGAACAGTTGTTCACCGAGCTCCTGATGCACACCTCTGATATAGTGGTAAGCCACTATCAAATCCCTTCTCAACATTCTCTTCTTTAGACTAAAGAGGCCCAGGCCCCTCAGCCTTTCCTCATATGGCTTGCCCTGCAAGTCCCTAATCATATGGGTGACTCTTCTCTGGACTCTATTAAGTTTTCCACATCCTTATTGAAGTGTGCCACCCAGAACTGGATGCAGTACTCTGGCTGTGGTCTTACCAGTGCTGAGTACAGCAGGAGTATTACTTCCTTAGTTTTATACAAGATGCATCTGTTGATGCATGCCAGTGTGTTGTTTGCCCTGCTGGCCACCACATTGCACTGATGGCTCATGTTCATGTGGTGGTCAATCATTACCCCTAGGTTCCTTTCAGCTGTGGTGCAGCTCAGGCTGTCACCTACAGGCCTGTATGCATGTTGAGGGTTATTTGCCCCCAGATAGAGCACCTTACACTTCGAAGTGTTAAACTTCATCTGGTTCTGGCCTGCCCAACTCTTGAGCCTGTCCAGGTCTGCCTGTATCAGCAACCTATTTTCTGGCATGGCCACACTGCCCCCATGACTTGGTGTCATCTGTGAACTTGCCAGAGAGCTATTCAGTCCCCCATCCAAATCATTGATCAAAATGTTGAAAAGCACCAGTCCAAGCACAGACCCTTGAGGGACACCACTGGCCACTTCCCTCCAGGACAAGACACATCCATTCATGAGAACTCTCTGGGCCCTACCCTGTAGCCAGTTTCCCGCTCATGGAACCATCAAGCAGCTGAGCCCACAATCTTCCAGTTTTCCCACAAGGATTTTGTCATTCAGAATTGTACCTTCCATGAGCTTATCAAACATAGAATCTTTCCATGATTTTCCCTGGGACAGAGGTTAGGCTGATTGGCCTATAGTTGCCCATGTCCTCCCTCTTCCTCTTCTTAAAGATGGGCACAATGTTGGCCCTCTACCAATCCTCAGGGATCTCCCCTGTGTGCCATGAATTCTGAAAGAGCTTTGCCAGGGGTTCCGCGATGACCTGAGCCAGCTCCCTCAGCACTCTCAGATGGAATCCATCCGGTTCTGCTGATTTATAAATGTCTATCTTTTCTAGTTGGTATTGCACCCGCTCATCATCCACAGTGGGGAGGCTGTCAGTCCCAGCGTGCCCACTATGAGCCTTATCTTGCTTGACTTTCCTCATGGTCCAGTGAAATACCCAACCAAAGTGGGCATTCAGTAGCTCTTTTTTTCCTGAATGTCAGTTATTGCTATCCTGAGGTGTTAAGCAGGGGTCTCACACTTCTATTTGTTTTTCTTCTACAGTGTACGTACCTAAAGGAGGACTTCTTATTGTCCTTGACTCCTATGGCTAACCTAAACTCAGTCGCTGCCTTAGTTTACCTGATCATTTCTCTATAAGTGCTGGCCACTAAAGTATAGTCCTCCTTGGGGACTGTCTCCATCTTCCACTGTGCATGTATCTTTTTCTTTTTTAAGAGGACCACAATGTCCCTATTAAGCCATAAGGGCTTGCCAGCCCTACTGCTACCTTACCTCTTTGCAGGAATGGTGTTCTTTTGTGCTTCAAGGATCATATCTTTGTGCACCACATTTGCCTTCCCTTCCTGGTTCATCATCACCTCCCCTACTATCACTCTTTGAATTCGTTCCAGTTTAAATTCTTCTTTGAACATTGATGACCAGAACAGTGTTCTGAGTGGAGTCTTACCAGTACCTTGTACAATATTATCATGACCTTCTTGTCTCTACTTCATATTTTTCACAAATACACACTAACATTAGATTGACCTTCTTCACAGCTGTGTCATACTGCTCAAAGTCATCCTATAATCAACTTACACACCCAGGTTCCTCTCTTTCACAGAGGTCTCTAGTCTATGCATTCCCATCCTAGAGCTTTAATCTTTGATATTGATCCCTAAATGCATGACTTTCTACTTCATAATGTTAAACCTCATTCAATTTCTAATGCTCCATTCCATAAATTATTTACATTTTACTGTAGAATAGCCTGGCCTTCTTCCATACTGACAACGCACCCAACTTTGGCGCCATCTGGAAATTTCATGAGAATACTTCTAATATCAGAACTAAGTTCTATGATAAAAATGTTCAACAGGACAGGTCCCAAGACATCCTGGAAGAATACCATTGGTACCATATTTACATGCATACCAAATTCATCTTTAAAAAAAATAAATCAGTTCTCCTCCACAAAATTGGTGTTCATATCTTGAGCAAGGAAGTTAATTTTTATTCACTGGAACAGAAACAGAGAAAATAAGCATAGCACAGCATATGCTTATCTCAAGATGGCTGCCATTTCTCTATGATGCTGCAAGCACAAGGGACAGACTCCAGTGTTAACCCTCTCATATTTGTTATTGGCCAACCACTGTAACTTGTGCCTAAAGCATGCAGTCTGTAGTATCATGATGAGCCTTGTGGTGTGGCAACAACACTTTATTTACAGGAATTTATGTATATAACTGTTCACAGTAAAAAAGTAACTGTTTGTGTGGGGGGTTGCACAGGGCCTGACACGGAGGGTGGGGGGCATGCATGAGGCTGGAGGCGGAGCAGTGGCACAGCAGGCTACAGGGTGGCAGCTTTCCATCCCTGCTCATCTCCCTTCCTCCCATCATTCATGATGGGAAATTTGCTAGTTTAAATATAAGACAGCTCCTGGTGTATTCACAATAGGAAAAGGTTGGGGGTTTTTCAAGTATCCAGTCATACTCTGAAGAATGAACACATTGCTCAGTTTATACATATCACAGGAAGTTGTGCACAGTGCTTTCACAGACCTATTGAATTTAATAGTTAAAGCTCTCCATTAATGAGACCCCACCCTCACAATCCCACTATTTCATGGACTAGTTGAATTTCATGCAGTGCTGGGGTTCATGTGGTGGCCTTACAAGGATGCACAATTATTATTTGTTTATTGAAAGATAGTCACAAAGCCCCTCAACCACTCAAACATTTTTCTGTTAGACCATGGAATCTTTGAAAATCTATGAATGGACATGGGATCTTGGTAAATCTAATGCCATAGAGCTGCCAGTAGAAAAGAGAAGAGGAATGTGTTGCAGCTTCAGAGACTTCCACAATAGATCAGTACCAGGTGGAGTCTCATTAAATCAAAGTTCATCAGTGCAGTTTTGCCCCTCCTCTGAGACAGCTTTGCATCCTGACTAGAGCAACAACTGAGAAAAAAAAATCTGCATCTGATGCATCAGCAGAGGACAATGTTTGTTTCTCATCAGACTGTAGCAAGGCAAGAGAAATTAACTTCCCCCAGGTAACAACATCCAAGCTCTCCTGGTTTAGTAATCACTTTATTTGCTTCATGCAGGAACTTGCATCATACAACAAAAAGTCAGTCTGACCAGATCTGGTAGCCGCAACTCTATCTTACCTTCATGGGTGGGCATCTTTAGGCAATAAATTTAGTAGATTTTTGCATATTTATTAAACTCAGAACACATAATGAGCAGTACCCATGGCAACCTGTTTTATTTCTCCAAAACATAACAAGAACACTCCTCATTCTTCCTGTCAAAAAAGATACCCCTGTCCTGTTGCAAGAACTCTTCCCTCCAGCAATGCACTAAAACTAATATTTTCATTCCAAAGCAGCTTGCTCATTAAGCTTGTTATCTCAAAAGGATGGACAGTTCCATTGTTATTCCTGTAATTCCTATACCCAAAGGATATAGATCATTCTAATCTAAAGCACTAACATAGATAGAAAAGTAAGACCTTCCTCCTCTTGAATCCTGTAACTGGTTCTCAGTCTGCTCCAGTTAATAGAATAATTTCTTGTGATGCTTTCTGGGTTCCTGTCCCCTGTGCCCTGTGATTTTCTTCTCAGTTATGCTAGTATAAAGCTAGAGTAATTCAGTGGAGATAGGCTAATTGTAAAATAAATTAAAATGTGGCCTCCAGCAATTTCATTTTCATCTTTTGTCCCTGTCTCATAGCCTTCAGTGTGCTACCATTCTTGAGCCCTTTCTTGTATGTGTAGTGCCATTTTAGCTTTGAGACAGTATTGCTTTTACTCTTGATGTTCTTCACCTGAAACTGTAGGACCATTCTCTATGATCAGGTGGCAATATTGAAATTAGAGAGACTTTTGTAGCAGTATTGTGTGATAATCCCTTTGAAACACTTATCTGATGGTATATTTAACATTACTTCTTATCTCAAAGTTTCTTAGTTTATGGAATAAATTCAACCCTTTTTAGAACTTTAAATTAGACAACCAAGGCAGCACAAGAAACAAAGGATGAAATCAAACTTTAAAGTGGAAATAGCTACAACATTTGTCAATTGGAACTAAATCTCTCCTAAACCTAGAATTC
Source organism: Crocodylus porosus (assembly GCF_001723895.1). Taxonomy (NCBI): domain Eukaryota; kingdom Metazoa; phylum Chordata; order Crocodylia; family Crocodylidae; genus Crocodylus; species Crocodylus porosus. The sequence continues at coordinate 53,257,697 of NW_017728951.1, forward strand.
TCAGTTAGGATTCTGAAATGTTGTTTTGTCCCAAAATGTAAGCAAAGTAAAAAACCTCAACACAGCATATATAATTTTGTCAAATAGTTATTTTCTATTGGATGACATTACATTAGCCAATGTTTGACTCAGTTTATATTATAAGCTATCTAGGAAGTCACAACTTACTTGAGGACTTTTAACCAAGGTTGAATATCTTTCTATAATATACATTGTGTAGCTCATCCAAAAATGGAATGGCTTTGAACAAACCTCATTGACTGAAGGCATGGAAACTATGTTATATGGGAAGTTACATTATTGTAATGGCCCCTTCTGGCCTTAATATCCATTATTCTGTGGGTAATTCATGGGTCCCTAACATGGTTTGTATCTCAGACTAAGTTAAACTAAGGGTCTTGTTATCATTTTTGTACAGCACACTTCTATTTCCTCCTGCACAGGCAGAGTCAATTTATTTTCTTTAAGCATATGTGCCGCTCATTAATTTTTTATAGACATCCATATACTATTGGAACAATTTGTTAGGGAATCCATGTAGTAAATAGTCTTCTAGTACTAACCTGTGCTGGTCTATAGCAGGATCCTGAACTTCCAGTCTCAGTAAAGCAAAGTGTTTTATTTAAATACATATGTAGATGTGTTTATGTACATGAAGTTCAAATGTGTTTATGTGCCACGAAGCACTCTTTCTAGGCAGAGGATCATTTCTAAAACTACTCCCTAAATGTGATAAAATAAATATTTTTAGAAGGGAAAAAAATTATAGGTCTATTTTAAAGCTTGAACACTAATATGATATCAAAATTCAGGAAAAAAGTATCCTTAATGTGCTCTATTATTATTTTTCTTTTTGTTTCATTGTACTACTTAATTTTACTAAAATAAGTCATTTAAAATAGAAGAAATAGTGATGAGACTATTTGGAAAACAATAGTATGGTCTAGTATTGATCCATTTGGTTGAAATATTTTTATCTGATGTTTAGACCAAAATTTAACAAAAAAATCACTGAATTCAAAAGAAAAATAATTAATATATATTTTTTTTTCTTACAGAGTTTGTTTTTTTATGTAATCTTTGTACTCTGGAACTCCAAGACCCAACTTTCTGGTTCTACCAAGTTGCCAGGAATTTTTTTTTTTTTGGCTAAATGGATGTACTAAAAATCTCATAGTGAGGTGTTCTCAAAAGCTTTGCAGTTCAAATATCATGTCCTGCAAAGCTCACAAAGAAATCTGTTCCTGAAAAATTTCCAGCTTTTTTTCCCCCAATGACATGTTATCTACTTTAAAACTTTAATGTTCCATGCCCCAACCTGCTTTGTACCCAGAATCTACTGAGGTGCCATTTATCAGCAGCTGAATTTGAATGTTATCAGAAATTGCACATCCATCTTTAACAAAAGAGAGACCAGACTACTTGATGAGCTTTTATAATTGCTTCTACCTGGCAACACCAAGTGCTCCATCTTCTTGTCCCACTTGAGGGAAAGCTGTTTCTTCTTTTCAGAAATGCCAGGCCTCATTATTTGCACCAGGGCTTGACAGTTCCAGAATCTGAGCTGGGTGAAGTTAATATCAGTTGATTAATTATCACACCACTAATTAAGGAGTCAACAAACTGTTCTCAATGAGATCCTTATACAAACAAAGCATCTTCATGCCACTCACATCCTAAGGGACTGACAACAGTTTTGAGGGTATATATTAAAAATTAGTTTATTCAGGTAGATCATTTGCTTCTTGGAATTGGTCTTTTAAAATATGCTATTATATTGAGCAGTGCAAGTTTGTAGTTTTTTTCCTGTGGTCACTGTGGGCCCACAGCATGTCCACTGTGGGCCCTGTTTTCACTGAAATCAGTAAAAGTCTGATTGATGTTACAGATGCAGGATCCTAAAAAGCAAAAATTGAGCATTAGTTAGTTTGGATCTGATTTTTCCTGCTATTTCAGTACATCAGCTCTCACACAAATGAAATACTCTGTTGCAATCACTAACCTCTACTGCAAAGAATGTGAACACAAGAATGGAAATATGTTTTTCCTTGTGTAGGATCTTTGCCTCTGAGTAATTTTGGAAGCTTTATGGAAATTTGGTGAACACTTTCAGCATTTGAGATTTCTAAATATCAAGAATATTGTGAGTCCATGTTGTAGAGCTGGCAATTTTTAAGAATGTCATACCAAATCCATTTCTGGTATCAGTAATTCTTACTTGTTTATGTTATTGTAGCATAAATACACCTTATCTGTTAAAAGAATTCACTCCCTTCATTTTCAGGGTACAACCCAGAAAATATATTTAGGGGCTGAATTATCAATTCAAGGGAATAATGCAACTGATGAGACTACTCCAGCTGTAGTGATTTGAACAATTATGATAAATAAATGCCCAGGAAACAAGAGTGGGTACAAACCAACAGGTCTGCACTGTTTTGTTTTGTTTTGTTTTTATTTATTTATTAAAATGTCCTCTCTATAGATTAATTTCTTTAATCAATATTTAATACTGATTTTTTTTTAAATGTCAGTTACTAGTGCTTTTGTTAAATTGACTTGAAGGGTGTCTAATTTCACTCTACTTACATTGTAATTGCATTTTTAAATAATTTACCCCAAAGTAGTTTGGCAGCTTTCTTTAATATTCTAATATCAGAACAAACATTTCTCCCTTTTAAATAGAGAGGTGGTTAGCCACATTAGCCTGAAGTCAAGCAAAAGTAGGATAGGATGGCACCTTAAAGATTAACTGGTTCAGAGAGACATGAGCTTTAATAGACAACAGTCTACTTCATTATATGCTCTGAATGGACACATCTGATGAAACACCTGGTAAAGTAGGTTGCTACCTATGAAAGCTCATGGCTCTCTGAGCCAGTTCATCTCTAAAAGTGTCATCTCCTCTACCGTCAGCCTCTCCTTCAAATAGTAATACATTTTGATCCTCCTTTTCACAATTCCCTGGGGACCCACGAGTTATCATTTAAAGGCCTTTCCAAATCACTCAGAATGCACTGTTGCTGCATGAAAGCCAGTGAATTCTAGAACAGAAACCCAGGATACACTGCTGCTGAATTGAGTGTGGTGTTACTACAGAGAGAAATCGTAACATTCGAGTCCTTTAAAGACTCCATATTATGATTGCCTAATGTTGACACAATTAAGTGTGTATGTGTACAAAATCAAGTAAACTATAATAAGTACAATTCTAGTAGAGATTTGCCCTTGAGAATTTATTTTTCTTTGTACTAATTTTTTTTCTGCTGTTAGCATAAGTGTTTAAGCCACAGCTGAGTAAGGAGTACAGGAACAATGGTTCAACTGAAGTAAAGAGGGTCTGTTTTTTACGCAATAACTTTGCTGAAATAAGGTGTTAAAGTTAAAATTTTAAAAATTACTTCAGCTTATTTGAGGACATCAGGGCCAAATCTTGCTTTCTTTGCTTAGACATAAAATGTATGTGATTTAGTTCTGAGATAATGTGACTAATAAAACTCAGTTTCCAGTCCAGTTTCTGGTCTTACTTTTCTAGGCTTCCTTATAGACTCCTCCTAATTTACAGTGCTGTAACTGATATGTGAATGGCATCTATTGTCCTTAATAAGCATGACAAGTAAGGATATTAATTTATCACACTATGAGAGTTATAGTACAATTTCTGAGCTACAGGAAAGATTTTGAAGTTGGCTTTTCACTAAGTTTGCAAACTGATTAAAAAATTTCACATATTTTCAGAGATATTTTTCACGTACTTTCTGTAGATGGGACGTAGTTTTTGTAGTATAACTAGGTTTTACTCATAGTACAACAAAATGTTTTAGAAGCTTATGAAACTTAGCAAAACTAGTTTAAAAGTTCTGAACCTAGCTGTTTCCCAGGACCCAGCATGCTTTCTCCATCCTCAAACTCTATATGAGAAAAGAAAAATTAGATCAACATTTAGAAACTTGAGTGTTTGGATAAATGTGATTTTCAGAATTTCAAAGTATCTTCAACTCCCATTAAAGATAACAGAGGTAATGAATTATTATTATGGCAGAACTGTTCCAATAATAATTCATTTCACTGAATTTTTAAACCATTATGTAAACTCCAGTATATCCCAAAATATTGATATAACTTAAAAAATATTGATACTGAGGAAATTGAGAATCCATGTTCCCAGCTCCAGAATATAGTAATGGAGTTACAAATTTCAATGTAGGACAATAATAGGTCTGACAGAGCACTTCTTATCTCTGGATCTGAAAGCTTTATAAAAAGAGGTAAGTATCATTATACTAATTTACGGCTGGCAAGTCTAATGCACAGAAGGAAAGTAACTTCCCAAGATCATCTGCTGGGCCAGTGGCAGACTTAGCAATAGAAACCCAAATCCTTAGTTTGAAGAAGATGGATTTCTCAGTACATTTTAAACAGACATTTCCACTGAGCCTTATTCCAGCATTTCTGCTATATTAGTTTTTCCATTGTGTCTTCCTGTTTCAGAGTGGAAGAAAATTATTATTCTTTTTTCTTATTTTAGGTATTCATCCACTGGTTTGAAAACTCCTCAGAATACTTCAATAAATATGCAACTGCCTTCAAGGGAGACAACCCCTTATTTTACTCATGTGGATCAGAAGGCCTTAGTTGGATATTCATCTTCAAGGGCCAACTCAGTTCCCATCATCCCCTCTGTCGGCTTGGATGAGGCCTGCATGCAAATGCAGAATGTTTCTGAAGTAACAGGCATCAAATGGTGCAAAAACTCCTATTCTGCTGAACTTGTCAATGTGAGTGCCCCTGTCAGCAATTGTCTTATAGCAGAACAACACGAAGTGAAAATATTGCTAGAAACTGTCCAGGAGCAGATTCGAATTCTGACTGATGCAAGAAGGTCAGAGGACTATGAACTAGTGAGCGCAGAAACAGAGAATAACGCAAGTGAAAACACAGCATTTCTGCCCATGAGTCCCATGGCAAAATCGGAACGAGAGGCACAATTTGTCTTGAAAAGTGAAACACAAAGAGACTCAACATTGACCAAGTGACTTTTAGGGGCTAGGGGTGGGGAAATAAAGGATCTGTGCATTCGATGCTTTGCTAAAAAGGTAAAGGAGGAAATTAAATACAAATTATTTATATGCATTAATTTAAGAGCATCTACTTAGAAGAAACCAAATAGTCAGTCGCCCTCATATCATAGTGTTTTTTAACAGAATATTTTTTTAAGGGAAAGAAAAGTTGCAGAAGGGATCAAGCTTACATCAGAAGTTTTTTTGGCAGGGTTACACACAGCTTCAGTTACAGTATATTTTAAAACTGACCTGTTTATCTGTTAGAAGGCTTAGGCTATGCATCTTTTTCAAAATGGCCAACACCATTCATAGACTCTTTTTTGGTTTCAAGGTAGTGCTAAAGCAGTCAACCAGGGATTCATACCCTGGTTAGGAACCCCTTCTAGCATCAAATATAATCCAGGCTCATGATTAGACCCCCGTTTAATCCAGTCACATGGCTGGCCTAAGATTCATAATTTTAAAACACACACACACAGATCAATCTTTCCTGTCTGATTTCTAAAACAGCAAAGGCGCTAAGCCAGATGCCTAAGTATGTACCTTGCTTTAAGAACATGCATTGTCCCAATAAAATCAACAGGAAAACCATGAGTTTTCAAGTTATCTCATGCTTGCTGAAATGATCCAGCATTGCTGGATTTTTTGACGGAAAGAGCAAGAGAGAGATGAAGAATGTGTGTGTGCACACGTGTTTGCATTCCTGTATTTTTTATTTTCATCTGAGAAAGTAAAACACATTATTTGTCACAAAAACTCACAGTATTCAAAATGTTATACTTTGAAGATATGTGTCAGCTCTAAAGGAGCACTTGTGTCTCTATTTTTTTTAAATTTAGTTTTGTTTCAGTTTGTTCAGAGATCAGTTATGTCCAGTTATTTATGCAGCCCTAGTTTGATGCCGCTTTAAGGTTATTTCTCTCCCCCTTTTCTTTTTTCTCCATTCATTTTAATTAAGCATGATATAGGCTTCTGCACCCAAAAATCACTATGGGCAGACCCATGCCGTTGATGTCTTGACCTTAACGGAGCTTCAAATGTGTTTGTTCCACATAGACCCATTTGGCACATTGAGGCTTAAAGGAGGAAAACTTTATGGCTGGTAAAACTGTTCCAAGCAACTTGCAACTTTGAGATTTTCTTTTTAATTTGTGGGGGGGGGGGTTTCACCATAACACAATATGCCACTAATGAACCAATTTCAATAGTGATAAAAGTATCAATACTTTTCTTTATTTTTTTTAATTAAATCTGCTTAAATTATTTGTAAAAAATAAATAAATAATGAATTAAAGGGGATAATCACCAAATAGCCTTCCTTGTTTAATGCCAGAATAATATTATTTTTCAGTCTGATGTACACGAAAAAGATTAAGACACTCCTTTGCAGCAAAGTAACTGCTAAACTTATTAGATGTGCCCCAGACTTTCCAGTTCACTGATTTTAAGAGTAAGTTCCCAAAATAGCACAATCAATTGGTCCAGTGCTATTGTATGCTAAATCACAATAAAGCAATATTTTAAACTCTGTCAAGTGAACTGAGAAATAATGCTGAAGGCATATATCATTTATATTCCCCAACTAGGGCATTAAAGAAGAATTTAGTACTCACATAACAAGTCTTTTTTATTTCAATGCAAAGTTTATGAGATTGTCTTGTTTACACAACTTTCTATGGCTGTAGTCTTTGCTGTGTGTTTTCAATAAAAATGTATTTGAGGGCACACTGTGGTCTATGCTCCAGGCTACAGCATCCTTGGTTCTGACTGCCTTCTTCAAATGTTAGTAGTTTGTGCGAAGACTAGTTTTAAGGAGGGACCTTCCTGAGGGAGTCATCTCATTGTAAACAACAGCTGCTTTTTAAGGCCCAAATCCTACAATTCGTTGCATGTGGAGAGAGCCCTATCCATTTCAATAATGCTTCATATGGTTTCTGTATTCTGCCTCCATGAAATGAATTGCAGGATCATGGTCTAAGCACATACATCACAATGAAATGTTTTGAAATGAACAAAGATCTGGCCTCACTGCCCTAAGTCCACCTATATCTTGCACTAAGAATATTCCCCCTTTGATACGTATTGGAAACACACTGCAGGATTTCTGTTGAAGAAAGAATTTTCTCATTTAGGCAATGCCTTTCTTAAAGGAATGTGTTAGTCTAGCACCCACAAAAACAGAAATAGTGGAAGAGCAATGTATTAAAATTTTCAATGGATATTTGGAAGTGTTTGAATAAGATGAAGATCTGAAATGCTGAGAGATCTTTAGTTCATGTTAGACATGCTATCCTGTATTCAGCAAAGGATGTGTGACTGTTATATGTTAACTGTTCTATTCAGTTTTCAGCATGTTTGAATAGAGAGACATTAATATTAACCACGTGATAGACTAATGTATTATTTGTTAAGAATATCACTACAGCTCTATTTAAAACGTTCATTGTTGAAAGAGGGAAAAAAGGTTAAAAAAAGAAAAAGGATGTAGACAGGTAGCCTTAATATGGATTATGGATTTTTTTCTAACACATTTGTTTCCCCCCCATGAAAACAATTTTATAGAAAATGGAACTAAATTTTCAGTACAGCCTGGCACTTTTACTATGTAGACTGCACAAAAAAAGTATGCAAATTGTACTTACACCAATAATAGAAATAATAGACGGAATTCTGCTCTGATTTACACTCCATGCAGTCCCACTAGACTCCCATTGAATTGAAAAGTCTGTAAAAGTCAGTGTTGAAGTCACTTTGGTCTCTTAAAATTGTATCTGTTCTTCATTTGGGAAACAAATCAATCCTCCACATAAGAAGCTCTAATCGTGGTGATTTATATCTCTCATAATTAAAAATTATGGTTGACCTGTAAAGCTCAAATTTACTTTGGTGTGAAATTTCACACATACAGTGTTACACATAAGTGACCTGAGAGAATAGTTTATTGAATAGTTTTAAACCACTCAAAATACATCTACATCTCTTAAGTATAATGCAACTGAACAGAAATATAAAATAGGGCCATTGTATGCCCTAGATATCTTGCTTCTAAAAAGACTTCCTTCAAAAGCAAGTAAACCAAACCTTCTCGCCCCTTAAAAATTCCTGTTAATGGAGTATTTCCAACACTTTATAGTAGTAAATGTAGTGAGTATAATCATGTTTCATATTGTTAACCACTGAAGAATAATTTTCAGTACAACTCTTAGGGGCTAGGACTGATTATCTTTTTTATGTTGAATATCACCTTACTTCTTGAATAGTTCAGTTAATTTCAGTTACTCTATTCATGAGGAAAGTGTTATTCAAAATGAACATCTGGCCCTCTGTTAGGGGAGGAAACCCCTCTGAAAAGTGGCTAGATTCTCAGATGTTATTAACTCTAACTGTAATGAGTAAAACATGTATTTAGATGGAAAATGAGGCATGCATTTAGATACTTTCCTGAACCATGAGTTTAACTCCCTCTCCCCCCGCCGCCATCAGATGGCGGGCAAAGTTTTCAGAATAAAACACACTAATATAAATTGTTGCAATTTCATCAATACTATGAAATTAAGTTTATTAGATTTTGTAGGTTACCTGTACTTCTTAAAGAAGTGATAAAAATGTGTATTACAGGAGAGTTTGCCAAAGTATTAATAATGGGATTTAAAATTTAAATTCATAAAAGCAGAGCTTTAAAAAAAAGTTTAAATCTGGTCTAGAATCTGGCAGATTCAGGAATATTGATTGTCTCTCAGTAGAGCAGAATTTCCCCATAAACTCATATACTTATAGGCAAACAACAAAGCTAATAAATGAGTTTCTGAGTTGACCTCTCTTATTTTCCTTTTATCATTATGTTTGTGCTAGCTTAAACTGTTAGCTTTATTCTACATTTTGAAATTTAACTTCAGGCCCATAATCCTCAAACAGTTTGGGAAAAATGCAACAGCTTTCATATAGTTTTTTTTCCCCTTTTTATGAAAAGTCCTATATTTGACAAAAACCAGCATGGACAATAATCTATAAGATACTGTTCCTGACATAAAATCAATCTGATGCACAGGCAGAAGATTAAAACCTGACTCCTCCCTCCTGTTGAGGTCAACTGTAAATCTCCAGTCAATTCAATTAGAACAATCCTGTTAAAAAAAAATCAGTTAATGTAAGATTAAAGCCAGTTCCTCACCCTACAATAAAACAGAAGTATTAGGTGCTCACAAATGGTGCTGTGTGCATTCTGTGTTATGACTGCATGCTTGGAGCCTGATTCCATTTCTTTGATTTCCATGAGTGCCTGACTGGGGTCCACTCATGTGACAATGGCAGCTTCAGTGTTTGAATTACATTGTGTGAACTTAACATTTGCCAGTTGGCCAAATCATATATTTGTATTTTAAATGGTAAAGTTGCAATGCTCATTCATGAAAATGTACATCAAATAAGACAGAGATATGTTAAAGCTCTAAAGGAGTGATCAAACAGACATAGGCAGATCCAGGATTTTGTGAAGTGGGGTGTGAGAGTAGCAACTGGTGCTGCCTGGGTGGCTATGCCCCCTGTTCCTAGTTTCCACTCCTCTACCCCCCACCAGAGAAGACTGACCATGGTATGGGAACAGCAGCTAAGGACTTATTTAAAGTACCTGAATCAGGTAAGAATCCTGCCCCACACCCCTCCCCATTGACTCTTGACTTCCCTCCCCCTCCTTTCTGTGCTTAGCAGAAACTTCTCTCCCCTCCCATACTCTTTCCCCTGCCAACTGCTGAGCTTCTGAACTCCAGAGCTTCTCCTGCATCGCTCCAGTTTGGCAGTGTGGAGAACCTGGTTTAGCTGGGGGCAGCATTGACAATGGTGTACAGGTGCCCCTTTCCTGAGCCTACTCCTGGGCTGGCAATGAGCACTTTGGGGGAATGCAGAGGAAGAGGGCAACACCCACCACTGCTGCTGCTGTTCCAGCTGATCCCAGCTCCCCAAGTCCCCAGCTGCTGCTTCTTCAGTGTGGTCTGAAAGGAAAGTGTGACTGCACCACCACAGACCCCTTTTGGATCTGTCCTGAAAGCAAACATTGAAGTCAATCGTCCTTCATTCCTGTTAACTTCAGCAGGCATTGGACTGGGCCTGATTCAGTGTTAACTTCAAGTTTGTGAAAAATCCAGGCAGAAAGTACATAGAAAACAGAAAGCCATTCTTGAAACCTGGAATAATGGAAATCCATATTGGATAAGAAAGCAATAGTCTGCAGTGCTTACATATTGCACACTGTTAAAATGGATAATCATAACGAATGTGTGAACTACTAAAATTGTGTTGATAATTAATTGCCAAAACACAATCTACCTGAATTTACCAGTAACTAAATTTGTAAATTTTAAACAAGGAAGAAAAAGATCGTATCTTATGCCCATTTCTCATTATCAATTTTTTCTTAAAAGTACAGTAGAGGTCACCATCCTTAGATTCTACATTTAGTACTCTAGCATTGTTGTTAAAATGCGTCTACCAGTATTAAAAACAATGATAAAAGAATTGGGGAATGCTGCTATTTAGAAATTAATTTCTTCAAAAAGTTTAAGAACAGTTCTCTTTGATTAAGGTCTTAGAAAGAAGGATATATATTTCTAATGCCCCAGAATGCTACTATATTGAAATTTTTTATTTTCAAATCATAATGGAAAAAAATAAAAACAAACAATCTAAATACTTTTTTGCTATAAAGGGAATTATATTTTATATGCATATTAATACTTTTTTACTGACAATTAAAGTGTGCAAGTTAAGCATAAGACATATGGCACACAAATGGCATGTATATCCTGTGTTTTTACTATAGCCTGGAGAAATATCTTATTTACCTAATGCCATCAGAAAGAGACCTCTATTCCATTTATCATCTCTATTTCCCTCAGCACTAACTAAATGTACCATTTTGCAATGGATGATTGTGTGTTTGTATAAGCTTTATCTCATCCTCTTCCTTTTTCCTGTCACTTTAGGGCTGATTGACATCCCATCCAATATTTCTGAAGTCAATTGGGTGGCAATGGCTATGAGACAACACAGAGTTTAGCCAGAGAACCACATTCTGACACCCTTATTCATGCTGAATTAAACCTTACATATATGATCTTCAATGCTATTCTGGACTGGGCCCCGGTACAAAGAAAAATTTGATTTTAAGGCCAGAAAAATAAAAATCCAAGTCTTAAATGCTTAAATTTATGCACAGTAAGAAATCCCAGAGAAGGGGGGTGGGGGGCGGGAGTCTCAGTCTTTGTAGGATCAGGCTTTAATGGGCTTAATATGCTTTTGTGCTATTCATTCATGACTTTAAAATTTTCTATTAATTCAGAAATTATGCAGTAAGTGTAGCTCCCCTTATTGTCCTGTCTACCATGATGAAAGCATGTGTAAAGATTCACAGATTTTGATCTCCTATGCTCTTTAAACTCTATTATTTCTCTGCCAAGGATACAAAAAAAGTGTGAACTTGAGCTAACAAAAGTTAAAGCTACCAAGGATCTTAATAAATATGAACAGAATTTCAATGTGATAAATAGTTGTGGTTCAGACATATTAGATTCTTTCCTTTCCTGTGGCAAACAGAACTACCTTTAAGAGCAATGCTCTGATCCTGAGCTCCTTATGAAATTATTTAATTCATTACAACATCTACTTTTGTGGGTAAAGCTGTGGCCCCAAATTATGAAATGTCCTCTTATAACATAAATTAAAAATGATATAAGGGCTTCCAAGATGGGACCACAGCTGATGGTGCTCTGTTTTAAAGTCTGAATTCTAGCTAGTTTGACAGATAGGATTGAATTGCAAGTAAAATATTATCCTAGTGAAGCTGCATATTTAATTAGATAACAGAACATTTTCTTGGGAAATTGATGATCTTGTTCCTAGTCCTCCTGTGTCTTCTCCCCATAAACTAATGTATTGATTGCATGTATGTTGTTCCCTACAAAACAATTGACTGTGTGATAGCAAGAATCCAGTGTTTTTATTTGTTTGGAAATCATTAATGATGAAAAAGGTTATCAATAATATAGTTTCCGACTCTTTCAGAAGACCAAAGACTAATTTCATTTTAGATTATCTGAGTTATAACTGCAGATATTGCTCTTTATTTCCCATTAAAACTAAAATTCCTCCAAAGATTAAGGTTCTTAACACACATTAAACAAAATCATGTTATCAGATTAATGCCAAAGTTGCAAAACAATTGAAGAAAGTACCATGGCAAACGTGTTACCATTTTAAAAGAATCCTTACTTTGGAAGGCTAATGAATGCAATTTTATCTTAATCAATGTAAAAGAAAATTGTTGGAAGGTACTTAAGATTATTTAAAAATGTATTTTAATGGATTTAAGCAAAGTCATGTCTCTATTTGGTTTCCAAAAAAAAAGTGCAAGAGATAATCAGGATAGGATGAGAAAATGATGACTCTGAAGTCTTTTCTTATTTTCTGCTAGATAGGAATCGTTTTTAAGAAATCAGTTTGTGTTTAGGAATTCAGGTCTGGAACTTATAATTATATAAATATACACTGCCACAGTGTTACCTGAGGCAAAATTTACTGTCATAGAGAAAGCCAGTAAAAGGGCTGTTACATCCTATTTAATCCCTCAGATAATACAGAAGTTGGTGGGACATAAATGTGTGAATTTTACTTCCTGTGAAACAATTCTGATCTCTTGTATGGCAAGATATATGAATGCATAGAAAAAAACTGGAAAAAAATGAAAAGTAGGTCCATGTTTGTGTTGACTTTGTGGAAATTGCTTTCTAAACTATGGAAGTATCAAAATTATAGCCATCCATTGAACTCTGAATATTTTAGAAATGCTTTAGAATGAGGTATTTTTATTGGAATTAACCAACTAGCAAAAATATCAACAGATAGCTTGGTACACCCTCAGCAATTCAATGTGCACTTAAAAAGGAGGCAGATTTTTCCTTTCACTTTGTTATCAGAGTATATGTACAAGTGTTACATTTAAACCAATGGCTAAGTACCGATGTTAAAAGAAGCCCCTGGCAAAAGTGTTTTAACTTTACTTGAAACATAAACATTAGAGTGGGAGTGAACTAAACAGACATTCATCCTTCAGTTGGGGGTGGGCGGGCATGGAGTCTGCTCACACTGGCTGAGGCCAGCAGCTTAGAGGTGCTTTCACATACCTCCCAGGAAGCTGCTGGAGTTGCCTATCTCCCCAGCCTGGGCCAGACCTCCCACCATCTGGTGACAGTCAACAGCAGTTGGTGGGGGAGAAGAGTGGGGAGGGAGCCCCTGTGTCATGTGCCTTCCCCCCCAGATTTATGGGTTAGATCTTGGTGAGGTGGGGGGACTGAGCTGGGTTTGTATGGGAGGGACAAACAGCCCTGTGCCCCAGCTCCTGGCAGCAGCTGGCAAGAGGCTGGGGTTGAGGTGCAAGGAAGCCCCCTCCCCCTGCCATGCAGACCTGGCTTGCCCCCTCAAGATGCAACTCAGAAAACTGGAGGGGCACATGAAGCATGGAAGTTCCTCCTCCCTGCCCCAGCTTTTTGACAGCTGTAGCCAGGAGCTGCAGCACATGCTGCCTGGCCCAGTTTTTCAACCATATCGTGAATTGGGGGTTGGGGAATGGAGTTCCCTTGCCACCCGTACCCAGTCCAGCCCCTCCAAGACCCAAACCAGCAAGCTGGAGGGGGGCACGTGGCATGGGGGTTCTGTTCCTCCACCCCCAGCCCAGTCATGCATTAATGAATGTCTGTACTGTACCCCATCATGAGTCAAGGTAGGCTGCATTCCTCTGGCATCCCAGGGACCCCTCACTAGTTGGTTTGCTAGCCTCAGCCAATGCTTGTCTGCTCTAGACATCCACTGGTCCAGACTCATCCCTGGGTTGTCACAGATAAGAGACAGAAAAAGCTTTGTCTCATCTCTGTGTGACTGGGCAGGGGATGCCACATCCATACAGGGTTGACTTAGAACAGGATCTGCCCTTTTAAAGTGATCTCTGTGCCATGAACATCTGTTACAGCTATAATGCACTTTGTACATTTAATGCACATATGTATAATGTCTGCATCTAGCCCTGTTGGGTTAATCCTAGAAATGGTGCACCCAATCTAAAGGTATTTCACCTCCAAAGTGAACAAAGTCTGGGTTAATCCAATCTAAAATGAGTTAACCTAGCCTGACAAACATCTGTGTGATCATACCATAGCCTGGGACTGGGAAAACCCAGCCACTTTCCCCACTTGTACTCTTCCTACCCCCGAATCCAGACTTGGCTAATTTTAGCACCCCAACTACCACACAGGACTAGGCATCCCCATCTTGAGATCCTGCCAAGTCTCCCCCCACCGCAGATCTGCCAACACCCCCCACACACCTGCTAGTCCTTTCCTACCAGTTTACCCCAGACTGCATACACCACTCCTAGAAAGCAGCAAATGCCAGCACATGGTCCTTTTGGTTTAGGTTTCAGTGACTTAAACTAAACCACCTAAACCAGGACCCTTGTACAGACCCAAAATGTTTCCATGGATAAAGGGTGTGCCCAGATAGATTATGAGAAATAATGCTTTACTGTAACTTCTTATAATCTCTAACTCTCATTACCTCAATTCCTTCCTGTCATCAGACCTTTTTTTAATTTCAAAATTTAGGGGTTTTTTTTAATTTTACATATTTGATTTTTGGAAGTGGAAGGGAATTTATCTTCCTACTTTTTGTTAATCATCTCTTTGTTAACCATCATTGGTTAACTTGAAATCTTCTTAAACTACTGAAAATGTATTGGAAAATAAAGGTTTTCTCTTTTATAAATCTATTAGGACACTGACAAAGTATTTATTTGGTTTTAATTTTCAGAGAAACTTATCAAAGTTACTACTGAATTTTACTATTTTGCTAAATACCCATGGACATCAGTGGCAGTGTTTTGTCAAACCTTTGGCTGTTTCTATCCGTAGTTGGAGAGGAACTAACCAGCAAAGGATGGTTCAGATCTAAGCCTGATTCCAACCTCAGTTAAAGTTGTGCATACAAATGAAATATTGAAGTTGAGGGAGGTAAATGATAGAAAACCCTGTGTGAATAGGACATTTAGAGAAAAATTTGATAGCTGGTGGATTAAAATCTTAATCATGTGAAAGACCATGATAAAATTCCCAGCTCTTCTTTCCTGCAGTCCATGCTATCCACAGCATCAAAACCATTGTGGGTCTTCCTCTGCTGGTAAAGCAATGTTCTACTTTACTCAAAATACAATTTTATCATGATTTTCTTCCTGAAAATTTAATAAAATAGTATATACTATAAATATATGAAGATCAGATTCTCAGCTGGCATAAAACTTAGAGCTAGGCTGATTCTGGCTTTTAGCTGAGATTCTGGCTCTTTTGTTTTAATTGTCCTTTTACTTGTATGTCATTTTAAGCCATTCTAATAATCCAAACTGAAATATTTCAATATGCACACATTATAGCAATATCATTCTATCTAGTGGTAGTTTAAGAGTGATATTGTACCTAGGATGGTCCAGAAATTAGGTGAAAGACAAGGATTTCTTAAAGTGATAGCTTTAGGGCTGTGTGAAATGGCCCCTATTTGATTATGATTCTGATGTGGCTGAATCAGGGACAGTGATTTGATCCATTAATTTGGATCACTGTCCCTGATTTGATTTGGCCAAAACTGAATCTGACAATTGGATGCTGATTTGGTGAATCAGTGACTCGGACACAGGCACAGATTTAAAAGGTTTTTTCTACATACCTTGAGGTAGCAGCAGCATGGCTCATGATCACTGTGGCTCTGGGGCAGATGCAGCATCCCACAATAGCACGGGGTGCTCTCCAGTGTGCTTGGCAGTGAACCCAGAAGTGGACCAGAAATACTTCTGGAGGGTCTGCTAGGGAGTGTGCTGGGGGGGCCCCTGCACCTCCGCACCTCGATGCTTCTGTGTGAAGCTCCATGCGCTCCAGCACCACAGTGTGCAGAGCCCCTACTACCTAGAGGCTTGTCAAAAAATCATTTAAAGTTGTGTCTATGTCCAAATTGTCAAATCTGTCCAAATCTCTCCGAGTCAATTCAGAGGGTTGTGAATCAATTCAGAGAGATTAAAGGGTCCTCTGATTCAATTAGATTCAAAGATTTGGCCACTGAATTGGGCCAAATCTCTGCTGAATCGATTCAGAAACTGAAGTCTGGGACAGCCCTAATATCTTTTATTAGACCAACTGTGTAGTTGAGATAAAGTTAGACAAACTTTCAAATGTAAGACATTTTTCATCACATATTTTCTTCTCCTTGATATCTGTATAACTACAGCTATTTTCTGAAGCCCTTTGAAAAGTAGTCCTTGTAGTTCTGCAGTTAGCAAGATAACCATTATTAATTGATGAATTTAACTTCAATTCTGCCTTTGTACAGAAAACACTTACTACTGTTGTCAGTATTATTTCCTCATATCTGCTCATACACATAATCATACATACATGCAAAAAAAGTAACAGGCCTTTTCTGTAGCGCTTGGAAAAATTCATCCTCTCCTCTACCCCATCCCCAAACTGTGAGGTTAATGGTCCCACAGTTGGTTGTGTCTTTAATATTATTTTCTAAGTTGCTTATATATGTGTTATGTATAGTAACAGGTCAATAAGCACACTCAGGTCTATCTACATTTTCATGTCAAAGAGTAAGGCTGGAATTTTTAAAGAGGCCTGGGGAAAATTAAAAGCTTATCTCTCTAAGATGCCTTTGAAAATTCCTGCCACAAAGAAAGTGAAGAAAGACTTACTACTGAAGGAATGATGTTATAGCTGGGATGGTCCAGGAAGAGCAAGAGACATAGAAATACTTGCTTCTTACTCCAGCAAGAGACATAGAAATACTTGCTTCTTACAAAAGGAATGATAGTCTAAAGGAAGCTGGTTACTTTGGGCAATGTGTGAATGTTTCTGCCTTTTTCTAAATTCCGTATTTCAAATAAATTGCATTTTTCGTTAAATGAAAAAAGAGAAAAACCTCTCACCATCATTATATATTTACAGATGTGGAGCATGGCAGGAAAACAGACCAAAGTCTGTTGAAAACTAGTCAATTGTTCATAGTCCCTTGGATTTGATTTATACAAGTATAAATGGTCTTTATCAATCCTGTGAAAATGTTTAACATGATTAGAGTCCATCTTGAAGCTCGTTTTGCACTGTTGTAGGAAATCAAAGTCACAATTACTTTTAAGGGTGTTTCAGAAACAGTGGCAAATTTCAAAATAAAACAATGTTGCATGCAGTAAATAGGAAACTAGCAGCAGTGGGAACACTGATGGCAACATTGTTGAACATACTCACCATTTATTACTGTGTAGAAAAGTGGTCCAGTAAATTATCATTGCACACAAAATGGTTTTATTTTGAAATTCCTGATACTGTCTGAGACACCTTTATCAATGTGTCTGCACAGCCTCAAAATGTTGAAAGGTGATGAATACCCTGAGGGTGACTGCCACTTCAGATGTATGGACCCAGATCAAAAAAATTAACATAGTATTTTGTGTAGGCTCAGAAATCCTTCCCAGAACTAAGTGCTTAGGTGGTTGTGAGCGGAGGACTTAGAATGGGTTTTTATTTATGTATGCACAAGAGAGGGGCTGATCAAAAATTTTTAGACAAAATAAATGTTTACTTGATGTTGAAAATGGCCTCTCTCAATAGCAAAGTATTTAACAAAAGCCATTTTAAAATAAGTCCACTTTTAACTTCACTATATGCAAACAACTTTGAAACATTGCTTTTGTTTTAAAATATATATACGTATGTATATTTTTAAACTATCTCTACTTAAGCACCAGATACAAAAGAAATTCAGAGTATAAAAATTAGCTCTTGACACACATATGCTGGGATTCTGAGAAAGCAATTCCTTTCACAACCAGCTACACAACATCTTATTTTCTATGCTGTTTTACTGTGTTTTTGATGCCTGTTCCTTTCAGCTTCTTTTACTGATCGTGCAATAACCACATACCATGCTCCCCAGCTGCTGTTCAGCTCTGCTCTTTTTACAGTTTTCAGTTGCAGTCTGGAGAGACTGTTCATTTTAAAACCAGTTAAAATTAAATGAAGAGACATTGTTCCTTCACTGGGAATGTCTAACTTTTATAGCTGGGAAAATGGAAGGGAAAAAAATAATCTTGCAAATGATGTGCCTGATTTGTTGATTAAATAGGCTTTCAACACCCACCATTTAATCAATGGCTATATTAAGGCAGCTTAATAAAAATCTGATTGACTCTTTTCACTTGGCCACTGATATCTGTGTTAACACCTACCAAATATCTCAAACTTTTCATTGAAATGTGCCGGAGTGAATTAAGCTCCATTTCAAGTAGAATACTCTTTAATGCAGACCTATACTTTAGTCCTGTTTCCTGGGAACATGTTTCCCATATTAATCAGTGAAGATTTGCAATGTCATATAAAACTATGAGTTTACCTTGATGAAAATGCTCCTTAGATATGCATGAAACAAGACTGATATGGATATGAAAAGTACACAAAGTGTATGTTGTGAAGTCTTTTCCTTAGCATTTGAAAGTCTTAAAGCATTAACTAAAATATGGAGAATAAAATTGTTTCTGTTGTTAATAGGATTACTGTGGAACATTTAGTTGAATTTGGGGCCTTTTGTACCTATATAAAAAGTATATGCACATTCATTTATTTGTAAAAACGTATATGATTAACGTATATGATTATGAGCGTGCTCCAACTTCAGGATAACCAATCTGAATAGCCTGAGAAAGTTTCCAGGTAGTGGATATAAAAATTACACCCTAAACACATTAAAAAGGGGGGAAATTGTTTCTTTTCAACTGTTTCTTCCTCCACCCAATCCTCCCCTCCCCCCCCCATTTCTGTGGAAAAAAAAATCATAGTGCCTATGACAATAACTGTGTCTCAAGGAGTGTGCAATGTGTATAATCGTTCCATTCTTTTATTTATTTTACTTGCAAATGGAACCCATTCTTATGCTGACAATAGTTAAAAGGAAACAAATTTTGGAAAAAAATGTCATTCAGTGTTCCAGGAAATGTTCTGATTCATTGTTTGGCCTCCACATTTGTGGAAATGTACATTCCTGTCTATGGTTTTAAAGGATAAAAAAAAAAGAATTGATTTTAATAATCAATCTGTATTTTGGCTCTTTTGTTTTTTTGTTTTCAAACATGCAGAATATTTTATTTATATGTAAAAATTACAAAATCTCTAATTTTTTTAAAGAGACGACATCATTTTTCTGCTTATTCCTACAAAATTGGTTTTGTTTTATAGGTAAATGAATCAAGCCTCATTTTTTCTTAAGTACTGTTCTCTTTGTATTGTCAGTGATCTTCCAGCTTAAAGTAGGATTTTTGATTTGTTAATCAAACCATAAAGAAAGGGACAAATGTAATCTTTCTGGAAGCAAAATCTTAATTCATTTCAGTAATATTAGGGGAAGGATCAGCCAGAATTATTTGGAATATAAGGTTCATAACTCTCCAGCATCACAAAAGATAAAGAGCCCAATTCTACTACAGTTGAAGTTAACCATTAAGAGTAACCATTTTTTCTATGATAATCTAGTGTGGAATCTAGTCTGCATGTCTTATTTTTTTGTTAGATTTCATCTATTTTCTGTGATAATAATGGTTCAATTTGAAAAAATCATAAATAGATAAAATTACACATTCATAGTGAAATCAGCTGAGATTTAATAAACAGAAGGCAACAGTGGCCATGTATTGATGAAACGTGGGGCATGTGTGCATGACACTTTAGAGCAAGCTACATGCTTTTTCACCACTGTAACGGTGTCAGTGTTTGCATACCTCGGTGGTGTATTGCACATTACTTCCAGCTGCTGTAGGAAATTTGGCGATGTAATGCACCTTAAATGACTTGGGATGCAGCAAACTAAAATTCTGAGGAGTTTTAGTTGGCTTCCCCTACAGCTGCAGAGTGAAGCACTGGACTCTGTGCAGCTCCATGGTGCTGCAGGAAGCCTTGCAGGCAGCCTAGCAGCAGCCCAGGAAGTTAGGCTCCACCCAAGAAAAGTGGCAAGCCTGATTCCTCCCCCCCACCCCCCGCCACACCAGAGCCTGCCTGCCTGAGCTGTGCAGGGGCCCAGTGTTTCCATCCATGGCTGCAGTGACCCCAAGACTGCCCAAGCTGGGTGCCTGTGGGAGGGTGCCACCTGGTGGGGCGGGACTGCTGCTGCCATGGAGGGAAGCACCAGCGCCCTCTGCAGCCCGGGGACTCATTCTGCCTGCCAACAGCTTACCCTCCCATCCCCACCACCAGAGAGGCAGGTAAGTTGGCAGGGTGTGTGCACAACACGGGAGTTCCATTGGCCCTAAATTGAAGTGGTGTTTTTAAAAAACCCACCGCTTCAATTTAGGGCCCCCATTTCATCGACACACACCCGGTCAAAAGAGCAGTCCAGACAAAGAGAACAGCAAAAATTATGCAAAAGATTCTTTCCTTACAATAAAATGGTGTATGATTCCAGGTGACATTAATAGCACTATATATAAAACAAACCTCAAAATAGTTCTAAATGTTTTGTGTGATAACAAGGTGCAGTGTAAGATATCCTCATAGACCTACATCTATTTCTTATACCAAACTTAATCTTTAACAGTGGCTGTCTAAATGTTCTATTAGCCCATCTTTAAGAAAGGGAAGAAGGAGAATCCAGGGAACTACAGACCAGTCAGCCTCACCTCAGTTCCTGGAAAAATCATGGAGCAGTACCTCAAGAAATCCATTTCTAAGCACGTGGACGAGAAGGTGATCAGGGACAGTCAGCATGGATTTATCAAGGGCAAGTCATGCCTGACTATCCAATTGCCTTTTATGATGAGATGACTGGCTCTGTGGATGTGGGGTGGCCAGTAGATGTGTTACACCTTGACTTTAGCAAAGCTTTTGATACAGTCTCCCATAACATTTTCACGGGCATTCTAAGGAAGTATGGGTTGGATGAATGGAATGTAAAGTGGCTAGAAACCTGCTGAATCGTCAGGCTCAGAAGGTAGTAGTCAATGGCTTATGGCATCTATACACATGCTCCGTAACTCTGAGAGCCATTCTAATTAAAGCACCCCAGTAGCATGTATTCAGCATCTTGGGCTTCAAAATGGTGGTGGGGGCACTTTAACTAAAGCTCATTTGACAAACTTTAGTTAAATTGCCCCACCACCATTTTGAATTGCAGAGACATTAAATACACATGATGCAGAGACAGACTCCCAGCAGACTTTCAATAGACTCAATTAATCGAGTCTGCTCCAATGCATGCAAATTAGCCAACATCAGAGCAGAAGTCCGTCACATGTATATGTGCTCTCAATGTCTAGTTGGCATCCAGTATCAAGTGGAGTGCCCCAGGGGCTGGTTTCAGTCTTGGGGCTGGTTTTGTTTAATATTTTTATCATTTACCAGGAAAATGGGATAGAGTGCACCCTCAGCAAGTTTTCACATTATAACAAGTTGTGAGGAGTAGTAGACACCTCAACAACTTGAAGGAACAAAAGAAATCTCATGAGGTTCAATAAGGAAAAGTGCAAGTCCTGTACTTCGCATGGAACAATCCCATGCACTGGTACAGGCTGAGGATTGACTGGCTAAGCAGCAGCTCTGCATAAGATGACTTGGTGGTTACAGTGGACAGTAAGCTGAATATAAGCCAACAGTGTGCTCTTGTTATGAAGAAGGCTAACGGCATACTGGGCTGTATTAGTGTTAGCAATGCCAGCAGACCAAGGCTAGTGATTCTTCCACTCTAGTCAGCACTGGTACGGCCACATCTGGAGTACTGTGTCCAGTTTTGCACCCCACCCCTCCCCCCCACTACAGAAAGGATGTGCACAAATTGAACAGAGTTTAGCAGAGGGCAATGAAGTGGTGAGGAGGCTGGGCACATGAGTTGTGAGGAGAGGCTGAGGGAACTGGACTTATTTAGTCTGCAGATAAAAAGACTGAGAGGAGATTTAATAGCAGTCTTCAACTCCCTGCAGGGTGGTTCCAAAGAGGACGTAGCTAGACCATTCTTAGTGGTGGTAGATAACAGAAACAGGAGCAATGGTCTCAATTTGAAGCAAGAGAAATGTAGGTTGGGTATTAGAAAGAAAAACTCTTGCATTTGGAGGGTAGTAAAACACTGGAAGAGCTTACCCAGAGGGGTTGTGGAAACTCCATCCTTGGAGGTTTTTAAGACCTAGCTAGACAAAGCCTTGGCTAGAATAATTTAGTTGGGGACGGTTTTGCTTTGAGCAGTGGGTTGGGCTAGATGACTTCCTGAGGTCCCTTCCAAACTTAATTTTCTATAATTCTGTGGCTACACATACGATTAAGCACCATATACCTAAGCCTTAAGGGGATCTGTTTGTATGAAGCTACTAAAAAGCATTGGTCAGAAAACTTTTCTACTTCTCTGGAGAAATATTTTGAGTGTACTATTCATTTTTCATTGTGTACAATTTTATGTACTGATTTGCAGTATATGGGACATTTCCCATTGCATCATTGCCTAGAAGAGTTTAGAAATAAAATTGAAGCTAAGTTAAATTTTAATTCATAAAAACCTCCAAAAATGTATATGTGTTATCTGGTGCTATTTCAACAAAACAGCTTTTCTTGATGAAGTACTGTGTAGTGTGCTATTGCTCTGTTGCCCCAGCATGTTCAGCACTATCAAAACTAAGTATCAGATATGACAGAAGAATCAGGGACTCAGAGTTGGGTTCAAGGTGTCATGTTCAAGTATTAGAAGAAACAAAACATCCAGAGTTATAATCACAGGTTCTGAATGTCAAGAACAGGAGACAAAATAAGAAACAAGATCAAAAGTCTTATTCTGGTTCAAGAATCTTGAGCAAAGAGCACCTGCTTTGTTGTCAACCCCTTAAATGACTCAAAGACCTCCTGCAAAGAAAGATAGGACCAGAAAGCCAATCAGGCCTCCAGCACATCAGGATGAGTCAACCTACTTTAAGTGATCCTGAGTGGCAATACCTCAAGGCAGAGTAAGAAAGAGTCAACACAAATGCAAACTGGTATCTGATATAAGGCTCCAAACAACCTAACAGAACCTAACAGATCCATCCCACCCTTGTTAAGGGACTTAAAGGTATCATTGTCCATAGTGAGCACATGGTGCACAGGTCTGGACCCAGCTACACAGAGGAAGAAGCAAAATAACTTACTGAACTGCCTTCGTATGTAGTCTCCCTATGACAACATTGAGGCTAAGATTATATGGTGGCACTTAAACAGCCAGATCCAAAAAAAGAACGCAGGAATTTTAAGTGAGACATATTTAGAATATAAGGGCTCTTATACATGTGTAGGAAGGCTGCTCTGATATTCTGTAGTTACAGCACATCAGAGCAGACTCTATTAATCAAGTCTGATGGAGTGTGGCAATTACCGTGCTCCAGCAGACTCCATCATCATGTGTGTCAGCATCCCCACACTGGAAAATGTGCCCCACACTGGGCACTTGAAAGCTCATTCAATAAACTTTAGTTCAAAGTGCCTGCCACCATTTCTCAGCATGGGGTGTTTTCAACTAGAGTAGCTCTTGGAACTACGCTAATTAAAGCACCTATCCCCCACCTCCCGGAGTACATGTATAAAGGCCCAAGGTTCCTAAATACTGAAAACCCCTGTTCAGGTGCTACCTATTCCCAGGAGCTTCCAAATTCCCTAGATTTCTCAGGTGTTTTTTTGTTTGTTCTTGTTAAAGTTCCCCAGGTGCCTTGCATTAAGCTACTGCCTTGCCTTTCTTTGAGGGCAGACAATAGAACCAGGTTTCTACTACAGGAAGATACTAGGGGTAGTAAAAGAACTAACCTGTAAATCTGAAGCATTTGTTATTCATTTTCAATAATTGTTTTCTGTTAACACTGTCAACTAGCAATGTTACAGAACTAGAGAAACAGGAGATGATAAGTGGTACTTGCTATTCACTTCCAATTCATATCTAGCTGCTTAGCATATGCAGATTAGCGCGTATGTGTAATCAGATATGGCTCCTCAGTGACAAAAGGAGGAAAAAGATAGTGGCAATCTTCTAGGAAAACTGTCACCTGGATTCCGGGTTCTGGTGGGTTAGATACTGAGAAAAAACATAATGGAAGAGTCTATCATCTGCACTAAAACCCAAGCTACACATTTATCTTAGTGCTTACTTGGTTTCTGGTTACAGTTGAGCACAAATTTTGCACCTGTAGTCTGACTAGAGAGGGGGCCAATGCAGGAAAATGGGGTCATGCCAGCATGAAGTCTTTTTAGAAGTCTGTGTTCTCCTGAGATTTCCCTCTAATGAAGCCCAGGTATATATACACCTAATTCTAACAAATATATTCTGATTGGCTAGTTTCAATCTTCATAATTTTTCTGCAACCTTTAAGAACTAGTGTAAACCTGTTATTTAGTGATCCCAGAAGATTCAGATAACCACACTGGGCACATTTACATAAGATGCCTTAATGCACAGCAGACTGTTCTACTGTGCATTAGTGCATCACAGCAAAAACTCTGCTAATGTGCTAATGAGCAGTAGGATTAGTTTACCACATATTAAGCATCCCAAAAAACTGTTTGCCTTTGCTACTGTGCATTAGCACAGGCTAGTGCCCCTTTATGTACTGTCTCATATTAGAGGTACTAAACTGAAGGTGCAGTAGCAAAGGTGCATTAATGAATATGTAGACACGCCCATTGTGTCTTTATGAAACAGCATTTTTTGGGAAATAGTATATATTTTATCTCTTTCCTCACTGACCTAAAACTTTTCTACTTTCTTGTCCTCACTTCATAGTTATACTAGCTGAGGTACCCGCTTTACATTTCTCTCTACAATCACTAACAGTCTGGATACAGCATGCATTTACAATATAGCAATACATAAACTACACAAAGTTACTTATTAATGTTATTAACATGACTAAGTCATATTTGTGTTTACACTTCATATATTCAAGTTTAGTCATTTACCATTTGTTTGGGAGAAACTGGACTTTAGGCTAAAACTTTTTAGTAAGTTATTTCCTTTTATGCCTTTTTTGTTTAACCTAAAATGCAGAAATCTTTTGCTTAGCTGGATATGCTAATTATGTGAAATGCCTTGCTGAAAATGCCCCTTGTAGCACTTCCAAAATCCACACAGTGGTCATTTTGCCATCTTAGGTAAAGATTGCCTTAGTTCCAATCCCGCCATTCTGCCTAGGCTCTTAGAAAAGGCCAAGCCTGGCAACAAAATGAAAACAAATTTATGAAGTCGAATATCACTAAACAAAAATTTAAAAGAATGCTAAGAGAAACAAAAACAAGTATTTTTATGGGGTCCGTAATCAACTGTTTTGCTTCCAAGTGACACACTTGAATGTTTGATCTGTGAATGTTCATTTAACCAAAGTATCAGTTTTCCTACTTCTGAAAAAACATAATTCTGGTCTGTCTGAAAGAAGACAGCAAGAAGAAACATTGCTGTCAGTGTAGCAGCTGTTTGAAAATGTGGACTTGCTTTTGAGCAATAACAACTTGATATAATTGCACAGTTATCTGAGAACTATGAATGAATTTATGGAATAGGAAACCTTGAGCATTGTTCCTCTGAACAATCCTGCAAAATGGACAATATTCAAAGTCAGTGTTTTCCTTCTGCTTATGAGTACTAGAACAATGCAAATGAAAATGTTCCCTTGGACAATAATGAAATAAAACTCTACTATATTTAAATGGAGTACACATAAAGCAAAAATGGCTTTTCCATTCCACTTCAACTGGTATTTTTTGCTTCTGAAACAAATGACTCAACTCTGAAGAACTTGCTTTATCTTGATATGGTATTGATTGTCTTATAGAAACACGAAAAACCCACAGATCATCTGAACAGGTATCCTCTGCACAGACTCAGAAATTAGGCTAAAGCAAGATAGTGTGATGGATAATGAAAAGCAATGGTTAATTAATACTCTGATGGAATAGTGGCTAAATGTTTAGGAAAAGTGTTTTAATTTATCAGACTAAATGAAGTGGAAAACATACAAGCTTCATCTATCCCATAGTGAGAATTTACCCACCTACCTTCATTTTGTTTCATACTTCCATTGTTCAAGTGCATACTGAACATGAGGTAAAAGTCTTGAAAGATAACCTTGTACACTGCTGTTCTGATGAGGGGTTTGCAAGTGTTTTGACTGATGTTAGGAAACTGACTGTTGACCTGGAAATCTTAGCCAAGAAAACAACTTAGAGTATGAACTAAAATGTGATTTTTTTTCATTATAGTGCCAGTGATGGACTCTTTAGTAAGCCAGGAAAGAACTACGAGGTCATTTTTTTCCTTTCATGTTTTAGATACTGCTATACTGTCACTTGAAGAAAGATTTTTACAGTTTGAGGAGCCTCATAAACTGCTCATTTGTGTGTGTGTGTGTGTGTGTGTGTGTGTGTGTGTGTGTGTGAGAGAGAGAGAGAGAGAGAGAGAGAGAAAGAGAGAGAGAGAGTTTTCTCTGAAATACTGAAGATGCCTTGCAAAGAATTACAAAAGCAGTTCATTATTTTAAGCAAAGTATTAAATAATGGACAGGATAGTAAATAAACTTCTGACAAAAATGTCCTGGAATTTTGGCTCTTGACCTGCATCTAAAAATATGGAAGAAGGCCAAAATGACTTTGGACTTCTTGTGCAAAAAAATAAGTTTTTGAACTTGTTTCCAAATCTTTTCATTGCACCAAGGATTCTTCAAATCTTGTCTGTATCTGTTGTAAACAGAAAAGGCTGAATATTTAAACTGAAGCTTTCAAAACATATTTGCATTTTATAATGTCTCAGGCTCAGCAAGACAGGAGTCTTTCTCTTTGATTTCAGCTAAACTGTGTAGGGTACTGATCTGAAAGATGCTGTCTTTAAGTTCACACATAGCAGAACATTAGGCCCAAATCTTTAAAAATAAAAGTTTTACAAAACTGGTTGTGCATGTAATTTTCAAATTCTCCACTTGGTTTCTTACTTCCATTGTCATCAATAAACAAGAGTGATGAATTTAATTCTTTTAATATTTCACTGGGGAGCTATGAGGTGAATGGGGTCAGGTAGCAAAAAGTACTTTCGCCTGCTCTTAAAAACAAGGTAAAGCTGTCATAGATAGACACGTTAGGCCATGTGTAGATGAAATGAGAGGTGGATGTGCATGACACTTTAAAGCAGGCTAAATGCTTTTGCACCACTTTAATGGTGTCGGTGTTGGCATGCCACAGCAGCACGTTGCACATTAATTCCAGCCACTGTAGGAAATTTGGTGGCGTAATGCACTTTAAATGACTTGGGGTGCAGCAAATTAAAACTCCTTTGCGGCATTTTAGTTTGCTGCCCCTACAGCCGTGGAGCGAACATGCAGTCCATGGATCTCCAGGAAGCCCTGCAGGCAGCCTGGCAGTAGCACAGAGAAATAGGCTTCACCCAACAAAAGCGGAAAGCCTGATCTCTCCCCCATCCCTCCCCAGAACCTGCCTGCCTGCCTGAGCTGTGCGGGGACCCAGTGCCTCCCTATGTGGCCGTGGTGCCCCCTGGGGACCATCGGAGCCGGGTGCGTGCAGACAGGTGCCACGTGGTGGGGGCCACTGCTGTCATGGAGACAAGCACCAGCCTCCTTCCTCCACCCCCCACCCCCCACAAGCTCAGGGACTGCTTCACCCACCGGCAGTTCACCCTCCCTTCCCCACCAGACAGGCACGTAAGTCAGCGGGGTGCGTGCATGACATGGGGGGTTAATCAGCTCTAAATTGAAGCAGTATTTTTAAAAACCCACCACTTCAGTTTAGGGTCCCTGTTTTGTCTACACACACCTTTAAACTCTGCATATCTTCAGGCATTTTGCATTACTCTGAGGGATTACCCTGATCAGGATTCACAACTGCAAACCTTCTCCTGCCCCAGCTTATTCTTATGCAATGCTGTCTTGTAAATACATTATTAGAACAAGAATTTCCGAAGGCTGAAGACAACCCAGAATGATTTTCCTTATATCCTCAAATGATTCAGATCCACACCTCCCCAACTCCTAGGAGACTTCCCTAAATAACTAGCCATATGGCACTTTAGGATAGGTCTGCCAATACCCTTAGAAACAGACTTCTAAGAAATGTCAATAGCTGTAGGTAGGTAGGTATAGGTATGTATCTCCTGTTGTCACCAGAAATTCTTCTTCATGCAGCTGCACTTCAAATAGACCAAGAAAAGATTCACTGGGCCAGAGAGGAAGACAGAACGATACCTTTGTCAAACAGACCAGGGCACTAGGTACTCTCCTTATATGTGACGGTACAAGTCATAGCCTCAGTCTAAAGCTTTGGACCATTTTGAAGACTAAACATATTTTTTTTAAAAAAGCACCAAGTTGGTAAAATAATCTCTCTTTCATTTTCCTTCCACCCAGGAGCAAATTGCAAACTTCTTTCCTGTCACTTCCCAACTCAGAAATTTGATACATAATTGAAGTGTGATTTACTATATGACAGACAGCTCCCTGAGCCCAACCATCTAAGAAAACATTTGGCATGCTGAGGGACTGTGTTAACTTCCAAGGGGGCTCTTTTAGTTTAAAGAAATCAGAACATAGCAAGAATGGCTCATAAAAATGCTATTTAAAATCACGTTTGACACTTAGTTAAAATTTAGCTTGCTCATGGAATTTTACTTGCCATTGTTAAAAACACATTAATTAAGATTGCCTTCTGAAGCAAGACTAGAGTGTGTGTTATATGGCTTCAAAAACTTCCTGTGACAATTTGGACCATAATAATTCTAGCCACTTTTCTTGGGCAGTCACCTGCAAGAACTACAATTTTGCTCAGGCATAGAAAGCAATTTAGGTCCTTTAATACATATTCCTCACAGATACTTAGGGCATGGGTACATGAACAAAGTCCCTCAGGGTAAAATGTAGAAAATGATTTACTCTGTATTAGCTGCTGTGTGATAAGTATATGTATGTACACATACTCCTACCCCGGTAAATGAAAGTTAACTAATGGCAGTTGACCTCTCAAAGAAAAACACTAGGCTAATATGAGCTAGCTTGCCTTTACCACAGGGTAAGAAAATGCACACACATTTGTTAGTCTTCCAATACCCCTACAGGCAGACTTCTAAAAACGCCAATAATTTCTCTCTGCCAGCAACAGTTAAAACACCTGCATAACATAGCAGCTTTGTACTGTGGGCAGTGATGGTACAAGGGACAGTGCCAGCTTCCAGACACCAGCTCTGGCGGCAGCTATTTTTTGCACTCCCTACCTCAATTATCATTTGGGACTTGTATCCCCTTCCCCTCACTTATGCTACTAGTATTAGCCATTAATGATGAACAATGTTGTACTATGGAGTTTTATTATAAAATTTCTGTTTTAAAAGTTGTAATAACATTGCTTACCTCAGTTTCTCTCACTAGATTGTATACAGAGAACAAGGGATTAATAGAGTCCCCACGAGGTCCCAGAGCTGCCTACCTGCAAGACAACACAAGATGGACCCCTAGGATCAACAGAGGTTTGAATAGCTTCATTGACACTTCAGCAAAGTTGGGATTGCAGGTGATACCCAAGAGGTATCCAGGGGAGAGAGAGAGATATAAACATAACAATGGACAGAGCAGCCAAGGAAACAGGGAATCTTAGATGAGCAGGAAATCTAAGGGGGTCAGATTCAGGACAACAGCCAAGGTACTTCAGGATATTTGGCTATTTAGACAGGAGACAGAACAGCTAAACTAACTTTGGGGATGCTTAAAACTCTAAAGTCTAGGTTGGGGACAGAGGGATTGGGGACTAACCATTTCGAATGGGAGGTGGGGGAAGGCAAGAATATCTGGCTGGATAGCCTTTGCTCTACTAAATGCCTTTACTGAAGAGGAGCTGCCTGTTTTGCTACCTGGAACTAGTGCATTTGTACACATGTTTGCGCTGCAGCCCTGCGTGCTTTTAAAAGTTGCATAAGTGACAGCTGCATAAGCAATGAAATGAGCATCAACACTGAGAAAATGGTGGTGGCATACTTTTACAGTGAAACACATCAAAGGTGTTTTAGCTTAAAAGTACACTGCTGCCATTTTCTGTGGGCTGACGTGCACTTTGCCACTTATACAGCTACACGAGGTGCAGCACAGTGCAAGTCAGGTTGTGTGCAGAGCAGACTCAATTAATCAAGTCTTCTCTGATCCTCTGGATCTCTGGTGCATTGTGGAATGAAAAGGTATGTGTATAAATACTCTTGGAGTCCACTGCTTTTCCCTATCAAGATGTAAAGTTCCTTTCTCAGGAGCTGAATTAGAAGGAAGCTGCCTGAGGTAGGGCAACAGACAAATAGAGAGGGCCAGGGATCAAAATCTGGGGTCTCACAGTAGGAAGCAGTCAGCTCCCCCCATTCATGAAGTCACACCTGGGATGCTTTCAGGAGGAACTCAGAGGGACCAGACAAGGTCAAATATCCCAAGCAAGAACTCCCCTGGGAGAATCCATAACCTGAACATTGTAATTAATGGTATTTGCTAGCAAACAGCTTACCACCAAGACTGTATAAAATGTATCCTAACCAATTTAGTTTTCAGTGTCACTTGTATGAGGAATGTAAGAAAGTATATGTACAGACAGCAATAGCTAATGTGTTTAATTACATGTAAAAAAGAATGCTAGCACAATTGGAACGCACCATCCTGTCACAGGTGCATCTGCTTCTTTATTTCATCCCTTCATGCCCATTTAATGCCTGTATCAAACATCCCTATTCTTGAGTTTTGCATTTCTTATAAACTGATCTCCTCTCATTGCTGAGAGCATCCATTACTCCAAACTTCTCAAGTGTCCTTGCAATTAGATTTTCTTCTACTCTTGTCAGTTTGCTGCTCTTCTTCCAAACCTGATGTTGTCATCTTCCAAAGAGAAACATAGCAAAGACAGACATGAAAAATATTTATGAGACAGAATGATAAAGACTCCAGGAATACTAAAGGAGTCATGGGCTGGGTAGAACTAGCAGGAAGTAAAATTTCTTAAAAACTGGGACATACTCCACTACAGTAATGGAACAAACTCTACTGACTTCCAGGAAATTATCTGTAGACCACAACTTTTCCCTAGAATACAGGTTGATTTATTTTCCATTTGGTATTAGATTTAAACACTGGGACAAATTATATCTTCAGTATTTTTATATCATTTAGGTGGCAAATAGGGAGGATCGCTAAGTACTGACATTCAAAGAGCCCCTGGCTGGAAGTAGTCTATCACATTTTGTTTTGAGTGCTATAATTTAGAGTATGTTCCAACCAAATAGACATGAGCTGTTTAGCGTGAGGCCTGGTGCCTTCTGCACTGGCCAAGGTGAGCAGGCGGGGGCGCTCCCACATGTTTACAAAGAAGCTGCTAGAGTGCCTCCTGCCTTCCCCCCCAGCTTCCCTCACCATCTGTGGGCTGTCAGCTGCAGTTGGAGGGAGAGAGGGGAGAAGGGATCCCACCCCAACTATGTGGATCTGACCACACAACCCCAGACCCCAGCCAGCAAGCTCTGGGGGGCTTCCTGTAGTAGGAGGGCTCCCTTCCCCCAGCTGCAGCCAGCAGTGGCAATGTGAGTTCCCTGCACCACTTTTCTCAGGACTGGGAACTCTGGTGGGGGGAGTGGAAAAGGAGCTCCTTGCTGGATGCCCCCCACCCTGGCTTTCTGATGTGGGTCTTGGTCAGGGAAGGGCTGGACCCAGGCTACAGAAAGATTCCTTTTCCACCCCCCCCACCCCAGAGTTCCTAGTGCAACAAAAACCAATGTATGGAGCTCATGCTGCCACTGCTGGCTGCAGCTGGTGGAAGGAGTCCCCCTGACATGGGAGAGCTGTCCCAGCCGCCAGAAAGACCTGGGCCGCCAGAAAGCTTGCGGGCGGGGGGGGGGGGGGCAAAAGCAGCCCCCCCAAAAGCAGCCAGCAGCAGATACGCAAGTTCCCTGCGTTGTTTTTCACTTTGTTGGGAACTTTGGTGTGTGGGATGGAAAAGGAACCTCCCTGTTTGGTGGGACCCCAACTTCCTGGCTCAGTTCTTTCTGGGTCCCAGGCTGGGCTTCTCTGAAACAGGGTGGATCCAAATCCCCCCCCCACCCTGCCATCACCACCAGAGTTTCCAGAGCAGCGAAAAGTGGCACAGGGAGTTTGCACTGCCACTGCTCTCTGCAGCTGGGTGAAGAGAGCCACAACATGTGACACCCCCTCCCCCACAGCTTGCTAACTGGGGTCTTTGGAGGAGACAGGCTGGGTCCCCATGGTGGCTCTGCCCTGCCCATCCTACTTCCCAGTGTGAGGAACTGCCATCTGAGCTGCCTTTCCTGCAGCTGTTGTCTACTAGGGCTGTACAAGATGCCTGTGTTTCATTTCAGTTTCAGATTCCATATTTCAATAGGACAGTGATTTGTTTTGGCATTTAGAATCATTATTTTGTTTCACTTTGGCCAAAACTGTTTTCAGTTTCGACACTGTTTCAACTCTGTTTTGATGCTGTTTCAATGTTTCAGCCATAGACTATAAGGGGGAATGGACAAAATACCTATAACTTTGTCATTTCTTACATTTCTTATTGTTAATAGTGTACACTTTATTAGATCTACAGGTGACTGAACCAGTATTCCAGAACTGCCTTTACTTTTGCATTTTTCTCAGTTTTGAATTCCATGGCATATATGGCAATTTCTGGCAATATGTTTAATTTTCATTGTAAACATAAACCATGAAAACCGATATGCCTGGAATATTGATTTCAAATCAAAATGACCCTTCATTCTCACCTCACTTAATTAAATAAGTATAGCTGAAGGTCTCTAATACAACCTTTTTCTCTCATAAATTAAACAAATTCATCACTTCTAGAATTCTTCTATTGGTAACTATTACCACCACTGGACTATTAACTCCTTTTCTCATGAAGTTGTTATTTTTATGTGGCTACAATAGCCTGAAGTAATTTAAACTGAAGTATTATTTGAAGCCATTTGGGTTTCACTCTACTGCTGAAACTTACTACTTTTACTAATGTCTCTAAACACCATGAAAAAATAGCAAATGAAAAAGAGGAAATGATAATAAACATCCAAACAATAGACCGGATTGCTCTAAGACAGTAGTATTTTTCTTTATCCACATTATTATGTCAAAAATAAGTGGGTACTCAAACATTTTTGAGTAGGTACATATTATTATTAAATATTGAAATCATACTGGTAATATCCAGCGAATAAAAGAAGTACAAGAATATGATCCAATACCCATTTAAATCAATGGGAATCTTTTCGTTGACTTATATGAGGTACTGATTCAGCCCCACATTCATAACATAGACATTTCAGAGCTGTCCTTTCATATTAGAGCAAATGCATCAAATTCATATTGTCTGGGAGACAAGATGACAGTTTTAGATGTAGTCTGCTAGGTGTACATGCAGATCACAAAAGTATTTGCTGATGTCTGAAAATTCATTTTTTATAGTGACAAAAATCTACCTCAAGTCATGACACTAGAAGAGAAAAATGGGAAAAAACAATGTAGAAATTTAACCATATAAAGAAATATATCTTTCATAAAACCAAACAGGAGAGATCGTAAGAATTTATTGCAGATTAGATATGATATTAATCAAGAAGATGCCTTAAGTAGCCATTTTAATCATTGTCATCAACATCAGGAGAGTGATTGAAATGATCATTACTTTCGCAGTTGATTATTAAAAGCTGAAGGTATTGTCTCCGCTAGTGTTGTCTTTGGAAAAGAGTCAGAGGGGACTCTCCTGGCAGTGACTTTTAGTAGATTTTTAACTGGAGTGTGTGGTGTGTTGTTGTCAGTAGTGTAGGAGGGGTGGGAGAATAGCACACTAGATCTGGGCACCAATTTACAAACAGTGCCAGAATAGTGGCCCCCAGGCCATGGCAGTAGAAGCACAGGTGCTGGGAACCTATGCACTTCAAATAGATTACAGGGAATCTCTCTGGAAGTAAGACTGTCTAGTGCTGGGTACCTCTCCCTTCCCTGCATCTCTGCTCATGGCACACACATTTTTAGTTATGCCTCTGGTTGTTGTCATGTGTTTGCATATAGTCCTTTCCCTCTTGCCTTGCCCCAACCCTTAAGATAAACTTTGCTTAATGAAAGCATTGTTCAACTTAATTATTTTGTACTATGAGCAAGAAAGCAGTTACCAAGTAGCTTCATTAAAAATGATGATCACGTAAGTTCATGATTATTTTTAACTTATGCATTGATTATGAATCATATTATTTAATACAGCACATTTAAAATAAATATAATTGTATTATAAAATAAATAAGTGTAATTACTTTTTTATAACAGGATGAATCTGGTACAACTGAAGTAACAAGCCAACAAAGTTTTAGTGGTATAAAATAAGTGTACAGAAGAGGAGAACACAACATGTTATTATTTCTTCACTGGAACAAATTAGTATGCACCATCTGCACACTTTTTTTCTTAATTTTCGCTGATACTTGGATAATTTTGATTTTTAAAAACTTGAAATATACAAACATAAAAAGAGAATTTAACTTTGCGTAGAAATAACTATCCAATAGTTGGATGCACACGTTTGCAGCTGTACTACATTCCCAAAAAGCAATTTTGAACATGTAAAACATACTGAGTTATAGAGTTTGAAAAAAATATTAAAGATTTTGATTAAAAACTAAAACCTAATATGGATGTTGAAAACAGTTAAGACAAGAATTTGAATAAGAGCTGGAGATTTCTTCATGGGAATTAAAGAAACATCCAGAAGTTTCCAAGAAAGGACCTTGTTACACCTTACTTTATAAACCAAACAAATGTTAATCAGCTTAGTTTTCAGTTTAGTGATAGTTACATCTTAAGGTAAAAAAAATCTCTAACTGTCCATCACCTGCACAGCTGTGACTTGCCATTAGATGGTTTGTGGGCAGGGGCAGGACTAGGAGCTAGGGGAAGGACCTACTCACTGCTCCTAATGGGCAGCATGAGTACTGCAGCCCCGAAATGCCCAGAGGTTGTGGCTACTGATCAGACTGGCTCTGATCCAGCCAGGCAGAGCATGCTGGTCCATATTGCAACAGAAGCGTGGTGCCTCCTGCTGCTGCTCGAACCAGTTCACAGCTCCTACCAGGTAGAGCAACCCAGTCTGAGTGGCAGCAAGAGGCAGTGTGGCCAGTGAGCACTCTGGGGCTGTGTCACTCACAATACCTGCTGTGCTCAGGGGGTGAGCCACTGTCCGCGGCCCTGCTGTGCCCTGGCATTCCCACTCACCCTGACTCATGAGGGACCACTGCATCCTTGAATGCTGGAGGACTTCAATTTAAGCAGAATAGCTCTGGAGAGTGGTCACACTTTAATGGAACAAGAGCAAAATTAACTGAATTAGAGACAATCCTGCTGTGGAGTGGTGTAACTTCAAAATGAATATTGAATGTTTTAAGCCACTTTAAAGGTGTTGACATGTAGCCAATTCAGGGGTTATGAGCTTCAGAAGTCACCTAAAATTATTGTGTAACAAGGCCCTGAGGGTTGGAGGTAAACTTTCTTCAAGATCAAGATCAAGGAATCCAAAGATGTTTTCTGAAGTTGTAGAAATTTGCTATGGAACACAAAGTGTTCTGTTCTATACCAGGAAAGGAAGTTTACACGTATTAAGATTGTTCTTGGTGATCAGGCTTCCTGTAAGTATAGATCTGTTTCTAATATGCACAATGGAAAAAAAAAAAAGATACAAATTTGGTCCAATGTTTTTAATAACAAATAAAAAAAATCTTAAACAGAAAACAATGCAAACCTTTAGAGAAGGAATGCAGTGCAATGCTGGAAGTATGAAAAACTTTGCTCCCCATCTGCTTCCCCAAATTATTAACTGGAAAGCAATATCAAAAGTGTCTAATAAAACCTAGTTTGGTAGTGATAGGGTTAATATTTTCATTCTGTCCCTCTGAGGAAGAGCTTTCACAGCTGCATACCCACAGTTACTGTTGTGGGGATGACCCAACCCTGATGAATTAAGTACATGACTAAGCATACCATAAGGAGGATATCCCCAGGTTTGTTACTCTTAGATATAAATCTTATGGGAATGTGGGTAGTAGTGAATACTATTCTAAGTAGGAGAGAAAAAAATTCATTAGGTTCGACCTTGGCGTTTAGAAGGTTTCTCTGTCTCACTAAATTAGGAAAGACTTTTCTTTCTTTGTTTGTCGGTTGGCTTCAGAAAGTTTAGGAATAATGGATAGTTGGATTAACTACAGCATTGTGCCTAGAACAAGTTACCAATTGCCTTCCCTGGATGTAGAAAACAGCACCTTTGACTGTTATAGAATTCACCTTTAGTCCCATTTGGCTTGTGATCTAAAATTGAACAGTATTAGAGGAGGGGTTTCCTGTTCCTATTCATTTCCCATTCTGTTACGGAAACCCCAAGCATAATGGGGCAAAAGTAGGGGGAAGGGAACAATGGAAAATTTTAGATACAAAAGTCCTGTACTATTTTCTGTCTTGTTTCAATAGACCCAAATAGCAACGTACAGATAAAGCCTGTATCCCAATTCTTTCTTCAGCTGAAAAATCCTTTAGTTTTATACTGTACTTTTTGGGGCTGTTCCAGATTTGTTATAGTGCATATTGAATAAAACATTCCAGTGATTTTCTAGGTCATTAGTTCAGATCTTTATGCAAATATTCTAACCTTCACTTTTAATTTCCTGGCTGTTTACAAGGACACTTTCCCCAGAATTTAGGGGAATACTTCCATAAAACACCATATGAGACTGGATGGTTTTTCTTTCAAGCATTATAGGATGAGGGAAAGTGATGTTTGTTATTCTAGCATTGAATCTACACCCAGAGAGAGAGAGACAAAGTACTCGGTGAGATTATGACAATTTCTTAATATTGCTGTGGAGGTTTGTTTAGGCTTTGCTCCTGTATTCCCCAGTAGTATAAAAAAACTTAAGGATTCTTACAGAGGCATAATGATGGGAGGCACAATTCACTGATGTTGCTCCACTCTGTTATAGGTTGACTCCAGCATATTGGTGCAATACGCTTGTTTCTGGTCAGACAATTTCTGTATCAGTAAAATTCTGTTGATGATACTAGAATTAGATTTTTAAAAAACTAGTACAGTGTATCCTGATTTCATGATGGGAGAATAAAATACATTATTTCCACTATTATAGGAAAGTTTTTATGAAGCTTCAACTCCAGCATTTGGATAAAAGTTATCCAGGGGCAAAGGGAAAGTTCCTGATTTATTGCTTATGTGAAAAATTCTCATTATTGTACTTTATTAGAAGCACTTCAATATTATCATTCAGGTAAAGGACAGTTTCTGCAGACTGGTGCCAAAAAGATTAGACAATTTAATTTTTGTGGAGGATTCCTAAGTTCATTTACATTTCTGTTATGCTTAAAGGAAATCAAGTGTTGCTGCAAAAGAAACAAAACCATGAAAAAAATGCAATGTGATGATTAAAATGGGAGACAATTTAATCATTTAAAACTGACTTATACCTGATAGTTAAAGATTATTGCTAAACAGATAGCTATGAAATGGTAAGAGAAAGTATTTTCTTTGGCACATCTTTGTTACTAATGTTGCCCAAATTAGATCCATAATCTTCTTAATGAAGGAGATATGTTTCCCTTGGAAAAACCATTTGATAGAGCTGGGTATCATCAAAAACTCCACGCACAATTTAAAGCAGTGGTTTCAGGAGGGCAAAATATTCAGAATTATATTCATCCAGTAGGATTAAGATATGCACATAGTGGTAAGTACCCAGGACTAAGACAAATGGAGGTAGAAATAAATAATCCAACAGACTAAAAGCTGACAGCAACTTCCTAGGGAAGTGTTGCAGATATTGTAGGGGAACAACATTACATCTTTTTTATTACAGCTTTCCTCACAGAATGGTTATTCCTTTGCAAAATACAGTGGACTGTTTCCTTTCTGAAGGCCAGATCCCAACTAAGACAAATTAAAGAGATCAGATTGTTGGCTAACAGGTGAGAGAGCAAAGTTTC
Source organism: Crocodylus porosus (assembly GCF_001723895.1). Lineage (NCBI taxonomy): Eukaryota > Metazoa > Chordata > Crocodylia > Crocodylidae > Crocodylus > Crocodylus porosus. The sequence continues at coordinate 53,295,881 of NW_017728951.1, forward strand.
AGAGAATAATACATTAATAATGTTAATAAGGTTCAATATACAAGCTAGCCATACATATTCCATAGCTGAATCAGATGTTCGTGTTATATTTACCTGGGACAGTGGAGTACAGATAAACATTATGCATCAGAGATTATATTTAAACTCCAAAGCTGTTTTCAGTGTAGCACTCTGAAACTTACCTGTATATTGACAATGCGAAGAGTGTTGCTCAGAACTCAAGAAAGACTAAAACAAATTAGCATGTTTTTGACACTAAGAGTTCCTATTTGAAAACCTTGGGCTTATCTTTTTTGTGAATCAAGTTTAGCAGGGCTGTGTGAAACGACACTGTTCCATTCCGACTTCAGTTTAGAGGTTTCAGTTTTGTATCAAATTTCATTTCAAGTCGAAACAGCCTCACTGTTTCACTTTATGGAAACAGTGAGGCTGTTTTGACACTGTTTCTATGTTTCACCCGACCATCATGCTGGGGAAAAGAAATCAACCCAGCTGGGCTGAGTTTATTTCCCCAGCATGACTGTCACAGAGTGGGGTCCTAGGGGAGGCTGTGATCTCCCTAGTGCCCCCTACCATGCCAAGTTTGTGTTAAAGCATCCTCATTCTCACCTGCCACGTCTTAATCTTGTATAAATAAAAGGGAGGCTGCCTTTCATTCCCTTGGTCATGGTTCTCCCTGCTACCCCGCGTCTTGTTCTGATAATGGGGTTCTGGGCATCCCAGCCTTATGGGCTATTCATGGCTCCAACCACCCCTGTACCACGCTGCAAGCCTCACTGATGTACCAGATGTTGTTTGGTCCGTTTTACTATCTGGCACTCAGGCTCTCCACAGCCCTTGTCTTTCTCTGCATCCTCTCTGGCACTCCACAGCCCCTTGTCTCTCACCCTACACCCCACAGGTGCTCTGGCGTATCTCACAACCATGCCCCACAGGTGCTCTGGCTTGCTGTGCAACAGCGCCCACACAGGCACTCTGGCTTGCCTTGCAACTGCGCCCACATAGGTGCTCTGGCTTTCTGCAGCCTTATCTCAAAACCGCGCCTTCTGGCACTCAGCAATTGCTGCCCCCTTGCTCTAGGGCTTCTCTCACTGCGCCCTTTGCCTCAGGGCTTCTCACTGCCCCCTTTGCTCTAGGGCTTCTCACTGCCCCCTTTGCTGTAGGGCTAGGGTCTGCGCACCGCAAAAATGCTGTGCCCTCTGTGGTGCTGGGGTCCCCATGCTACCATGGGTCCCCTACAAGGCCTCCTCCTGCCCCTAATAGCCTCACCCAAACCACCGGTTGTAAACAGTAAAGAGAAAGCTCAAGCCCCTAGGCTGTAACATAAATTCAAGCTGCCTAACTATAACATTAGTCCCGCCACATCAGGGGGGCTCTATCCTTCCCCCAGTCTCAAAGCGGTACCTGTAGTCTAGTCTCTCCTCTTTGGTCAGTCCAGCAAAGCTCCTTCCTCTATGGCTGCTGGCAGGGGATTGCCTGCCTGGCCCCAGTCTGTGTTTAAATAGGAGCCAGGCCCTGCCCCTTCCAGTCAGCTGACTCCCACCGGTTACCCTGGCAACCCGCAGCTGGGCTCCTTACTTGCTGCTCCACGAGTAGCAGGCACCTCAGTGCTCTGCTACACACCTCCCCTCTTTATAGGAGCAGAGCACCGAAGTGCTTTGTGACAGTGGCCATTGCTGACCCCAGCTGGGCTGACTTTCTTTCCCAAGCCCGATCCTATCTCTGGGGATGGAAAGTCAGTCCAGCTGGGTTGACTTTCCATACCCACTGCTATATCCGGCGGGGAACAGGCAGTCAGCTCAGCTGGGTTGACCCCAGTGCCTGGGCCAACCTAGTGCTGGGGATGGGAAGTCAGCTCAGCTGGATTGACTTCCCATCCCCAGCACTATGGTTGAAACATTTTGAGTTTCAAAACATTTCAACTAGCCTCATTTTATTTCAAGGTTGTTTTGCAGCCCTTAGTTTCATTTTGATTTTGCTGTTTCAACCTCAAAATGAGTTGAAACTGTGTAAAAACAAAAATGGCCAGCAAAATTTCACACAGCCCTAATGTTTAGGTGCTCACAGGACCTTAATTGGAGAAATAAAGAGAATCATTACCTTTCCTTAATTGTATATCCTTCATATTTTTGTAGAGCAAATTTGTGGTGACTGTGAATGCATTTCTCATACAGATATGGGTTGGGAAAGCATTTGGATCAACAGAAAGTTAGTGTCTATAGGGATGGTTATGATACCTGCCTCAGCTCTACAACCTCAGTTTGCTAGAGCTGAAGCACCTAAGATTC